>NC_139347.1:80370474-80540474 GCF_055883805.1 Amblyomma maculatum
TTATCTCTCAGCGATACTGCGTAAACGGCAGCATCCCCGGTCTTGCTTCGCATGAATGCACGCTTTGCGCTTGCGTCATTGCGTGCAAACAGCTTCTCAGTACTTGCGAAAGGGATCATTACCATTTGAAACTCCCAGTGGCTAATATTCGCAGCCTCAAGGCGTTTTATATTTTTTAGTCCCCGAGATAGCGAAACCGGCCCTTCAAACTACTTATCGAGACCCTTGGCCAATATCGAAGGTACAAACAAGCAAAACAAAAAACTCAGCCTCAGTAATCCTAGACGCACTTTATGTTGTGCAGTTGTGAAAAGAAGCATAACGACCCCCCTCCCCCCCCCCCCCCCCCCAGCTTGGCTGATATTGTTATTCAGACTGCATAAAGGCCGACGCCGCGCACTATTGTAATCACGCAAGTTCACTCTTGCATGGGGGAACGCGGGCCTGCTTCCTCGCAACTTGTCTGAAGTTTCGAGCTCTACTCCCGGTTCACCTTTTTGCTTCGTGTGCGGTGTTGAAAAAGCGCGTTAGGTCCCCCGAGCTTTGCAAGTGTACGCAAAACTCAATGTTCTTTCTGCCGAGTGAAAACATATAGGTTCCCTCGAAAGCTATTTTTTTCTGTGATTTTTGTTATTTGTGCTAAGTTACAGTCCTGGTTTAGTTTAAAGGTCAATATCGGCACCACAGTATGGATTATGGCTGAACCAAAACTTAAAGCGAAGTCGTATGCACCAATTCTGCTGAGACCTAACGCTTTTTCTTCCGCTATTCGTTAGGTTATGCTGTTTTGAGGTACGTTTCATGTGAAGAACTTTGGCTCATGGGCTCTGTTTTCATGTTTGCTTACAGTTAGGATTGAAACGCGCAATGATTGACTGAATGTAGATTCCTCATAATATTATTGCTGTGCAGTTAAAGACTTGGCTGGCTCATCCTTAATGCAAAACGAGTTTTAAATAAGCATATAGCAGTTAAAATCGGGGAATTGTTAATGTCTAAATAGCGGAACGTCGCCCCTTCATTCTCCTTCGTATTGCCTCTGTAGGCTAGTTCTCTCATCAGTGGCTACGAGGCCTTAATAAGCAACGTCGCCCGTCATGAAGCCATTTGCTTGAGGACTTCAGTACAAAGGGCGCACCAGAATTTGATGATAATAATAATCTCACTATAAAAGAAAAATGAAATGCTGAAGTGAAATGAAAGAACACCTGTTAAATAACGCAAACATTCATTTTATCGATTTTATGAATTTCAGCAATGTGTAAATGTAAAGTGAGAAATACAATTCAACATAAATGGCTTTTTTTTTTTTTGGCAACAAGCTTAAGCTTCAGATTGATCAAAAAGGTTTCTCTGTGGCTGTTACTTCTTTCTAGTGATCTTCTAGTGTATTATCTTCTTTTTTTGGTCGCCATACTAAGATTGCGGCCGCACCAATTGCCTTTATACCAGCAGTTCGTACGTTTTATGTAGTATATGCTACATAAAATTGCAGTTCTAACAAATGCGCTAACATCTGAGATAAAGCCTGCGAAATGTGAAAAAAAGAAACGCAACGTGATGAACCGCTTGCGCAACGCTATTGTGCTTTTCTCAGATGTGGAATGGGTGAACTAGGTCGGTTGAATTGCTGCTGTAGCCACGGAAAAGCGACGAAAATGGCTCTAAAGGTCACCGAGAGCAACGCACTTGAGGCCATCTAAGTGTAACGCCCACAAATCGCTCATTTCTGTCAATAAATGTTTTCGAATCCAATCCAATCGCGCCGCTAGTAGGTTTCGGGGACTTCGGCTGTCATCGCACGTCTCTGAAGCAGAATCATAGAGGTCTTTATTTCTTTTCGATTCTTTCGTAGTTTTCAGTGCTTCAATGATTTACTGCTTATGCGACATTCAGCTATCAAAGAGCATTTGCTCTGTCATGTGAAGCATGAAGTGGGGCCCAAATACCTACAACTAGAACAACACCCTGCCGCTTGAGATTGGTTTCTTACACTTCTGCTTACCTCGTTCATGCGTTGTTACTCCGAGAGCCTAACAAACGCGATCGCAAGCGCCCGTTTCGTGGTAGTTGTTCCTTACTTAGCGGACTTTCTGCGGAATGCGGAAAAAGCACCACGAGAGGTGTATTACTTAAAAAAACATTTTGTTGGGAGATTTCTAAAAGCGCCATATAAATTTGCATATCACGTATACTTAAAAGGTTTAGCAATCAAACATAATTGTTCGCTCAATTAAGGCAAAGTAACATAGCCTGAGTAACGTTCTGCAAGCACCAACATGATTCATGCGGTTTCATTCGCATACGAAGTACCTTTCACATTTAAAAATTGGAGAGCTGCACATAAGTTTGCTTAGTTGCAGTAATGCGGAAGGATATTTCTTGCTGCTTCCGATTATGTTGCTGCATGTTCATTTTTTTACGCCTTGGCGTTTCTAACGCATTTTAGGGTATAAATCAAGGCTATTTATTTCGAGGCTCAAAGTTCATATGCTGCTCCCTGGCGAGAACAACACCTGACCATGGCACTGTGTTGTTTTATGTCAAATTCTACAGATGACGCCACACGTCAGTGTAACGAGTGATTCATTGTCTTCGATTTGTTGTGAAATTTGCATGCACCCATCTCTAAACATTTTGTTGCTCTTTATAACCTACAGTGGGGAACAGCTTTCTGACATTTTTGCTCACTTTACTATTTTTCTTACTGCGGCTGTTCTTTCTCCCAGCGCCCAGTGGCGTACTTACACCACCATGGGAATAGCGAAATTGCTCTCATGAGTTCGGCAAATGCTTACGCGTTCAATTTGGGAACGAAATGATGATTCGGTTTTGTCTGTGACATAATTCTTTTTTGTAGCAAAAGCTCCACTAGGCTAGCAGAAGCGCTTTTCGCGGTGCCAAGCCGGAGCCACTACTGCGCATGCGCCGCTACCATGACAACATCTTCCGCCGTCGCCGCCGCCGATTTCTTCGCGGCGCCTGCACGTGACGTTACGCTTCTCTATGCAGCCTCACTATGGTGGCTAGATGGCATAGCCTCACTGCGCATACGCCGGGCTGTGCCAGGTCAACACCACCGAGACTACTATAAAGCCTGTGCAAGCTTATGCGGCGTCATCGTAGTGAAATCATCTTCACCCTACGCGATTGCGTTTTTTTTTATTTAGCGCTGCTCTGGAGCTACCTCTTGAAATTTTTGATCCTAGCGATGAAGAGGGTTATACTTGTGTTACCTGTGTTATCTAATATTGCCAGTCTTTTGAAGTATGTGAGAAATTTGAAACAATCCACCTCGCATTGATCTCAATAGCAGAAATGAAACTGCGAGGAAGTTTTCACCTTCATTCAGAGTTACTTGAATAAACATAATAAACATTAAGACAGGCACAAAATTCATCTGACAGCACATTTATTGTTAGATGGATAGATAAAGCTAAGAATGGTAGGCAGAGATATTACTCAGAACGGTGACCTTGAGGACACTCGGTGTAGCTTGTCGTGAATATGAGGTCGCTTTCACGGAAATGCTGGTCAGAAAGCTGTAACGTAAATTTAAAAAAAGCTGCTTAAGCTGGGAGCAGCGATTGCCATGAGTATATTTACGCATCGAGCAGCTAATTTGGCTTTAAATCGGTCATTTACTACGCCAACTACGATCACGTGGCCACTAGCAAAATAAAATTGTTTCCACAAGAAAATACTTTAGGTTCCAAAACAATTTTGTTCCTCATTAAAAACAGGGCGAATGCTAGTCGATTATCGGTAGCTGTGCTGTCCAAGTTGTGTGCTGGATATGGACACGCTTAGGCTTTAATACACTGTGCTAAATGAAGTAGTGGTGAGTAGCAGCACGAGTATCAGGAAGCAAACAAGAACGCTTTCTTACCACAGTGCACTCCATCAGTAATAAGTTTTTCCACGGCGCAGCCTTTGTCCACGATGCATTTTGAGCCGAGTCCGACGAAAACTTGTACACTTGCGCTTTGGATCCATTGGCATAGTTAGGGCAACAGTTTAGCGCACAACAACACTCAAGACATTGTAGATACCTTGTTCGCAAGCGCCTATGCAGCACGGATTAGGAACACAGCAAACACAGGCTGAAAACACGCACACTCAAGCCGAGTCGTTCTAGATCGCCTTGCTTGCGTACGCTTGCGCTCGGCGCCGCCGATCTATCCCCAGATCTCACAGGGTACATTCTATTATCAGTCCTGGATTGTCCGGGACTACTTGCTGACAGCTGTCCGGTGTTCGTTTTTCCTCGGGCAGCCCAGAAGCCCCGCCCACAAGTAAAGCTCCTGAGCCGGCGGCCACATTGAGTTAGACTCCGAGCGCATTCTGAGCACTTTTTGTGGTCGTGCAGACGATATTTTACGCTAAATAATGACACAACCTCCAGTTTTGCATCTTCGCTTTCATGTGCTATGCTCTCTACAGCTGGAAGCGTCCAGAGCCCCGAACACTGATTTTTGTTCGTGCTGTCAAGTTCTTCACAGCTGTTTCGCAATCTACTCAACGTGCAGGTCTGAAAGCCTCGCCTGCGAATCGCTGTGTACTAAAGCAGGTAACGCTTATTGTAAATGCATTCTCAAACGCTTTCGTTAGCTTTCGAATGCAGTGAGCTGGTTCTTTGGAGGAACTTCGCTAATAGCAACGGCAAACCAACCCTGCACAGAGTTCTGTAAAACGCTTCGTATTGAGGCGTGTCACACTCCGTTTGCAAAAAATCACCGATTGACCGACGCCTCTGCCATCTATTTTTAGTGTTACTTACACGACAAACGATGAACGTGCGTGCGGCGTTACTGCGAAACAACTGAGTCCGGTGACATGATCGTCCGCTGACAGCAAACGTCGGACGGAGCTTGCAAGGTCATGTGACTATCACGTTACTTCCTGTCAGAACGGAAGCCGAGACCTGTCAGCAAGTAGTCCGAGACTGGAAAATCGAATGTACTCACTGTCGTGACGTAGGACTAGCAAAAAGGGGGACTTGCAATAGCCGTCTCTTAGTCTAGGGGGTGTTGGTCCGTTACGCCCCCGCTCCGCGTGATCATCTGCCTGCCACAGTGCATGTGCTCGCTATATAGACGCGCAATGAATAAAAAGGCTGACGGCGAGCACACTTACTATGAGCGGCATTAGCGAAGGCTACGCGAAGAAACGTCGACGACCCAGAAGCCATCGTACGGCGCGAGGCAGGCTCAAAACGTGCTAATGAAGCAAGGAAGGCTAAGTGAGGGTAAGAGACGCCTGAAGAACTTGAAAAACGTCTCGCTGAGCGGCGGTGCCCAGTCTGGGATCGTGACAGTATCTCATTTGCTTAATCGGGGCTGCCTAACATATCGAATAACCAAGCTCAACTAAGCCAAACCCTATCCTACGCTACACATAACCTGGCCTAACTGAGCTAAGCCACTGCAAATGTTTTCTTCAGTGTCAGTTCGGGTGGACACGCTCTGATGACAGGCTCTGTCCATGTCATTAATCTGCCAAGTAATGCTTTCGCATTAAAACCTCAGCTAAAGTTACGTGGCATAACCTGTAGAATAAGAGGGCAGCCATCGATATTATTGTCATGGAATGAATCTGCTTTTGTGGGAAGATTTGGTGAAGCGTACACTCGCTCTCTTCACAAGTTCAGGTAAGCAAACTAAGTGGTACTGTGAGCCGCGCATTCAACATATTCTGTACCTAAAACAGTGAGGCGATGATTATGCTTGGCCACGCTCAAAAATTCTTGCCTATTGACTGTAAAAAAAGCACCTGCTCAGCTTTGCTTCATTGAGCGTTGGTTTCGTACGTCCTACATCGCTTAGCAAAGTATCTAACGGGTGATATTAAGAGGTGGAGGCCTCATTAAGTTGTTAGAGCAACTTAACCACCGGAGAGGAAAAGGATGAAAATGGCGACATCCGAAGCACTCCTTGAAAGAGTGGCTGCTTAGCACGGCAAAGAATCAGAACCAAGATGGCGCGGTGCATGGTCTTACGCTGTGACCAGCAAAGCTGATCTCTCTGGATCGGCCTGAATTCGAAACGCACAGCAACAGTTTTTTTTTCCGGGCTGTTACATGGCCTAGGCTTAACAACAGCCTCGATAAAATCAAAGAATTCGGGCAATACTTTTTTTGCATTAGGAAGGACCATGCAGCACGGGAGTCAATATAAGTTAGAGCACTAATGAAAACGAACGATATATTTGGTGATGCTTTTTTTTTTTTTTTTGGCATGTACTTTGACTGACTGGCTTTCATGTGGTGCGATGGATCTTCCTGGAAGAATAAATCGTAAGCCACGAGCTGTTGCTTATTATATTCAGCAATGATAATGGCGCTAAAAGTTGCACCTCTGGTGACTTCGTCATGCATAGGCGCTAGGACAGCGAACAAATGTTTCGGACATACTTAGCTCACAATTAAGGGCATCGTAAATGGCTTGTCTGTGGCTGTGAATTCAAGGGCCCCTGGTACCGCTCCCACGTTACACATTCATCTAAAAACATTCGCTGGCTTTGGCAGCAGCTACGTCATGGTGTCTCTTGCCATGTAATCATTTCCCGGCCATGTCAACTGTCGCTGGATTTTATGGAGGATGGAGACTTTACTGCCACCTCTATGAAAGCGGATTGGAGTAGTATCCTTCTGTGCGCCTTCTTTCAGAAAGGTACATGCGGAAAAACGTTCGGTGAACGTTCGCGTTAGCCCGTAAGCCCACGTAATCGCAGCCGTTATGGTTGCTTCCACGCAGTTCACACGGATGAAGCCGCGATGCGAATTGGCTGTCTCGAAGAAGCGCGACTTGGCAAGGTGCGCCGAGATAATTACTCCCTGCGTTAGCGATCATCACCAGCCGGACCATACCAACTGCAGGGCGAAGGCCTCTCCTATATTCCTCCAATTACCAGTTTCTGTGCTAGCAGTACCCACTTAACGTTAGCGATAATGCGGGTTTATTCAAGGCTTGCCGCTACACACATTTGTGAATCTAACTTCCCGACCCTTTGACGGTGGAAGTTTGAGAAGTTTTTTGCATCAAGTATAAAAACTTGGACCCATGAAGAAAGAAGCCTGCTTTAATCAGAAATATAAAGCGGCAATCGTATTTGTGTGAGGGACATGAATGCTGGCTGCCAGACCAGCAGCAATGCAGTTCTTAATCGGTACGCGTGTTAAGGCAGACGTTAAATAACGCTTACTTGGCTTTCTTTTGGCTGCCGTCGCCAGAAGTCAGGACTCACAGAATAAGCTGTGTCTATTAGTTTTAAGACTTCTGTTCGTTTCGGTTCATGTCGTGCCGCGCTTTCGGGCAGCTTTGCTTTCCAGTGTTAGCTCTTTGATGTTAACGACAATAATTTTGTAGCGTCACTCTTTCGTTTAGCATTGCAACGACGTGTGCCAGACGACCTCCGCTCAGTGGAATTGCAAATGGCAGCTGATCACATCTATTTCCGCATGCGTCTGCTGGCAAACAATCACAGTATTATCTTAGTGAGCATCGTTACAAATGGAAAATAAACGTTAGCAACTTTTTCCCCGCCTATCCTTCCTGTTTCACTCAAAGCTTCATTAAAATACGGAAACTTGATCTGCTCGCATCGCCGCTAGAAACGGTGCCTTATTTAAACAGCGAGAACTCAGTGGTGTGTTGTCCTTTTCTCAAATCCCCACCAAATGAATGCAACCTCTATCCCTTTATGCCAGGCAGCACAAACGTTTTTGCATCGGTTTTTATACAATGGTTCGGAATTGTATGCCGGCGGATCGTGCCTACGCATCGGATTTCAAGCTCTGCCTTCCTTCGTCGCCAAACGTTATTTTAGGTGCAGGCCACTTTGCGCTTATACATGCATTGTGCGTAACTCAGCAACTCATAGAAATAGACCTAATTTTTTGCGATACGAGACGTGCACTCTCTCTACAGGGCCTCCATACTATAGGCAATTGTGACAATTGTAAAGGCGGAAATACTGGGTATAGCGAAAACCGACGAAGGACCAAATGTAGTGGTGAATTTGTAGAGCCAACGTACAAAAAGACATCGAAATCCACATTTGTATGAACCTCGTTATTTTAACTTGACGTGTGCGAGTATATTAGTAACGATAGAAAACAATTCAAATCAAAAACAGAAATATTAGCAGGCGTTATCTCAGTTAAACCCATGACAGTGCGAAACCAGGCCAGTTGAAGTTGAAGTTGAAAGTTTATTTTGGTTTGGTTTAGTTTAGTTTAGTTTAGAAAGTTTAGTTGCCACGAGCGTATTTCGGAAATGACCGTGACCAAATTTGGAGGTCACCATCATATAGGACTTCAATTCTGATGGGATACAAAGTTTGGAGAAAATTGGCCACAGTCAAATTTCAGGAGTAGGTGGGCCAAACTGTGGGTTTGCCGGGCCTGATTAGAAGGTCCCATCGTGTTCGCCGGAGTCTAATTAGGTTTCACATCGATTGCCTAAGTCAAATTTCTGCTATATCGACTGATTTGAGTTACACTCGTATTGCCATGTAGTTGTGGCTTCGCTGAATATCTTAGCCAATTATAGCGACGGTACAAGAAAGATCCGGCAATGTTCTTGGTCGGTGGTGATGAGCGTAAACCTTATCGCTACCGGCGTGGACGCGTTATTGCCCCCCATGCCATTTCACTGCTTGGCATGTCTTGTTTTACCAGCAACTTGGCTCTGCCCGGGGGCGAAATATATGGTTGCTGAGATGCATAGGATTAGGTTCTGGGTAATCATAGCACAAAGCCACCAAACAGTGTTTTAGATGAGAATTTTTGCATGCACTGAACGCAAAGGCAAAGCGTTAGTAGAAAGGCTTTCCAGTCAATCGCCTGGCACCCCAGAAGCTATTGTATTGAACTTGACTTATAATTTTCAGTTAAGAAATGATGAACATGTCACGGTTTGGTAAACGTTTATTTTGTACCAGTTTCTGTGACGTCACGAAAAATTCATTTGAAGTGACATACTATGGACAGCAGAGGGCTGCAGGACAAAAGACGCAAATCAAAAGGGTCCCTGTTTACTTGTTTCATCTGCGTACGCTGGCCCACTGAGGTGTAAGTGTAGCGACCTTAGAAAGTGGGTTAAAATCATCTTCATATCTTTAAACGCTCGCAGCAAACGTCTGACCTAAATGTTATACGCTCATTTATGAGTTTCGAGGCAGAGCACGAATGGCAAGAGGACGGAATATTTGGCAGCGTGCACCACAAGGAGATCATGTCGATGAATTCGAGCGTATATTCGCACCCCAGAATACGGTGTCATTACTGAAAATGCAATCTGCTTTGAGACAATAAGTCACAAAAATTGCTTGCATAGATGCCACAAAATATGTGAACACATGATGTTGCTTCTGTTTATTTAGTGGCTGCTTCGACGATATTTTTGGTTCTTGTGTTTACCTTTTCTCCTCCTAAGATAATACAATTCTGCGTTCGTCTTTCTTTAGCCCAGCCTTAGCATGGGTTTCACTCAGTAAACATAAACCCCTGATAATTGGCCTTAAATATATTTGCTATATTTAATTTCGCTTCAAGTTCTTTCTTGTATTCAAGACCCCTGTATTCAACTAAAGTATTCAAGACTCCATGTCATGCTTTATGAATTTCCTCTCCTTTGTACATACCAATCTGAGTCTATTACGAAATGGTTTAAAATATGGTTGCGAAAAGAAGATGACCATAGACGCGAGAGGAGCCCTCGCGCTAGGCCGGTCATTAAATTATCATTCACTTTGTCACCATGTTGTGCCGTCATCTTGCTTATCGCCACGTAACATTGTCGTGGAGATGCGGGGTGCGTCATCCCCATCCTTACCTTGGAGCGTCGATGCCTTCCGTACTCCGGGACCATCAGCCGAGAGCCCGTGGATATCGCCGCGCAGCTTCGTCCCACCAACCAGCCGCAACTACCGCCGTCCCGCCCCCAGGCCGGATCTGAAAACCAGGCGCACAGGCCAACTGACTGGGGACGAGATCAGAGCAAAATCCCGACGGACCTGAAGGAACCGAAAGACACGAACACGCCATCCCCGCCCCGCCCGGCTGCGCGATGCGACCTCGAGCCAATTGTCCCATGGATGCTTTGGTAGGATGGCTGGAGAGCTCCAGAGGAGGCGGATCACCCAAGCATCATCGCGGTCATCGTCACTGTGGTGGTAAGCACACTGTTCTCTTCTGTCTTTTCTTGAACTGCCTCATCGTCACGTTTCCACCGACTTCAATGAACCGATCGGGATGTTCGCTCAATGGCCCCAGGAAGTGTATCGGAAAAACAGGGCAGTGGCTGAGAGGAGACCGCGCGCTAGGCCGGCCATTAAATCATCATTCACCCTGTCCCGATGTTGTATCGTGTTCCTGCTTGCAGCCACGTAACAATTGCTAACATGGCTACTTTAGGGTTATCTTAACTCTCTTCTCAGCATGCTCTTGCAAAATATTGGAATGGAACAGAAAGGGAAGAGGGGGAACTGTTAAGCTTCGCCTTTAATAGTACGACACGAGAGCGTTATTGACTCCAGTTTGCCAATTGTCCTTGCGGATCTTTGATCCCGTACATGACCTTTCTTACTCGTCTAATTTTCAATCACCTAACGTATTGCTCAAGCATTTCGCACTCACTCCTCAGCGTATAATCTTATGTGAAAGACCACACAACAAATACATAAAACCCCATTAAACCAAGTTGTACTAAGTGCTCGTGTGCCCCAGGGGTAACGTAATTCACCTAGAATGCAAAAACCCTAGAAATCTGGATTCTTATCTTACCCGCCCATCTGAAAGGAGAGGCCCGAGCTGCCAAATATGTGGTGCCGTGACGTCAGACAACCCTACAGCCAATCAGTGCCGGGCCTTACCAGTAAACTAAACAAAAAGAGGAATAGGACGCACAGCCCATATGAAGTTATTGTCTGAGAATCGCACGATAAACAGGTGGTAGCGAACGGCATGCAGGACGGAAGACGTCGAAGTCCATTCAAGCTACGCGCGTTGCACGCTTAATTCGGAACTTAAGCTTCTCTCAAATCTCTTTGACGGTCCTGTCCGTTTGTATAGTTGTTTTGTTCTTTAATTCGGTTGTTAAAAAAAATTATTGCCGCGGTGAATACGTTTCGCCTAAATTTTGATACCTTTTCTCGCACATTCTTCTAGGCAAATTACCTGGTCGCACTTTGTACAATTTAGCTACTGGTTTATTTCTGCTTCATTGCTTTAAAATTATTCATCTATTGCCGAAGAGAAATTGAATGTGCAAGGCTTCATTTTGTCCCTGCGTGATGTTGTTAATTAAACAATAAACGAGCTTTATATGTCATTTCTATTGCTGATAATGTAGCTTATATTTCCAGCGTTTGATCGAGCCCACCAAGCTTCCACTATTCTGAACGGTAGCTAAACCAGAATCTTAGTTGCTCTGGCTTGTTATTCTCATCAGGAAATCAAGACAAACATGATAAACACACTCGAAATAGATCTCATATAGTTTACAAAAAAGAGGGGTAGAAATTGGTAGATATTCCATAAATGCACAAAAAATGTGTATGTTTTTTTGTACATTTCTAAAGAACCACCCCTCTCGTCTTTTATTAAGTGACCTCTGTTTTTGCGCATTACATGGAAAATTAGTTGTTATTTAGAGATGTTTGGTTGAATGAACTTCCACGATATGAATATTCTCGCATGCCTCACGCTCATTCTAGGGCTGAACCAGTCTGAAGAAAAAGAAAGAAAAATACACATCTGATTTCAAACCACATACACGACGCAATACAAGCACACGTAGTACATTACTATGAGGCCGATGGAAAAAGCTAGGAGTCTAAACATCCTTCAGGGAAGTGACTGAGTGCAGGATAAATAGCATGAGGCAGGTTATCTATGCCAGGCAGCACCGAAACTATCAAAATTTTCTTCCGGTAGACTCGGCTTTAAGCATTCCCAGACCGGAGCTTCGAGTCAACAGTAAAACAACGTGGGCAAAAACCTCCAAGGTGCTCAGACACTCATCGACGACGGCTTCCATCACGAAACATCATCTCCTAAATGAGGGGAAGGGGGTAATGGAGGCGTCTATGTTATCTCCGGCTCTCGCCGAACTGCTGCTTCTTCCTTGCCCGGTACGTGAAGGCGCACGGTAATGATTCCTTTCTTCGAGATTCAATCCCCTTTCGGCCCATTTACCCAAGCAGCCCAGCCACCAGCGGGCCTTTACCACTTTTATTACCACCCCAGTTTTCTCCTTTCACTAGAGCCGTGCAGCCAGCGAGTGTGGAGATCATCATTACTCGCGAGTTTGCATCAACTTCGAAGAACGCGCGCCCCTGTCCCAAGCACTCGCAGTCTATGAGAGGACTGAATTTTATCTCGAAGCCCTGTGCAGATCCAACACAGCCGTGCAGCCGGGCTGCCGCTGAGACTCAGAAGAATTCCTCGCAAAGATGGGGTTTGAGTTCTTTCGAAAAGCACTTGATTGCTGCTGACGACGTACATGTTATGCATGTTCTTTACCAGCGTAACTCCCCGATGCCTTTACTGGAATGCAGTGGGAGTGCAACGCGGCGAATGGAACTCGTTTGAACGGAACACCTCATGTGCAAGTCCGCAAAAGTAGCTGCCTGCTCGCAGTTCAGACAAAAAAAATAAATAACTTGGATAAAAACAAACAAGTGGAGCCGCTATGATAGAGGCTTCTTAGGCTGAAAATACGAGACGGAAGTACTTTCAAGTTGCTGCGCAGTTTGCCTGCACTGCCTTTACAAGGGGGTGTGAGCAGCGGTGGCCGAAGCGAAGCGGTGGCCTTGTGGTAGAGCATCCGCCTCGCATTCGGGAGGTACGGGGTTCGATCCCCAGTACCGCCGGGTACCCACCGGTTTCTAATGGGTACAAGATTTCCCCTGGCCTGGTGCTCGGCTCTTCTGGGGTGAAATGCTTGGGAAAAGGGGCCATGAACCAAACATGTTGGTTCATGGCCAAATAGTTGCGCCGATGTGGCAGTGATTCGTTCCGCCATCGGACAACAATAAGTCCGCCTTGCGCGGCAACAGCCCATTATGTGGCCCTTTTTTTTCTTGAACCAACATGTTTGGTTCATGGCCCCTTTTCCCAAGCATTTCACCCCAGAAGAGCCGAGCACCAGGCCGGGGGAAATCTTGTACCCATTGGAAACCGGTGGGTACCCGGCGGTACTGGGGATCGAACCCCGTACCTCCCGAATGCGAGGCGGATGCTCTACCACAAGGCCACCGCACCGTATCAAATTCTGACAAAGATTGAGTAGATGCAACTGTAAGTTACTAGATGATGCTGCACACACACACACACACACACACACACACACACACACACACACACACACACACACACACACACACACACACACACACACACACACACACACACACACACACACACACACACACACACACACACACACACACACACACACACACACACACACACACACACACACACACACACACACACACACACACACACACACACACACACACACACACACACACACACACACACACACACACACACACACACACACACACACACACACACACACACACACACACACACACACACACACACACACACACACACACACACACACACACACACACACACACACACACACACACACACACACACACACACACACACACACACACACACACACACACACACACACACACACACACACACACACACACACACACACACACACACACACACACACACACACACACACACACACACACACACACACACACACACACACACACACACACACACACACACACACACACACACACACACACACACACACACACACACACACACACACACACACACACACACACACACACACACACACACACACACACACACACACACACACACACACACACACACACACACACACACACACACACACACACACACACACACACACACACACACACACACACACACACACACACACACACACACACACACACACACACACACACACACACACACACACACACACACACACACACACACACACACACACACACACACACACACACACACACACACACACACACACACACACACACACACACACACACACACACACACACACACACACACACACACACACACACACACACACACACACACACACACACACACACACACACACACACACACACACACACACACACACACACACACACACACACACACACACACACACACACACACACACACACACACACACACCCCCCCGCCGGGGTGGCGCAGTGGTTACGGCGCTCGACTACTGTTCCCAAGGACGCGGGATCGAATCCCGGCCTCGGCGGCCGCTTTTCGATGGAGGCGAAAAGCAAGGCGCCCGTGTGCTGTGCGATGTCAGTGCACGTTAAAGAACCCCAGGTGGTCGAAATTTCCGGAGTCCTCCACTACGGCGTCTCTCATAGCCTGAGTTGCTTTGGGACGTTAAACCCCACAAACCAACCAACCAACCAACCAACCAACACACACACACACACACACACGCACGCACGCACGCACGCACACGCACACGCACACGCACACGCGCACGCACGCACGCACGCACGCACACACGCACACGCTAGTTTATTTTGCCTTTTAGTGTCTACGGTACGTTAGAAAATTCTAGAGCACACTGAAGCTGTGTCAATAAGGATATATGGCTCCCGTCGCCGAATTGCCTTGGGGGCCTTGTGAGCGTATATCCACTTTGCTACAAGCTTAGCCTACAAATTTTGAAATTTTTCCTAGGATATCTTACACATATAGTTGTCATCTAAATTGTCTGAGACTCCATGTGACATAGATTAAAAGCTTCGCTTAATCCAAACATGAAGAACGTGCCTGCATGGCCTAGTGGTAGCATGTCTGACTCGATGTAAAATAGTCACAGGCTCGATACCCATCTCACCTTCCCATATGACAACTGCCTACTCGGCAGCTGGCAATCCGTGGTAATCCATATGACTGCAGTCCGCGTTACCTGCCAACTCCCACATTCCAGAGACATGGCCGTGATTTCCTATTCACAATGCTTACCGCCACCACCTACCCTCTTTCACCGCTTCCCATCACAGTTCCACCCTTTTCCACGCCCATCCAGTTGCGTCTTCAGACACATTGTTGCGGGATTTCAGCGCATAGTGCCCTTGAGGGAAATATGAAAGAGGAAGAAAGTTTGAAGCGAAGAACGATTTTAATTCGAGAGGGCTACGCAGAAGTGATGTCTCTATCATCTCCGAAGAAACACTTCTATATAATCCATAGTGGGTGCACTTTCTCGGTCCGCTCACAGAAAAACGAAGGCTGGTATCAGAGCAGCTCGCAAAGCTTAACGTGCACAGGAATTGAGCGTCGTTTGAATGATGGGTGGACTGTTTATCCCATGCATACTAAGCGTCGTACGGCCCTGAGATCTCCTTGCTCCCATTGCATCCAAGCCGATCTCTTGGAATGACCGCGGCTTTCGAGTACGACTGCGTGCATACTCACGCAAACGGAGACCGAATATACACACACGCGAGCGCTTTTTGCTTCAACAATGACGCTTCCTTCGCCGGTATTCAGGGCAGAACGCAGGAACGACACGCGAAGAAACACTTTTACTCTTTCGGATTTGGCCTGTTTATTGAGACATTGAAAACATCGTTTCGTGGACAACATGCAGCCATAACGCACACGCTAGAGTTTCTCTCCCTACACCTGACCGAAATATCGCATTGTTCAACATTTCTCGCATTCCTTTTGTTCACTTTGTGCTGCCTCCACTGTCTGTTGAATCACGTTTCAATGTCAACGTGAAACTCATCTACCGTCACAAAATGCACTCAAAAAGAAGTGAGGCAGCTAGGTTGATTGTGTGAATGGCCCCTGAATGATGAAAGGTAGGCAAAGAAAATTTAAACGGCGTCATCTGAAAAAAAAAAATTCTTTCTCATTCGCAAAATTAGGACAACTATTGAAGCGGCCATGTTAACGATTACGCACGCGGTGACTTGCCCGCGGATGCCCCTTAGCGCTGCTTTAGCACGTACTTCGTCGCCGCAACTGCGATGTGCGTAAAGCATAGCTTGACACCGATGCCGGCAGTCGGGACAAAGACCGAAAACGCTTGAGACAGCGCGCGCAGCATTATTCGATTGATCAGCGTTGACGTAGTACTCGATGTCTCAAAATGCTCATTCGCGCAAACTGTCAATATTATGAGAGCATAACGGTCATATTTTCCGGTTTGGTAATTCAATGCTCCTGCAAGAGGCTGCTTTTTAGACCAGCTGATATAATTCTGTGCTTCAGGCAACATCGCATCCTGTTCCCCCACTAAGCTCCCAACAAGTGGTGCCATTTTTATCTCTGAAATTGTGTATGTAACTACAAACTTCGATATTTGACTTAAATACACCATCTTCTCTGCGCAAACCGCATCAGGCGTAGATTGATGGACTAGTGTAGTAGATTACGCCACGAAGGTACCAGCGTTCCAACTGCAACGTTCTTGCATATCAAGCTGCTGACTGGTTTGCCTCGTTTAAAGTTTGCCAGTTTCCAGAAATGTTGATATTTATGCTGCCTGACTGAATTATTTTGACGTACATACGTTTGCCTTATATGCAGAATCCCACCCGTCTTGGTGAAACATACGGGAGGCTATTGAGGTTGTTTGTTTTTTTCTTCCAAGTATGAAATGCGGAAAAATTTTTGGTGAAGGCTGCGTGCATAACGGCATCTATTACCGAAGCTTTTGGATAGCCTGCAGTGTTATTTGGAATCAAGGTTGAATTGCAGTGAGGTATTATTTTTCTTGATTTTGCATTGTGCACGTTAAATTAATTGTGGTAGGCCGTTGGCTGTTGACGATGTTCTGCTCAATTTTGCATTGAATAGAAACTGAAACCCTGTCGTAAATAAAACAGCGAGTTACTTAAAAAGAACGACTTTAACAAAAGGCTTGTGCTGAAAACGCTCATAATGTGCGAGTAACCATTGTAGTGTGGGGACCGAAAAACAAACATATATTTAGTTATCAAATGAGCGTACTTCCCAAAGATATGAGCTGAAAAATAGGTCATAAGGTGCAAACCACCATTAAAATGTGGGAACGGAAGAAAACATATTTTTACAATGTTGGAATGTGCATATTTCGCTGTATTTAAACGCATTGTGAAGCAGAGAATCCTGCCCGCATTTACCATTCGTAAATGGTACGAGCAGACTGTCGCAAGCGCTCTTCTAAGTCGTCTTAATTCCACAAACATGAGCACTCTAACGAAAAATATGGTGGAACCATTTCTGTCCAAATATTTTAGAAGCGCGAATTCCGTTCAAAAATCAAAAGTGACCTCGGAGGTAACATAACATTATCATAAAATAAATCAGTGGCTCGGTTCACAAGTGGTTACACGTGTTTATGTGGTTGACATTACCACATATGAGCTAGCTGTTTATTATCGCGGATAAAATGTAGTTGCGCAGGTACAGTCATTTATTTCAGACGTATTCAAGCATGCATAAGAAGGCAGCCAACAGCTATTGACACAAAGGAAAGGATATGCGAGATGCTTTCTCTATCGGTTCCTCCGTAGGGATGCAGTGGTTAGGGCGCTTGAGTGCTGTGCCTAAGGATGAAGGTTTGAATCACGGCCGCGGCGGCCGCTTTTCAATGATTGCGAAACGCAAGGCGCCCGTGTGCTGTACGATGGTAGTGCACGTTAAAAAACCCCAGGAAGTCGAAAATTTCCAGGTCCTCCACAACGATGGTTTCTTTTAGCCTTAGTCGCTTTGGGACATTCAACGCCAGAAACCAACGAAACCATTTTTTATCATTTGAAGTAATAGTGTAATCATGGAAATGATTGGCTATAAAGTAGAAGAAAAAAACAACCACATACCACCGGCAGGTAGCGGACCCACTACCCAGTATTTTTTTTTTGTATTCAAGCATAGTTAATTTGAAATGCGATAGTTATTTTAAAATTACTTCACAAGTTCTGCACAGTGACATAGCTGAATATTATGAGAGGCGCATGTACCAATAAAAGGAAGTCAAGAAGCCGGCCCTTGAAGCTCACTCCATGGCAAAATGTTTTCGCGATCTTCGAAATAGCTGTGTGCTTGGAGTACTTAAGAAAAAGTTACTTTGAGAAAGCTTCACAGCCAGCGAAATAACTGCAGTTTTTTAATATTACCCTGACTATACGTACGCTTCACGCGTTCTAGCGATTTTGTGAAACTTCCAACTGATGAGAAAATGTGATATATCTGAGGTTGTCTGACCTGCTTGACGGGCTGCTTCTTACCATTTACTGAGACACCCAGCGTAACCACTCGAGGCAGCGTACAGGGCATGCGGTTGCACAAGGTGGCACAGAACAGCCATTAAGAGCAAAGAAGTGCTGAACACCCCGCTGATACTGGATTTCTATAAGTTAAAACATGCACTTGTTAGCAATCAACAGAACAAGTCTTTCCTTAGCGATAGTACGTGGGTTCTGGCATTAAATGTCTGAATAAACTTTCTGCCATCAAACAAGTTTCCTTCCCTAGCTGAACGCGCGTTTTGGACGGTAAGTTCGTTGTTATGTCTTCTGTCACCAGATTAATAAATAAAATAATACGAAACCTGCCCATTCTCGCTGTGCGCCTATTTTACAATTTTCTGCCTTGAGATATTTAACACGGAGTATTAGGATAAGCGTCAAGACATCCTGCGCCACTTTCTACACAGCTTCAAGCTGCCATTTCTCAGCAAATGAAGACAAAATATGCGTCATAATGGGCCGCATTCCGCTATAAAATGTTTAGTATAAAATAATCAGATAAGAAGGAATATTATAAAAAAGAAAGCGATAAGTGAATTAATTTGCTCAAGGAGTTATCTTATAAGCAATGAAAGAAGAGCGATTTCATCTCAGCACATCATAGGAGAGCGTGCACGTACATGAGGGACAAGCAGGGTTATTCTAGCCTGATCGATTAGGCTGCTAATTTATCATGGGACACCCCGCCATTCCCGTTGAAGAGCAAACGTCTCAGTGGCCAAATGACAATCTCTTTATTCAGATCCGATAGGAAAAGATCATCCATCTTCAATGTCCTCTTCTCGTTTCTTCATCGATAAAGGTTTGCTATATAAGCATCGCTGGTTTTAGGAGATAGCTGCTCATCTGTTAGCCGAAACTGTGGGAAACAACGTCAGATGCGCCAGTTGTTTTAAGCGCAGTAAAAAAAAAAACAGCAATGCAGAAATATAAATGAAGGCTCTGGTGCTGAAGGAGTTGAGTAAAACGGAAGAAGCCTTTTAAGGTATTTTGGTCCTCATAAAATATTCAATGAATGTGGCTTTTATGAAAGCTTGTCTTCCTTCAAGGAGTTTCAATTTTAAATATTTTACGTTAGCTTATCACAGTAGGGAATAAAGGTAGTCATTAAATTTATATTGTTTATTAGTTTAGACAGTTGTTAACAACAAATTTGAATTTTCACGTTCTGTTTGCATCTTCACGCGTTCTTTTATGTGAGGAATATATAGCATTACTTGCGGCCTCATTGCAGAAATGTTTTTAGAAAATTTCTAAACATCTTAAACCAGCGAATATTAAAACAGAGGCAGTTCTCCTGCATACTATAGTAGCAGTAGTAGTAGCTGAAGTGGACACTAGAGGACAGCATACTAAAAAAAGCATGGGTCAAAACAGCATGCAAAGAGGAGCGCAGGAAAAAAAAACAGTATGGCGACAAAGCGACACACGTCAAAATAGCACGAGACAAAACAGTACACCAAAAAAAAACAGCACAACAGAACAGCGCAGCTCAGCACAGTGCATTACTTCGGGAGCTGTGAATTATCAGTCTAGCGGGAAGGGCAAAGGATAACCTATACCATGGCGGAATATGGGGGTAGAGGTTATTTTCTTTGAATGAATAAAGAAAGAGGGTTATGAACAGGGTTATCCAGGGCTGGTCAGTATGTATGTCTGTAATTGGCCACTGCGCTTCCGCACTAACCAGTTCAGAAAAGCCAATTTAGTGCACTTACGGTGTTTTCTAATCGTATTTTGTGTTCGGTTCATAACTGCTGCGTTGCCTACGCAGAGATGCATGATTCTAGCGGGACGCGAGTAGAAGACTTGGGAGCGAGCGAAGGAAGACACACTTGTAAGCGTGAGGACCCCTAGTAGCGGTGTGCGGTAAAGCGCCACTATAAATATAGCAAGGCAGGGTAACTGAAGCGGACGCGCCGACGCCCCATTCGTCTCTCGTGTAGAGCCTCGGCTTTCCGCAGTACTGCGCTGCACCCGGCAGTTTATCAGAGCCAACTCAGGTGCCGTGGTGATGAACCATTTATAAAAATGCTCGAGCGTGAGCACTATGCTATCTTAGAGTACAACTCGAAGTTAGGGCATGATAGAAAGAGAAAGAAGAAGCCCCATAAAAAAAAAAAAAAAAACTGAAGCAGAAAATGAGGGTGATATTCTTGTCGCTTCAAGATGAAAGTAGCCACACCACAGCACGTGACCAATTTCAGAAAGCATCTGCTTCGCAGTCTCTTGCCCTAAATTCCAGCCAAATTTCGTTTTGCAAGGCTGCAGAGCGGCTGTAAGTGATGCCGGCCTTGAAGTACTGAAAACGACACTGTCGGATTGTTACCAAGAAGGGAGAAGCTGGAAAATGTCACTCACGATTAGCGAGTATTGAAGCATTTTGTCGTATACGTCAATTGTACTAGGAGTAAAAAAAAGACACAATCTTTTGGCTCTGTTCGTATGCATTTCAGGAAAGAAAACCACGCCTAGTCATCTTATAGGCCAGGGGCTGATTTTTTGTTCGTAAGTGGAACTCAAATTATGTTTATTTTGAATGTAGAGCACTCCCTTATGGTGGTTAATTCATATAATCTCGTTATTCACGCTATGACAGTGTAACTACTCTTCGCAGCCAAGCACTCATTGGGCTGGAAAGTCAGAAACCAACTGCATCAAATAAATTTCTATTTGTTCTGTCCCATAACAGTACAAACATAGAGAAAGATGAATACCTGGAATCATCCTTAAACGTTTCCAGCTTTCCAGCAGGATATTTAGCGCATTGTGCATTAGGCCAATGGCTGAAAAATACAATACACTTAAACGTTCTTTTTTTCAGCCAGCTATTGAAGGATGGAATTCGCTTCAACATGACATTGTGAGTGCCACATCCTTCAATGTAGTCACCGACAAAAGTTAGCTATTATTTCAGTCATGAAAGGTTCCTGCTGCCTTTGTTGCTGTTCTTTCACATTATAATGGTAGGTGCTGGTTCGAATTTTTTGGAGCGTTTTCTTTTAATATACCTAATTTTTTGTATTTTGCAGTGTTCACTCCCTGTATTCTCTTCCAGAAATATATTTTCACTGCTTATTTGCGGCTCACTGTCCAAACTGCCGTTCCCACCCCATGATCGCGCGATCTGCCGAGCGTACGCCAATCATGGCAGGTCGTGCTCTTAGAAACAAAGAAACAACACGTGCTGACAACAAACAGGCATTTATTGCTTCAATACTAACAATACCAGCTAGCAATAAAGTGCGCTAATGAATCTTGGTTGTCCGGCATGCAAGTACAGTCGTATGGGACGAAAAGGCGGAATAAGTCCAGCGAAGCATCGCCGGCGGCCCAGAGCCCGCCGCGAGGATGCGTCGACACATACTCTTCCTTGGCTATGGTTATCCTCCGACGAGACATAACCGACCACCTTATCTATGAATCATTAGCGAAGCGTTTATGTTGCTGCTAAAGAAACTAGGTCAGAAGAAACAAATGGCTGTGCTGTCCAGAAAAACGAGGAAGATATTAAACGAGACGACATTAGCGCAAACGATGGAAAGTATAGGTGCAGGAGGACCACAAGAAAGGCGGAAAAAGCGGCTCATCAATTCTTTTATTGTAATAAGATAGGAAACGATCATTCAAGGAAGAGTCTGGAAGCTTATGGGTCGTTGTGTATTGGGGTTTTAACATCCGAGAGACACGTGTGAACGAGGAACACCGCAGTCGAAGACTCCGGAAATTTGCCCACCTCGGTTTTTGTATTGTACACTGACAACGCATAACATACCCTGGAAGTGCGTATTCATGTAATAATTATATTAGCGCGCCTAAATTGCGCACAGGAATCTTGTTGCAAAACTTCGAATCGGCTTTTCATCAGTGTTGCCAGCTGTAATGGCTCTCATCATCGGCTAGAATAAATACGAGTATACCCTGTGTTGTTGCTAAAAGCTACCTTTGTCCTCCTCCTAATTAAGCATGTCTAGAAAACAATTATCAGGTTTAAATGCGAACTCTTTTTTTTTTCTGTCATAACCTGACACGGCGTGTCGACTAATAAAGAAAGAATACTGATGACGCCTATTGTACATGGTACAAAAGGGTGCCATTAGTTGGTTCTGGCGTATAGACACACAAAGACGATAACTGCGACTGGTTTGTGCAAACGAAAAGGATTAAAATATTGGGATCTTATGGATTGCAAGGTACTAAACTGTCCAAAGCTGTCTTGGAAACCGACGTGCCATGATTTGAATTTACAAACAGCTGCGGTGGAATTCCTTTCAGAGTCAAATGAGTGACCTGAAATAAAGCGCTAATGTAGTAAACCTCCAGTTAGGTAATTTGAGGGGAAAAAAGGCAATAAATAGATTAGGGGAGGACTGGTTTATGGTAACAGTTATAAACTGGGTGTTTATTAGCTTAACGCTGCTACATAAAGAGGCAGTGTCTAAACATACGCATCTGCCTCCAGCACCCCATGTCGATGTCCGTGAAACTCTTCAAGTTAAACCAAAGCATCGGTAGGCGGACAACCATTTCTGGCAGTTCACTTTACAAAAGGTACATCAAGTTTACTAGAAGCAAGAACAAACGGTTGAATGCTTTATTGTAAGCCTTTAACATAAGAAAAAGAGCCCTGTGCGTACCTCATGCAGCAATAATTACAACAGAGTGCGACGTTCTACGGGGACACGATAGGTCATAGAGTGCGATAAGTGGCAGCGATAATGATACACAGAAGTCGTGAATGTGGGTATAGGTGGATTTTATAAATATGTCTTTCTGGTCAAAAAATATCGTTAAAAGTTGACGCTTGTTCGTCCTTTGCTCGTCTTTTTTCTAGGACTACATGTAGCGCCTTGTTTTTTTTTTTTTTTTTTTTTTTTTTTAAAAACCAAGAAAAGAAAGAGCTAACTTGCGAGTTTCGCCATATATTGGACTAGCATGAAGGAGTTCAATTTTCTACAGGTCATGGTATCCGCTTATCTTTTGGGGCATCTACACGACACGAGGTTTTGCTGTACAGTTGAGCGACGGTTAACACCTGACTCGCTTTAAGCCGTTTCGAAAGAACCATATTTGGCAACAGCGCGGGGACACTGACCTTTCGATCCAGTTGCCCAAGCCTAATTCCCACACTCGTGAACTTGGCACAGAACGTTGAACGTGGCCATTTCAACACAACTCTGTCTTAATGCTTCCGGAACGCAGCAGGGTATAGTGCATATTTACACAGACTAATCCCCTACTCAGACATACTGTCGTCTCTGAATCGCGCGCTTCTTCCGTCAATGCAGATGTAGTAATGGGATTGCTAGTCCAGATATTTGTCTTCTTATTTCTCCTTGAACATTTTTCTCGTGTACTGATCTACATCTGCTGTTTTCACTCACCCGGTAAAAAAAAAAAAAAAAAAATATGTAATCCCCAACATCAGGTAATGCAGTCTTAGGAATACCGTCTTGCTAAATAAAGAGTACACGTGTCTGTTGGTGCTGTCGAAAAAAAAAAGTTAATTGGGCTCCTGTGCCACGATGTAGGTAAATGTTCAGGGCCTCTTATATATGTTACCAACGAACAGATGTAAAAATGGAAAGTAAACAACCAATGTTCAATTTTTTTATTTTAGTGAGATTAACCTATTTCTAAAGATAATGGTGTGAGGGTGAGTTGGTCGCTGCCGTGCAGAAACCACCAACAGTACGCGGGCTTTCAGGACGAACGTCGGATATAAAATGTATTAAATGCAATAACTGATCACCAGACTTTAGTGTTATTTTTGTTGTGTTTCACATTAGCTAGGCTTTTGTTTAAAGTTGTAAAGTTTTCTACACTAGAAAAAATGTGCATAAACGCTGACCACCCGAATCTGTCAGCTTCCAAATAAAGTACTGCCGCTCAGGTCTTGTTACCGGTGCTTCAGGACAGAGCATGAGATTTTCATTCCGAAGGGAAACAAACAAATGCCTTTATTTATGTATTGTTCACCTGGCTGCGCATATTTTGCAGTGCAATAAATGACTACGTCAGTAGTTTCGTCTGCAAACTGACCTATTCGTCACTGCTTGGAGGAGTACACCCCACCCCTGGAGAGAACGTCTAAGCTTGGAACATTTGAGCGCGAGAAAAAAGGTGCTGGCTGCAATGATGGGATGTTTGACAAGATGCGCCCTCGAGTAGGGTTCAGGAAGGGGAGGGGTCAGAGGAACACCGTTGAAACGACGCACTATGGTGGGCCTCTGTATTTCCGGGACACGCAAAAGCTTCTTGGCCGTGAAAAACTTTGCCGACAGCGCCTCTCCCTCAGCTACAACTCAATACCTTCGCGTTTTCCGTCGCCTAGAACTGCACCATCTCTAAGCTTACCAACAAAATAAAAAGCCAGAACTGGTGAGTCGGAGCTGATATAACGACCAGGAAGCCGTACCTGCATTGTCTGCAAGGCGCAGCGTCTCTGCTTCCGAAGCCAATCAAGCCGACCGTGGCTACGACGCTGAGTTCCAACAGCCTTTGCTGCTGTTTCGCGCCGGTTGCATCCACCTGATCACGGGCACCCCACTCTCTTTGATTGTCTTCGCCAGCAGCAACTTCCGCTTTTTTTCTTCTCTTATTCTTCCGTCTCTACCTACGTACGTCACTTCCGCACTTAGCGTCCCCCACTTCACTTCCGACTCGCGTTATCTCTCGGCGTCTCGTCGAACGATCTCGTGCTGGCTGACTCTGTTCTGCATTCTCGTTGCTCCTACCTCTTTGGCTTCAGCCAATTTCCTCCAAATTCTGCCAGGTTTTACGCTTGGTCTCCTCGAGCTGGCAGCGTATGATTTTGTTTCCCGAACCACATCCACCTCTTTCACTGCTCCTCTCCTCTTTACCTGTCACCCCATTGGGAGCTGCTTGTTTTTTTCCGTAAGTCGGATGAGCCTATGTCTGCATGGCTTAGACGAGGTGCGCTAGTTCTCGGCAAAGCGAGGTTGTGTAGATCGATACGAAAAAAAAAGTTTTCCATTTAAGTTTTGAATACGAAACGATACTATACGGTATGGGAGTCATGGAGTGGAGAAGACGAAGCCTGTGGAGGTGAATGGTGTTCCGTTATTGCAAAAGGGTGAACAAGAGTGCCTTATGCTGGTAAACGCTGAAAGAAAGGAAAATGACGGAGAAACACAAAAGTAATCGCTAGATTACATGGCAGTCGACTGTAATGCCAATGCGGCGTTATACTTGTGGACAACTGTCGCGCGAAGTTGACGATGCACTGATTGGCAGAGCAAACTGATTTATCGATACTTTTCTAGACACATTTATGTGCATCACTGATAGGACGTAAGTTCCAATTTTGTTATTAATTGCATTTCTTGTCAGAATGAAAGATGAGTATCAGGAAGTGTTCGAATCTCAAAAATATTTTAGGTTGATGCCATGGTCCCGGAATTCCCAAGTGTGCAGAAAAGCGTGAGTCCAAACAACGCTGCTAATATTCCAGTGGCACTGGATGATGGCAAAACCGGACGCTTTGAAAGGGCAGCCGCGATACCATTTTCTCGAACCTGCAGCACCAGGACAATCAAAATCACGCTATTGCACTAAGACTGGACTAAACTTTTGCTAACGCCACTGCTCACTCAAGTCAGCGCTCTACTCGAAGTCAGTGCAACTGTTTCAACGCATTTGCTTGTGACGGACGACAGTTTTAGTTTTCGTGGTAGGTCGAGGTTTCTCAGCTGGCGCTCGTAGTTTTCTGGAGAATTAGAATCTAAAAAACCTAGCACCCCTGGTACAGGTATCCTAGCGTGCTCGCTGCGGCCGTCGTGGCCACAGGCAGAGATCCGCACTTCGCGTACACACAGGTATGGCGATAACTCTCCTACGGCATCGTTCTCTTCGAAGTAAGGAGAGGCTTACACAGCGTCCTGCTTTGGCTGGTGAGAATACACATATGTGCGATGATGACGCTCTGATCTGATCCTCAGGAGTGACAGTGAGTGAATAAGAAGTACCCCCTTTTTGCTTATAGTCGGTAGCTGTGAAATCTAAATCTTTTATAACGTTACTTATTAAGATTTTACTGTAGTTAGTACGTGTCGATATGCGTAGCAATTTTCTACATTTGGTGGTGTTAACTTACGCGGTTCTGCTAATTATGAGCAAAAAAGCTTTTCTGCCGCTCTTGTTATGGCCTGTAGGACTCCTATTTCAATGCACCACTCTGCCTACGCGTAACACAGCGTATTCATTTGAGCAGGAGAACGTCAAGCACTATAAATAAGCGGCTTGCGATGCATGTTTTCAATATATGCGTTCATAGACTTGTTGCCCTTTTGCGAAAGCAGAAACCGGACCTGGACCAGTTTCTGCTTATGTAAGAGGGGGGTGTTATGTTTCATATTGCACGAGTGTTTTAGGCGCCCGCCACATCAAATGTGTTTCACTTTTTTAATTTGAATAAAACGCTCGAGATACGCAGTCGTAGGTGGCTCGATTTCATGTAATGCAAACACGCTATAGCTGCAATCGTGATGCAGGAAAATTTGAAATTCGAGAGCACGCTTTGTCCGAGCATGTGAAATAAGAGTTAGAGACGTTTACATTCCGTTGAAAAAAGAAAAAAGAAACTAGAGTCAGAAGACCAAAGCTGATTACCAGCTTCTCTTAGAGACACGTGAATCCTACTGAAGCTGAAGCAAAACTTCCTTTGAACAAAATATTTCTTAGGCAGTCAACAAACAGAAAAACGGCCGGTCTGTAATGATTCTGAAGGATTGAAATTGAGCTGAAAGTTGCGGCTATCAATGGCCAGGTTGAGGAAACAAGGTGTCAACAAAAGCCACTTAAATTTCTGTGGGTGTGTCCTATGCTTCACGAAGCAGTCAAAAAATTAAGTATAGAATTAATGGGCTTAGTTGACGTTAGGAGGTTTCGCGTGGCTGAATGCGCCATGCTTTTTGCACCTTTTGTGACGAGTACCTTTTTATGCATACAAGAAAAAGTTTAGCAATTTTGTCTTACTTGTGCACAAGCATTTACTGAAGAAGATAATCTTCAAATTAAAAAAAAAAAAGGATATGCTGTCTTAGATTAGGCTGTTTCACATTCATAATTTTCACGCATATCAACACAAAGCGCCTGTGACATGTAGCCACGAGGCTAATATATATGCGGACTTGTCAGCTTGAACACAAGAAGCTGGTATTCTTATTTTAGGTATTGTTTATTGCCTTAAAAACTATTACATTGAAGTAGATTTTGCTAACTGCTATGATTGCATAAAATTTAACGTACTCGAAATTTCACATGTAAGTAATTTCATGATACTAGCGCTGCATCAATGTATCAACTTGACCAAACAACATTTCTACAGCCTAATAGTTTACAACGAGCGCTAGGATGTACTGCTAGAGGTGGCACCCGAACTAAGCGTGTAGCTTTTTAAAAACTGCAACTGGGATATAAGGAACGTAGCTTGTAATGCCTGTTGAACATCCTTCAATCCCAGAAAATGTTCCAAGCGCCGCTACATATAAAGCAACAACAGTTTCCTTGGTCCCGCGCCTACTTTGATGCATTATATATATACTAACAAGATTTGGTCGTACTTGACCAAAGAAAGGAGGTTGCTCAGTGCGATTTCTTCTTCGCTTTTCTGTTGAACTTCTCTAACTAGATAAAATGATAATCTGTTCATCGATTGATTGTTTAGCTTCTTCCTTTCTTTCTCAACCCATCTGATATAAAATGTAGGTTGTCAAATTATATGACTCATATTTTGCCTCACTTATTATGCTCCTGTGAATTTCAAAACAATCAGGTAAAATGCACAAATCGTACCTTCAAAAGACTTTTAGACTGCTTAATTTATTTCTCCAAGTCGCTTGGTTGCTGAATTTCTCAATGGCCCCGCAGTGGCGGTGCAGTGGTTAGGGCGCTGGACTGCTGTGCAGAATGGAATCCCTCCTGGCCACGGCTGCCGCTTTTCGATGGAAGCGAAAAGCAAGGCGTCCGTGCGCTGTGCGATGTCAGTGCATGTTAAATAACCCCAGGTAATCGAAATTTCAAAAGCCATCCACTACAGCATCGCTCACCCTGAGTAGCTGTGGGAAGGTAAACAGCATAGGCCAAACCAACTAAACCAAACATTTATCAACGATTTTGTCTGTGCTACGCGAGGAAAGCTTTGAATGGCGGTTCCCTATATTTAAAAGAGTCGCATTTACTACAACTTTTGCGGCTAAGACGCATTCGCAGTGATTGTGCCTTATACGACGCACACTGCTCCTCAGTACTACTGCACATTGCCAGCTGACACGCAGAACATCTTCAGCTGAGCTCGCGATGGATATTAAGCCGCTACCAATGCAATCTGAAGGCCTACTGAAGCGAAATTCACTTCCGTTCCCACAACTTAAAAAAAGGAAATATCTAATTAGCTAATATTGCTCTCTTCCGCATTAAGGGTTCCTAATGGCATGTGCGCCAAACCTTCTGCTAAGAGGAAAAAAACACGAAAGACCCAGTGCTTGTAAAAAATTCTTGCTATTATTTCTCAAGGACGAAAACTGCAAAAAAAAAAAAAAAAGGAAAAATGAATTCTAAAAAGCGGCAAGAAAGTTGGAGAGTAAAATATGCAGAATAATGTCATGTAACCCTTTAAAGTGTCGTTATATATTTTGCGCTCTATTGATAGAGCTCTTTGTTGTAATAAAAGAGACCTCTTTCGCCATCAACAGTGCTTTTATTAGATGATAAAGACACAAGAAAGCATAATACTACTTTCGTCTTTACTCATCGATTTCGCAAGTACAATGGCTGACATCAATTTTGCGGTGAGGATATCAGCGTGTACGTTGCAGCGTAGTCCATTTAAAAAACGGAGAAGCTGACAACCGGAAATTTCCGCTACGTATAAGCACTCCGCGAGTTTTATTCAACTTGGTGGACGAATTTCAAATCCAATTTTGTCGCCGATAAATGCCTCTTTTGCTTGCGGAAAAGCATCAGTCTAGCCAGAAAGTGACGGGGGACAAGTTTTTTACATAGAATAATAACTGGGAGGAGGTATCCTCAATGTCGATTTCAAGCGCTTTGGAGGCAAGAACGTTTGGAGGCCCGTGAAATTGTGCGTCTGTTTGACGCATCTGCCATGCGCATGCTAGCCACCGCCTCTTCGTCTTTTGCGCGAACCAATGCCCCTCGCTTTTTGTGTATAGCAAAGCGCACGGCAAAGTGGGAGCACAGCTGAGGTATATGAACCTTCAATACCTTTTAGGTATTAAGCGATTGTTCACACGAGTAGAAATGCAGATAGCTGTTCGATGGGGTGCGCCTGGGAAAACCGCATGGTGTAGGCAGGTACCGTCTTTGCCAAAAGTAACCAGGCTGACCGATTTGCTCCTTAGCCCTGTAGTTAAGCGTTTTATAGGAAATGCCAAATTATTATTCACTTGTGCGGAAAAAAAGCCCATCACTCTTATCTCTAAAGATCATTTTTTGCCTTTTGAAATAGATCAAGGGCTCCAAACACATTAGAGAAGGAAACCCAGTAGCCTGGTTACTTTTGGCAAAGACGGTACGTGGGTCGACAGTGCAACAAGATGGTAAGACAAATGTTAGCGCTTTGCCAAATCTAAGAGCTGGCAAAGCACCCTCTATGCTTCTACAACCACACTCAAAGTTGCAGCGGTTTGGTCAGGCAGGATTCTGCGGGGCAATGTCAGTGTTGACAGGTGTATGTCAGCAAATTAAGAGGCGTGGGAATTATTAATAAAGGTGAAATGATTGGATGCTTAATAATAAAGAGATTTGTGATAAAGGTGAGGTTTTACAAGTGACTGGGCAAAACAGTGAATAGTAATAAAAGGGATTGACCGGGGAAAAGAATTAATGATAAAAGGGCACGCTTAGTGCCAAACTGGTAGAGAATAAAAATAAGCGAAAAAGGAAAGGAAAGTAACAGAAGGAAAAGGAACTCAAAAAGAAAAAGAGAAGGAAGGTAGCGCGATCTATAAATTAAACAAAATTGGGAAATGTACTAATTGCAATTTAGGGATATAAAAGACGGAGTTGAAAATGGGGTTGCCTTTGTGTTTTTTCCCCACCAATTCAGGTGGTCACATATATTATGCTTTTTTTTAATAGCGTAGCAGGCTCCACCAATTGTGATTTCTTTGTTTCAGCCAAATTTAACGCCAACTATTTTGAGCATAACACCTTGTTTGCGCCACTATCGTATCCAGAAAATGCTGTTTCGCAATAGGATGACCGCAATATTGACATTTTTTTTGTATTTCAATTATAATGCGCACTTGAGAAACGTAAATTTATTTCGCGGTACTTCGAGTGCTTATTTTACATGTCGTCGCATTGCAAGTACGGATATCTCTATTAATTCTGCAGACTGTACGTAAATTTGGACATCCCTGCTAAAATCATACTAAGTTGACATGCATTAAAACCAAGATACATATTATCTGATGCTACTTATCGAAACCTTTTCAACAATATGTGACTTTATGTTATAAGTTAAAAATCAATATTTAATCACAGTCAACCAGCTAATAATAGTTTATTAAGACTTTCGAGTAGGGCAACTGTACCCGGTATAGGCTGCCCAATGATATCGACTAGATGTCACATATTCAAGTTCAAATGTAAGGAAAAATAACTAATTTGCAGTAGTTAATTATTACTTGACATTATTCGCATGCAATTGTACTCGACAAAAGGTATCCTGCTTGTTGTATGTACCTTTACGTCCTTGTTTTTGTGTACAGAGTATACTTTATTGCTGTAGGTTGAAGTTCAATTTTTAATCACAACTTACTATTTACGTGTACATAATTACAACATGTCATTAGTAAAGCGGTCAGCCATCCGGGCAGAGATGGTAGGTCAATAGGTATTTACCAATTCACTGTAGCCCACAAAACTAATCGGGACTTCATTAAGCAGGCTAAATTAATTTTTCTAAAGGATTGGCCGAAAGGTGGACACTTGAACCACGCCAGCAGGCTAAATATCTTTTTGACCTTGTGTCGAGCCTAAATATCAGTGTCACATACCTTAGCGGTCCCCGGACTTGTACCTGGAGTAGTACAACTATCAATCTAGAAGGTATTTGCAGAAATATTTGGTTTAGAAGAAAATAAGGAACATTGTCTTATAGGGTAAAGTACCACAGCTGAAGAGGCACGAGGAAAATAAAACAGCGAAACATATTCCTCCCGTACATGTGACTGCTACCTTTCTCGGACCAGATGTGGCATTGCGAATTTCCCATTTGCGCAGCGGTGATTCTCCGCACAGGGCTAGGGGAACACAATTTGGAAGGCGCGATGAAAGAGTCTGAAATCGAGCAAGGGGATCAAGTCAACCCCACGTGTCACGCCACTCGACTTGTACTCGATGCTAACGGAATCAGAAGCTGCGCATGCTGAAGCAATGCTCGTTTTCGTCCGACTAACCCAGCCAGCACGGGCACCACTCGTTGGTTTGCTGGTTTCTATTGCATTGGTGGTATCTGCTGTGCGGGATCGATGACGTCTTGCTCTAACTCATGCTGCGCTAGTGTTCACTTACCTTTTCATTAAAGATACTTGATTTGCAGTCAAGTCTCTAGATTTGTTATTCTCCCCACTAAGCCATCTTTAAATATCAGAAAAGAAGTTGTTGCTCTTACTGCAAGCCGTTTCCCCACTTTTGTCGTTGCCCTATCTGCGTATCTTCTTATTTTTTTCTATGCTGCTCGCAATAAAATACAGATGCTGGACTAATGGTGAGTTTGTTACCCGTGAGTCCAAGCAAAAATGAAGTATTAAATTTTTGGTTTCAAGTAGATTAGCTGAGAAAACAAACAAACCACGAATAGCGCATGTCATAGCGAGCACAAACAATACTTTAAATAAACCATTATACCGTTGTTGTACGCTTGTGTTTTGTTAACACGAATACTGAAAACTCAACGTTAATTTAAGAAACAAAGAAATGAAAATGGGATTACCGTTTCTGCTGCACCCGAAGGAAAATGATGCAGGCTAGCATTGATCAAAAAATTATTTTAAAAAATGGTGATATTGAATATATTTTTCTGTCAGCACCGCCTTTTTGTAAGCCTCGATCGGTAAAGCTGTTCACGCCTTTGCCCTGATTTTGATAGCACTTTTTTTTTTTTCACCAAAATTATCAAGCTTGTCCCAGTCCCGCTTTTTCTTATGAACTTCAATAAACAAAACACTATTTGTGGTTTGTGGAAGTTGAGAAATATGTTTTCGTATTGTTTTTTTTTTATCTAAAGCTTAAGTATAGCCTGAAACAAAAGAAAGTACCGTAAGAAATACATTCGAGCCTGGTCTTGTGCAGTCTAGGAGGAATGATATGTATGCGGACTAATGGTGCACAACCCAGTTCATGCATAAACATATGTTCTGAAATTTGTAATGCCTCGCCACGCAGATATGTTAGGTTGTGATCTTGTTGCAATTAGTTAAAATTCAGGAAGCCGTTTCGAGAATGACAGCCAGCCTATCAAATTAAATCAAGTGAAGAATGATCAACCTACGAAAGCAACTTTCGTGTCAGTGTGCACGAGAAATATAGAACAGCCTAGCTTCAAGTCAACCGCATATTGATATCAGTTTAGTGAAATTATCGCGTTCTACTTACTAATCATGCTTGCTACAGAAATGGGCTGTGCTGTGGATTCTTGAAAGTATAAGTCCTGCACAGTGGAACCAATGATTCGTAGCACATGCCTTTAATAGACTCGTAACGTGTTGTACACGACAAACTGATTTCACTTTCGTCATCGACTCAGAACTGCGCTGGTAGCTTATCAACCACTTACAACATCTATACATGTTCAAAGAGTATTTCAGCGACGCACAGGTTCATTCACCCTTTCAATAAGTTCCAAATCATGCGTTTAAGTCGAATTTTTTAGCCAAGCTGAGGCAACGATAGTTTCATTGGCATTATTTTTTTATTATTTAAAGATACTACTTTCTCTTTCAATAGAAATGTAGCAGGGGTGGGTTTCAGTGCCCTCGAATATAGCGAAATTTATAACGTGGTTATGCAATTCTTTCTTTGGCAATGAACTCACAGAACAATCTAAGGTATTTCCTTATTAAACTGTTTCTGAAAAAAAAAATAGGAAAAATCTATTACAATCTGCGGATGGAGCAAAAGGAACAATACTCAGTGGGTGAGTCCGACGAGTAATTCGCGCAGTAGGAGTGATAAGTGTGAGGGTGCTTGAATTGAATGTTATCTGACGCGTGTACAATTTTGCGCAACGAGGTTAGACGTTCACATGTGCATCAGTAGGATGGTGGCTCCATTTATTAAGCTCATGCATGAGATGACGGTGAAAACTTGCGGTCGTAACGGCTATAAATAAGCCTAACAGCTTTCTTTTGAAGGTTATTTCAATTTGAAGATATCGGTTACAAAATGTTATGACAATGCTACAGGCGCATACTCGAGAATTGGTTTAATTAGGAATCGATAAGCTGTTAACTTGCATTGTTTAGTGTTACGCTTCATCATTTAAAGCGTATCGAAAGCTCTGGTCCCTCCTCAGTATACGAAATAATCTTTCTCCTTTTTAACGCTTAGTTGGACATCCAAGTTTTCGTAGTGATTTAGAGCATATTTCATTAATATCTATGGGCCAACTAGGGCCAGTCGTGAAAGGGACACCAAGGTATTTGGATTCATTAACAACGGTTATATTGCACCTGTGAGTGTTATTTTGAATGGCTCGACCGGGTATGCGTATAAGCTTGAATAGATCAGTGAGGTTCTACTGGGTTTGCACATTGGCAACTTGCATATATTTTACGAAAATTGAGCCTCAGAGTGGCGCGTTGAGAGGCTTTTTCTTGTTAAGAAAGCTCTTTGAAACAGTTTTACTGAAATTAATGTTGTGCTGTGATGTGTTACTTCAGTCGAAAGAAAAAAAAAAAAGACAAAATACTTGTTCAGCACTATGTGATCACGGGGGGCCCCAATGGTAAAGTAGAAAACGCCGTCATCAGTGTAAAGGCGTGCTTTCACCGGTGTGTATATGGTTATTTGACAAATGTCATTAATATATACGACAAATAAGAGTGGCCATTGCACTTAGCCTTTCGGCACTCCTGATATCTGAACATTAGAAGAACTTTTACGGTTAAGAAGGACGGATTGGAATCTTATGTGCAGGCAATCAGATATTACTCTTTTGCCACAAAAAAAAAAAAAAAATGCAGGAACTTTTCAGAGCAGTTTCTTATGGTTTACCGTATGGAATGCTTTCGAGTAGTTGATGAATGTGGCTTCAAGCTTATCATGTTTATTATGATCGGTAATGACGAATTAAGCATGAGCAGGCAAAGTATCGTTTTCCAAAACTTCATCGAGTTTTCTTTCCAAAGAGCTGATAAACTGCTATTGAAACAAAACTTTCTAACTTCATAAATTATGGGCTTCAGTTCAGATTTAGCTGTTTGCAGTAATGAACTCGGCTTCTTTGATTCAGGCTTCTCCATTTCCGGAGTCTTTTGGGGAAAGAATTGCGAGATGCATTCATGATTAATGTTAAAAAATTGTCAAACAACTCGTCAACACTGCAGACGCTCCTCTTCTAAAAAGATGACGTTAAAATTTTAACACTACAATTATGCTCAGCATGTGCAAAGTCATCAACAACCAGGAAATCAATCTGTGTTCACAAATGATACCAAACATTAGCAGCACACCCTAGTGAGAGCTTTCCCCAATTTCACACTCCCACCTATATTTTAATAGCTTCTTATTAACAGAAACGAGGTCTCTAAGGTTAGCTCTTGCGAGTAACGCCGTCAACAACTTGTGTCGTATCCGTCTAGAGACCCGCAAGCACAAGTGATTATATCGTGTCTTTCAGTCCCAATATAGACCGTCAAACTCATACTGAAAACAACTGTCATTCAGCGCTTCAACACACTGAGCATCCTGCAATCCTTTGCTTCAGCCTTTTTCAGGTATTCCTCTCAGCATAGCACTGGTATCCGCGACTGCACATAGAAGTTCTACAAATGCTGGTCTTCTTGAAGTAGACAGTTCTTCAGTCATTAAAAATTGTTTGTTTACATCCACACTATCTACACAAACAACGAAATTCAGGTCTATCCACAAAAGTGCGTGTATCCTCGCGGTGTTTCAATTATACCCAAGCTTTTACCGTTTCCAACCATGCTCGCTTAAACGATCGAGCATTGCATTTTGTTCGCGAAATCAGTATAATTGGCATATTTTTTCACAATGAGTGACACGAGGAGAACCCTTTAAAAAAGAAATCAAGCCTAGCCCCTACCAATTGAAAGCAACACGAGGTATGGCTGATGATGGAGTTCGGAATTCCTTCCCGCTAATTATCACTGCAGTTTGCGCAATGTTTTGCAGATGTTATGCTGCAGCAAATCATAACCTAGCACTATCAACGAGATAGCAGAAGTTAGTCTTGGCGCAAAGATTAAATAATTCAAGGGTGCTGATGCATCCATGGGAAGATACTTAGGTACCATTAGGTGCATTATTTAAAAGATTTTAGGTTTTACAAATGAAAAGGCTATTTGCAGGATAGTTAACAAATAATGCGCTCTTATTACAGTATACGTCCGTCTCTTAAGGGGGCTCCAGCATTTAACAATAAACTATGAGGATGCTCAAGCTGCGCGTTCAGAATAAACGCAATAGAGCCTTTAACATCCCTTTTATTCCTACCATTTTTTAATATATTTTCTCCAAGCGAACTTTTGAAAGAAAGGTGTAGCATTTGTCTCGCTTTATGCTAGACATCTAAAACTTAAAACTAGCGGCATACAATCGGAGGTACATATGTCGTCGTTTCGAACTACAGGAAAATAGCCTCCAACTTCAGTAGGAGGTGGATGATAGACGGAGTGTGAAAGGTGTGACGCCATCTCGAACGCCACAAAAAGAACGGGTGTGTCGCGATTTCAATACCGAAATCAAATACGCATTTTGTTTTCAACACTTATCACACTATATATGTTCTGGGATGCGGCAAACGCGACGGCATTTACCCCTGCGCCCAAAAGTCTGTCACGTAATATGTGTACGTATTTCGATTGCCAAACATTCGCAAGGTATTTCACGAATTGCAGCCGCTCCTGGGCTCTGTTTGACACTTCTGTGCTTGACGTGGTACGTTATGGGCCATATAGTGTGGAATGCTATATCTTGTTTAGTATTCAGGAGCACTATAATTTCCCAATCGCTGAACAGCGAGGCGTGTTTGGAGAAGGGGAAGAAGAAGAAGTGGAGGTTTCCGAACGTCTGAAGCTAGCGCTCTTCCATTTTTCTGGATTTTATATCGCTGTGAGCTATTTGTGATCTCGACATCCTTCGGGATGGCGGGCGCACGACCCCTGCGCCCACCCGCCACCATCGAACAGGCTACAGCGTACTCGACGGGTCACCTTGACGTCGCGGACGTGGAGCTTCCAGACTCGGCAGATGACTCCACCGTGACAGAGATGGATTCCGACAACAGCTACACGCCTGTCCAGTCGCGCCGCCTGAAAAGAAAGCTGCGCCGAACATCAGTAATGAGTGAGACACCAAAGAAGAACGCTGAAAAGCAAGGGATCTTCTCCGTGGCCTTCGTACCAACAACGGCAACGGCGAATCTGAATGTGATAAACAGACAGCACCTGACGCAGTTTTTCGACCAGCTGGTTCCCGGTGAAGTTGACGAAGTCAGAATTAATCCCTGGAAGAATGTCCTGACCGTGGATGTCAAATCCCAGGCAACAGTGGACAAGCTGAAAGGAATTGGTGCGCTAGGCAACATGCCGGTCCGTTCCTTCCTTGCACATGGGAAAAAGACTACTGCAGGTGTAATCAGCGACGTTGACCCCGAGATAAGTGAAAGCGATCTCTGCACGCTGATCAAATCTACGGCGCGCATTGTGGATGTTCATCGATTCGGCCGCTCAAAGTGCGTTAAATTAGTCTTTGAAACTGAATCCCTCCCATCCCACGTTAAAGTGGGCTATGTGAGGCACCCAGTTCGGATGTATGTTCCAAGACCTGTTCAGTGCCACAAATGCCACAAGATCGGACATGTGAGCGCCGTTTGTCGAAACGAGGTATCCTGCCGTCGATGCGGCGGTACGCATCCTCATGACGCATGCGAGACGGAGACTGTCAGGTGTTCTAACTGCTCGGGTGCCCATGAATCGACGCCTAAGGACTGTCCTAAAATTCGGGATGAAAAACGTATACTAAAAAAGATGGTGAGAGATAACTCGACTCATCAAGAAGCGGCCGCGTCTATTCGTCGTCGCAAGCACCGTTCCCGACGCCGGCACAAGGAATCGGAAGGCAAGCCTAGCCTGGATAAGTCAACTTCAGAGTTAACGTCAGCTCAGGTGCCACAACAGATTGAGTCTAATCCCGCTAAGAGTACTCTTGCTGTAATGTCGCAGACAGTGTCACATGCCAAGGATCAGACAGAGGCTGTTGTATTACCTACCGCCTCTGATGCTGAGTGGCCAGCTCTACCATCAAAGGCCAACGCCAGGCCTAATCCCAGTTTGGTTGCCACACGTACTGAAAATTCCGACAACCCCGACAGCCAGCAGGTAAAAGAAATGCTGAAACAGCTGGTTCGTTCAATGCGGGTGCTGCTCTCCAGCATCAACACGCAAACAGCAAAGTTTGCTGTTCAGTTTTTGGACGCATTTGAGCCGCTCTTGGCGGCATTGCAATAATTCACAATGGCGCAACAAACTAACCCCACCTCTGTGACGATGCACTTGCGCCGCAGTGTTGTGATGCAATGGAATGCCCGAGGCCTGCGTGGTCGGCTGAGTGACTTCCGACAGCGGGTACAGAAGTACCGCTTTCCTGTGATTGTGATCTGTGAGCCCAACATGCCGGCTGCTTTCCGCCTTTCTGGATATGTTCTGCTATGGTCTAGAGAAGCAAACGAAACAAGCAAAGTGCTGGTATGTGTACGCCAAGACATTGCGCACGTCCGCCATGCTCTGCAGCCCCACAACACGAACCACTACATTTGTTTGACGTTAACCCTGAAAGGACGAGTATGTTCTGTAATTGGCGCTTATATTCCACCGAGGGATGGCTTGGACAAATCATATCTATTTTCAACAATCCAGTGTTGTGCAGCTCCTCGTATTATTGTGGGGGACTTTAATGCTCACCACCCTCAGTGGGGTAGTGCAATAATGAGCAATAGAGGAAGAGACCTGGCAGACTTTATGCATACGCAAGATCTCGTCAATATAAACGACGGCTCACCGACGTTTCTACGCGGAACAACCTACAGCAGCTGCTTGGATGTGGCGTTTGTTTCCAGAAACCTCCATCCCTCCGTTTCTTGGTGTAGTGATGTGGAAACACATGGGAGTGATCATATACCAACGTACATATGCATCAAGTGGTTTGCACCTGCCACTTCACCTCGTGTGCAATACACAGACTGGCCCGCCTTTAGGGCAGCGGTGGAGACTTCCAGCGTGGACCTCCAGTCACCATCTCAAATAGAGGGACTCATTACTTCCTCTCTCAGTGAGAACACTCGCTATGTTAGTGTGCCGGTGTCAGTGTCCAGCATCGACGTGGAATTCGAGCGGCTTCGCGCGATCCGTCGGCGGGCTGAAAGGAAGTACAGAAGAACGAAATCCGCGCAAGATCTCGCACTTTCTCGCCGAGCTAAACGTCAAGTTTTGCGTCACCTGGAGAGGTTAGGACGACAACGTTGGAGACAGTTCTGCTCATCACTGGATCCCCGTAAGCCCCTGTCGCGTATCTGGCATGTTGCGAGAAGCTTGCGCACACCTCCGCGAGAAAGGCACCCTTTTCGTGCCCTGGCCCTTTACCAACGCCGCAATGAAGTTGACGTAGCTGAAGATTTTTGTAAAATGGTTGTGGGCACAAACCAGGCACAGTTACCAATTTCAGAGGTTTTTGCACCACCTTCGCCGAATGATCAATACGACGTGCCCTTTACAATAGCTGAATTAGACGCCGCTCTTGCTTCTTGTCGGCATTCATCTGCACCTGGTCCTGACGGGATTACTTATTCAACCTTATCGAACCTAGGCAAGGATGGTAGAACTGCACTACTTAATTATTTCAATGATATATGGGCTTCTAGTACTGTTCCTGAACACTGGAAAATTAGCCGCCTGGTTGCTCTTTTGAAGCCTGGAAAGCCTCCTCTCGAACTTACCTCATACCGGCCAGTTGCCCTAGCAAGCTGTGTTGGAAAAGTTATGGAGCGCATGGTGCTGGCAAGACTTGAGTGGTATCTAGAGAGTAATGATCTTTATCCTAATATGATGACTGGATTTCGCCGCGGACGCTCTTCCATTGACAGCGTCATCGACCTTGTGGCGACAGTAGAACACGAAAAGCGTCACTGTCGACTAGTAGCTGCTGCATTTTTAGATATAAAGGGAGCTTACGACAACGTCCTCCATGAAGCTATTCTTGATGGACTTGACGACGTGGGAGTTGGTGGCCGGCTGTACTTGTGGATTGTAAGCTATCTCAGCGGCCGTTCTGTTTACATGACTACGCCTGAAGGAGATACTACCCACTTTCAGGTCGGTCGTGGAGTTCCACAGGGAGGAGTTCTCAGCCCAACTTTATTTAACGTTGCGCTAATTGGCCTGGTGAGTGAACTGCCAACTAACATCCACATAAGTGCATATGCTGACGACATCTGCATCTGGGCCTCTGGTTCGACGCGCCCACAACTACGTGCGAGACTGCAACGAGCTGTGTCATTAACATCGATGTACTTACGGCGTCAAGGTTTATTTTTAGCGGCAGAAAAGTGTGCAGTGATCGCGTTTACGGGAAAATGTGTCAGCCGCTACCCGATTACCCTTCATGGAGTCGTAATACCATACGTCTCCAGGCACAGATTCTTGGGAGTAATTATTGACCACCGACTATCCTGGTCGAAACATATTGCTATGGTGAAGAAGAGGCTAATTAATTTTTGCCATGTACTTCGTTACATAGCTGGCATCAAATGGGGTCCAACTGAGCGCTCCTTAATACGCCTTTACGAGGCTCTGTTTGTTGGCTACATCCGGTACAGTCTCCCAGCACTCTCTAGTATGAGCATTTCCTGCTTGCGGACTTTAGAGAGCGTGCAAGCGCAGGCACTGAAAATATGCCTTGGACTGCCCAGATGCACCTCTAACAAAGGCACAATTGAAGAGGCACACGCTCGCCCAATGTCCATATACTTGTCACACGAACCACTTCGTGTATATTTACGAGCACTTACAAGACACCGTTTTCACCCACTCAGCAAGATTCTGGATGAGAGGCCGGACTGCAGTTTTACAACTGCACTCCGCTGCCATCAGTCGCAAGTACCGACAGGATATGCCCTCCCATATCATCCCACCCAACCACCATGGACGATGGATAAACCTTTTGTGCACCTTCGTGTTCCCGGAATACTAAAGAAATCAATGGTACCAATTAGTGGACTCAAACAACTTACTCTGGCACACATCTGGTCAGAATATCCCAGTTATATTCACATATACACTGATGGATCTGTGTCAGCACAGGCATCCGCTGCAGCTGTGGTCATACCAGCTCGGAAAACGACTCTGCATTTCCTTTTGGGACATACCTCTACATCAACCGCTGCCGAACTTGTAGCCATTCGAGAATCTATTCGCTATATATGTGGGGAACCACCTCAAAAATGGTGTATATTCACGGACTCGAAGACTGCATTACAAATTTTGGAAAACTTCTTACGCCACACTGCCTATCAGTCCCTGGCACTAAACATTATGGATCTCATCACATCTGCCCAGCTGCAAGGCCACACGATAATGTTTCAATGGATTCCTGCCCACTGCGGCCTCCATGGGAATGAGCAGGCCGATGTTGAAGCGAAAAGCGCACTCATCAATGGCTTCCAAACAGCTGTGCCTTTTTCAAGAGCGGATACGACGTGTCTTCTAAAGAGTTATATGAATATTGCTACAGCAGCTTACTGGGCTCAACCAGACGCCCGACACATCCGTCTAAGAAGGCTTGATCGAACATTTAAATTTTATGTTCCGCGTGATATTCCGCGTCATCAGACATGCTTGATACATCGACTTCGTTTAAACGTGGCTTTCACGCGCAAATACTTACATTTAATTGGACAGCTAGACTCACCGGAATGTTTAACTTGTGGCATCCCAGAGACTGTGGACCATGTATTATTGGTGTGCCCAGAGTATGCGAACGAAAGAAATGTGCTAGCTGCTTCCTTGAAGCGTTTAGACAAGAGGCCTCTGTCGGAGGAACTGCTGCTGGGCGCTTGGCAGGACAAGGGGAAGGGCGTCCAGGCAGTGCGCGCTCTTTGCCGTTATTTGAGCGCCAGCGGACTTGATTCACGTTTGCAAAGCAAGCTGCTGTGTCTGTATATATATTTCATATGCCTTCTCCCACATCGTCACCCATCATGACCTTCTTTCTTCTCTCCTTCCCCTTCCCCAGTGCAGAGTAGCAGGCCAGATTTGAATTATTCGGGCCAACCTCTCTGCCTTTTCCTTTCAATAAATCCATCTATCTATCTATCTATGTGTTTGGAGAAGCTGGTACCAAACAGTCAAGCCCCATATAAATGCTCTTTTGCGAGCGTGGCCCACTGCTAAATGTTCAATACTCTTCTACCTGTACAACAAAGCGCGAAAGTTTCGATTAGCCAAGTGCCAGTAACGCTGATCCACAAAACAACCCGGCAATTCTTTCTAATGAAAAACAACTGATTTGTATTATGATGTGGATCGTACCCAATAGGTCTCCGCGCAATAAGGGCAGCGGCTGAAGTTGGCATCGGCAACGGCAGCTGTGAGCCTGACTTGAGTACACAAGGAAAGACGACATCGATCCGCGCTCTGCGTCGTCGCAGTCCTGCCTCTTCCTCGCTCGGATGGAGGCAGCGTGAGGACGCAGACAAGCGGCTCCTCGAATCCCGATCATCAAATGCGAGCTTGACCTGGCTCCAGCGCACAACCACTTCGTTCCTTCCAATTCTGCCGTGCCGACTGGCGTTCTCCGTGTCCTGCCGAAGCTCGAGTGTTCCTTCCTGCTTTAGGAAAGAATGGAGCAAAGCAACGTATTTCTCGTCTGCTTTTATTGGTCATCCTACCGAATGGAATAAAGAGTCACACGCGGTCAGTGAAAACAGCACGTTTTCAGCAGCTGCAGCTGTTCACATCTGTTTAGTATGAATAGTCAGGACAAGGCTACTGCCTAATTATTTGATGTGACAGGCGACTTGAGTTTAGCTGCGTATAAGCATGTTTGCTTAGGTTTTTTTTTACTGAGGAATAAACCATCAGCAATGAACCAGTACACATAAATATAAAAAACAACAAGTAGCTCCTGGTTCCAGAACGTTACACAAAAAATTGAAGGAAAGCTGCGCAGCTGCACATGCGCAAGAAAAATGCATTAAAAGAGAAGAAACGCTGTAAAACCTACCTCTGTAAAGCCCCAATGATATTCTTGGCTGGTGAAAGAAAATGAAAAAATACTCTGCCGCGGAAAACCCAGTCCGGACATTTTTTTTTTTCTCGTTTTTTTATCAAAGTGAGGTCACTAAATTTACTAGTAGCAGTTTTAGTACTGACAGTAGTAGTAGTAATAGTAGTGGTAGTAATGTAGTAAATTTACTAATTTACCTCAGACGTTTGGGTGAGATCTGTAAGCTCGTCGTCTTACATGACTAACAGCGCTCAGTAAATACGTAAAAGAAACCTTGATTTTTTTCTTCGATGAAACTGACATGTGTCTTATACTGTTGTGTTGCCCAAAGATGTATATTCATATTGTGCCGCAACATTTCTGATGGCCTTATTTGGCTGCCCAATTGTTTTGCCAAGCCTAGAAATGTCGTAAGAATTCTTTCAGTAAACCTCTCTCGATGAAAACGGTGCCATCGATTTCGTGAACCAGATTCAACTGTTCTCTTTTTCTTTGACTATGGGCTGCGAAAATGAGCGTTAAGTTCAAAGGAAAGGAAAAACTGGTTAGTCTAGTTTGCCTCCTTGAATTTTTACCACATGGTTGGTCCACAAAAGTCTAAAGAGCTACTCCGGTATCACGCGTGAGCCGTAGTGAAAACTTAACCACATAAAAATTGTCACCCTTGTGATTTTTTTAGTTTAAAACACATTAATTGAGCTGATCTTACGGAATGCATGCCATAAAGCAAAGTTTTGTTCACGGGTGGCCAACGAAGTGTTTCAGCTAGAATCGTTCAGTGGCGCTTATATTTTACCCTGTTACATTAGGTAATAATCTCGGCATGTGAAAAACCTTATCGCAGAAGTCTCCGCTCCGCAAGCATTGTTTATGGACGCAGTGGAGTGGTACTGCGGTGGGGCGCTGACAGCCCTTTGATATTTTCTAAAATCACAAGAATGCGCTTAACTCTGCATAAGAACGGAAATTGCGAAAGCCACTTGAAAGGACTGTTTCCGCTAACTGCATCGTCGTATTCATTCCTACTATCATCATTATCGTCATCATCACTAGCCCTAGAATAATCATTTTTAACTAAATGCCCCATTATTCTCATCGCTGCTACCATCTTTATTATTATCACTAACTGCGGCGTAATTATCATCGTTACTAACAAAGCTACCAATGCCTGTATCGTTGTTGCCATCACTACTGTTATCATCATGTTAGACAAGAAGAATTACTCGCGGGTTCTCACGAGCCCGGCTTGGCGTAGCAGTTAGCTCTCTCGGCTGGGGATCTTAGGGATAGTGACTCGATTCCCGGTGGAGACAGATTTTTTTCATGCGGCGGACACTCCCTGAGAACACGAACGTCGCCATGAGCCAAGAAAGAAGGTCAAGGAAACTACTGCCTACACCTCTCTATAAATTTCAAGATTCTGAGGTCCGCTGTGTCCAACCACAGGGCTTTCGTTAATATATCTTGGCCGCTGAGGCCTTTGATCAAGGCCGGGAACGGTCATTAGTACAGTACCTCATATCATTAGCAATAACGATCTTAAAAAAAAGAAACTGACATGCTTTGTAATGAAAGCTGATAACCAGAGCTGTTTTGACTCGATTTGAGCCAGGGGAACTGTATGAAATAGTAAAAGATTCTTTTCACTTCCCTTTCAAGCAGAATTAGAATACATTGTTTAGTAACCGTTTCGCAGGACTTCCCTATAATACTAGGCAGATAGAATTGTTGATGACTGGAGCTCCGGACTTTATTCTCCATTGGTAACTATCCCAGAATATAAATTAAGTCTCAATGGTGAATAACAAACACGCAATTATCGGTCAGGTACTAACCAGCTTTGTCGGAGTTCCGACCAATATTCAGGGTGAAAGGCATGTTAGATGGTAATTAGGTCCTCATTATACCAAGAAAAGTCATGAACATTAAAAGGAAATTGTGGCACCGAATTGATAACCTGCATATTCTACAAGTAAACTACTGCATATATTAAAATAATTAGAAAGAATCCTCGGAGCTAATTTAAAAAATATGTACCAGCTTTGCCATTGAAGTAAATCTTTTTATAAGTACCGAACTAAATTGTACAGATATATGTAGTCTAGCCTTAACGAACACTGAATAATCTCATTGCAGGCAAAACAAAACATGTCGATTTGTTTTGAACGTACGGTGTGGAGCTTGTGGCTAAACAATTGCTGAAGACAATGAAGTGGAAGTGCTGACTTTAAGAAGAGAAATAGAGAGAATAAACTTTATTTGGTTAACGGAATTGCGTCGGTGCTTTTTCTTAGTCCAGGATTCTAATGGCTTGGGCTGCCTCCCTAGCCCTGGTAAGAAGCTTGCTCTACTCATAGAGACCCGTGTGGATCAGCTCCCCCTCGCACTTCGTTTGGCTGAATGCTCCAGTTTTATATTTCTCTAATTGTACTTTGCGGTTTCATGCCATGTGAATTATGTCAGAGACTTGTCTTTCAATGTTGTTGAATAGCTGTTGATTCTCGTGGCGTCTATTTCTCTTCAACACGTGCACCGCATACGAAGCGAAATAGAATCCAGCAAAATCAAACAACCATTTATCAACATTGAAAGACAATAAATCTGACTGCAACAACATCAGCCGAACATAATATAAAAAAAAACTGAACAAATAAAGACATTGAAGGAAAAGAAAACATTCGACATTGGGTCGACCTTTTTAATGGTGGATCATTAAAAGTATCTCAGTGGACCGTTAACTACATCGCTCTTTGATAATGCGCTATCACTGAAGTTTGAGTTCAGCTCTGTCTACTTCTAATCCTCCGTCGTTACAGAAGACCTCACGCGCTGAGCGTATGCAGCTGCCGATAGCTTTAGATACGTACTTGGCTGCCATTTATTCTTGCTGGGATTTTCTACTAGGGTATAAAGACACGGGGCAAATTTGTGGCTTCATTCCAGCCCTGCACACGAAGTGGTCTACATAAGTCCGCACACAACTAAGGGCGGCTGCCAGCTTCTGCCAAAACCACCACCAAGCTTGGCCACGCTTCCTGACCAAACCATCTGACAATTCGGCCATGTCACATGGCCTTAAGAAGTCACAAACCGCCGACCGGTCAGCACTAAGCTATTTTATATTTTACTGCATGGCCACCAGTGGCTGAGACAATCAGCGAAATTTATCACTGACCACAGAAGTGTTTTACGCTATGAGACTTCTGATAACATCGCAATAAAATTTAATGTGTCTGTGCAAATATTCTTTGAAATCTTCAGCTGGAGATATTTGAAATTGTGATATGAGACATATGTTGCTAACGACGACAATATTTATGCACTGGTCGTGCATAAATATACTATTAAAAGGCCTCTCATCACTCCTTTCACTGGAAAAGCTCTTTTAATGCGTCTGTCTTTAAAAAAATTGCACTGTTAAGAAGAGAAGTTAGAGGGTATTAAATGCCACTTTTCATCATTAAACATTTCTTTTTTCAAATATATGTTGCGGAAAAATCATCGTAATCGGATGTCCTTGTTTAACGCTGCGCAAAGCGGCATTCATGTCCCCTCTACACATTCACTGCATTAAGGAGACAGTGCTACTAATGTTCTATTATGACGGCTTTAATAGCGAATCATATAAAACGACAATACCTGTCCATATTTGCCGATTAAGGCAGCGATCCAACCCTAGTTCTGCCTCAAGGTGCTCAAAAGAAACCACATTCAAGGGAATCATGTTTTTCATTGGCCAAAAATATCGTTATTGTTCCCTGCCTGCTCTCGATATTTTAATTTAAAATAACTATGGTCAGACATAATCAAAGACTAAAAGGCAAAAGTCCGCATTACAAAATAAAAATGCTAATGAAGTCCATCCTTTATCAGAACGTCTTGGCGTAACTCTCGTTAATCATCTATCCTGTACAACGACAAGTGATAAACCTATCCTAAAAGATGATAAACCACGGATTAATTCGGACTTAAAGAACTTGTTCGATGCCGTTGCACGAGTCGCCATTAATGAGGAGAATATGCGACTTGTTTCCTAAGTTCTATCTGACTTCAGCTCCTGCTTTTGGACCTTGGTCTGGACTACGCAGCTGCGACAAATGAAACAAAGTGTCCGCTTTTTTCTGCGCCCTAATTCGAGGCTCGCTTGGAGGGTATATTCAGAGTTGTTTTTTGTTTACATAGAATAACTAATTTGATATTTAAGCATATCACTGACCTCTGACCTCGGATAGAATTCTCATGCTAACAATCTCACATCAAACGGCTTAAAGCAGTTATTTTCTATTAACAGACGGGTCCAACTAGCACTATCTGATACAAAATCGCTTGCGTCAGACCAGTTCTAGAATATGCTGTTGCGGTTTGGGGTCCTCTCACTAACAAGCTAGCTGATTAAACGATTACAACGAGTGAAGAGGAGAGCGGTCACATGTATATTTACAAACACAGGTTGACAGACTTATCAACAAAAATTACTCAAGCACGCAGTAGTACTAAACCCTTCAAAACAAAGCCAAACTAGCGGGCCTTAAAACTATGCACCATGCACCAACGACAAGTACGTAATAACCACATACACACTCTAAACGAGTTTTCCTTCCGTACTAACTCAATTTTTCTTCTGTACTAACTTAAATATTCATACTTTCCTCGTGCTATATGCGAATAGATCACCTTGAACGCATCCATTGTTTGTAGTCCAACATTTAGTGCTTTTATAGCATTGGCTGAAAATGAACTACTTATATTTCAGGAATTATCGTTTTTTTGTGTCATTGGGAATTTGTTTCTCCCTTTTGTGTTTATCTTATCCCATAACTTTTTGTCCGCCTAATTCTTATTCTAAGCTCCTCATTCTAGTTGACCTGTTATACGTATTTTCTCGTGTATAATTTTGTATAATAGTTTATATGAAATTTATTTATCATTTTTATATTTTCTGCCTCCTTTTATTTTTGAATGGCATCTATCTTATAATCCCTAACAGGATTTATAGCACCAAATAAAATAAATACAAGCTCGAAGTAGCTACTCCAAGTTATCCAGCTCCTCTTTTACTTGCCTAAAACATTGATACGAGCTCATTCCATTGTAGATACCAAAACACAGCTGGTGCAAACACAAATACAAGTGAGCTGCAAAAACAACCTTCCTTAAAGAGAAGAAGCGACGACACCCTGAAAGCTTAAGCTGTACTTCGCCATGTGCTGCTGCAATGGCTGTGCGCAGATGGAAAAAGCGCGCTTTCTGTGCTCAAGTGAGGATCTCGCTTTCCGCTAGAAACTTCATTAAGGCCGAGGGCATACTGTTACGATAAACAACGTACGGGATCAGCGTCCCTGTTAACGACAGAACTTTAAGTGAAAGAAGCTTGGGAGAAAGAACAAATAGCGATACTTAACATAGTGGAAGCTCCACGGCAATAAGCGGCGTGCCCAATAAGCTTCAAGTGCTTAAAATAAAGCTGTGTTCTTTTCCTTTAAAATAATAATGGCCTGCATACAATCAAGAGGAAATGATTCAATGAATCAAGACACATTAACCAATGTTTTACACCCCACAAGACTACCCGCCACGAGATGGGGTGAACCGCCCGGAAACTTCGAAATTTTGGGTTCCAACGCACCATCGTGTTTAGGGATGCCATGCCCCAAGGGTTACAAAGAGAAAGAGATATAATTTTAATGGCGAATAACAAACTGACATACATCACTTGAGAGAGCCTAAATTAACTAGGGCATGCATTTGCCTTCTTCTCAGGGCCGGAGTCAATGGCGGTAGGGAAAACGAACGTGGCAAATTAACGTCTGTGACGCAACCAGAAACTTAGGCTTGTAGGCACACACATACATTTACCGCTATAACCTTAAAATACTGCACTATAACCAGGGACATAAGCGACCCCCGGTTTCTAACAACACAGATGCTGCAACAAAAGTAAACATTTTTAACAGCTATGTGGTTTGAGCAGGGGGTTGGTCCCTGCATCGTGCGCAGCTGAATGTGTTCGCAGTAATGACGTCATCATAATGTCACATCAGGTCATGTCTAATAGGCAGAACTGACGTTATTATACTGTCACATCTGGTCATGAAGTCACGCTCGGCCATGGCCGATGACTTCACCAGGCGGTTCACGCATATACGAAGGTGACCCTGCCGGCGTCCGATCCATGCGTCCGTGCTGTGTCTTTCATTAGCGCTTCATTGAACGGCGCACCACGCAGCATACACAAACAGATGCACTGGAGAAGAAATCAGCGGCGCTTGAAATGGCGTACAGGAAATAAAGGCGCAGCATCTGCCACACTTCTCCACCGACGACAACAAATATAAATGGCGAGTCTCGAAGAACAATCACGAATAATTCAGTCTAGCCAAACGCATACAACATCGATGTTCCATTATCTTACACGCGAGTGTAATCTACCCTCATTTTTAAGGCGAAAGCCATTCTAGGCTTATAGTGAAAATCACGCGCCGACGAGATTTGTCCGCGAGATGTCAGAGAGATTCGCTAGTGACGATACTGTGCCTTATTTTTCCGGTAAGCCAATTATAGAACGCCGCTGAACTTGGGCACGATCAACGGAACACTGGTTGCTTTCGACAAGAGGCACGCGATGTACCGTGTGCAGCAACAACGCTTAGGTCGCCCGTTTCTCTACTGCATATACTGTATTGCTCTCATTGTTGGAGGAGGGGAGGAGTGGGACCGAAGCAGAATGACAGAAAAACTTTATAGCGTTTTCGTGCTGCATAACGGGTTTGAAGCTATTCACCTGGGGTTGAAGGGTGGCTGTTCCTGGTACTACGAGACTAGGACTGGTAGGTCAACGCCACGTGCGGCGGGGGATAGCCTGCCACCGAATGTTTATTTGTTGTAGGCCGTCATTTCACCCGCCACCACTTAGGTGATGGACGACGGCTGTTGCTGCGCGCGTCTTTCTCTCCCTCTTCTTTTTCTTTCTTCTTTATTTTCCTTTCTGTCCGCACGAGGCAGCGGAGGTGGCTCAGCTACAGAGCCAGTAGCAGGCCCGTGCATTTTCTTCTCCTCCTTCCTACAGCCACAACAAGCTATTCACTTGCAGATGCCAAAAAAACAACAACAACAACTTGAGCAGCACTCTGAGTGCGCATCTGTACTCCGTTTCATACATCAAGTGCAACGCTGCCAAAGCTACAGCTCTTGTTTGCGCTCTCCGCATCCGCGATGAAAAATAGTGCCTGCTCTTGACGAGAAGAAATAATAGTTATTTTGTCTGCAAGCTTAATACATCTTACATTTGCCATTAACTTCATAAAGAGCACCCTTTTTTAGGGAGAAAGGATCGGATTTGGTGAATTTGTATGTTTTTTATGTCGTTTTCGTTCGTGTCGCGTTTTCGCTGCCCCGCAACCTTGCCAGCTGTGTTAATAGATGGCACTGGCTGTGCCCTCTGCGCTGCGCATCTGTTTTTGAGAAAATGGTTCTTCGGTGCGCATTTTTCTCTAAGATCCGCACTGCGGAGATGTCTAGGTATGCGAAGCAAGTTATTGCAAACGTATATGCTTGGAATAGAGCCCGTTTCCGCAGGAGCCACTCGGCCACAAAACAAGCGCGTAGTGATACGCTTTTTTTTTTCTTTGCTGACTACTTGCGTAGCTTTCGCCGCGTTGTACCTGATGTATGAAACGGAGTATAGCCTTTTGAATACTAAGAATGGAAATTTAAATTAAATCTAGGCATAACTTCGCAAACTGAACACTTTCAAGCTAACTTGAACTCCATGTATTCTGTATGTTGGTGCTGCGATAACCCGTTTTCTCAACAGCGTGAATGAATGGTCTGTTTTTTGTGCTTCCCATACATTTTTGTGAATATAAGCTTCAACGTGAGATAGGCCAAATTATAGTCGAATATGTAATGTTATCTATTCTTGTTATTTACTCTACTAACGTAAACGACAGGGAACCCTTCAGGAGAATCAAGGGCAGGGCGCCTCGAAGTTAAAAGCAATAATCCATGGATTTTACTGCCACGTATGCAGGTACTTTATATAGTTTCGCCAGCCTCGGCGGATCAACAAACAAAAAAAAAAAACAACAACGAAGATGCCTCTGGAGAGACTGCGACTGTCGTTAGATAAAATGATGCACTCCTCGGAACTCCATTTTGGGCACTCGTTCGCGAACCTAGGCTTATTCTCTGTTTGTTATCGCACCCACCTCATAGGGAACGAATACTGCCCGATAAATGGACAAGCATCATAAAAATTGTAAGACCGCTTTCTTGCACTAATGTTACGAGGAAGAATATCCTCAAAACGCATCGGGGCTGCAGCACTCTGAATGAGAAGCGTTTAACCACAAAAAAAGTGCAATCCGTTGTTGACGACAGGCGACAAATAAAGAAAGCAAATTGCGCAGCTCTTGTCACTGATAAGCACATCTTGCAGATAAATGGGCCAAAGTAAAGAGGGAAACACCGTTCGAGAAGTCTGCAGAGATGAACTACTATTGACTCTTAAAAAAGAATTTCGAGTAGTAAACATCGACTAAACTATTATGGAAGTGAAAGTAGGAATTAAAGCAGTCTGATTTCCTTTTCTGATTGGTTCAAGAGAAGAAGAGAATCATGCTTTAGTGACAGTGCGAAATCATGTCTCTCCTGCTGCTGACCGGTTTTGCGCCTGTGTCCGTATTTCTAATGCGCTGTTTCGTATAAAGACTTTTGCCAACGCCAGGCGTGTTCAGGCATGTAGGTAGATAGATAGACAATTATTAACATCCCCTTTTTAACGGGATGGTGAGGAGTGTCACCTAGCTCGTAATACGTTGAGTGGTCAATATTTGTTTAGGTTAATTTGATTATTTCCTCTACTCCTCTACTAATTACACTGCTCCCTTGACCTTTTCCACCAATCCTCAAGTCGCCTTTTACTTGCTTCCACTGTTTCATAACTTATCTTGCCATGGATGTCCCGAAACACCAGTCCTTCTCGAATCCCTGCGTTTCCTTTCAAATTTCAAAGTTTCCTCTCAAATTTTGATGAAATAAATATTTGGAAGGCGGTTTCAAGCATTACGTGAATGTTCTACTATTTAATAGTGTGCAAGAAATTAGATTAATAAGCGGGTTTACACTTAGGTGGTCTAAAATTTTCCCACGAGGCAGGCAGCACTTTTTTTCTTTTTTGCTTCATTGAAGAGCGATATATATTTCAGTAATTTTTCGCTGTTTACTGAAATTAATATGATAATTGTTTTACTTTCGTGAAAAAGTTTATGACGGCAATTAAGTTGGACGAAATAAATATATACGCGTTAAACTCTTGACGGAATTTTTACAAGACCCAGATGGCATGCTTGACGTCGCATACTCCGGGACGTAACATAGTCGCAGTTTCTTGTTCCTTGTAATGCTTTTTGCTCAGCGTTTAGTGATTGTTGTTTTTGTTTCATTATTTTGTGTAACAAACGAATATTTATCCAACTCTTCAAATCTGCTCATAAAAATTTCACTGCAATGAATTGTCTATGATAACTGTTCATTGAAAAAACATAAGCCTCCGTGACCGGAAGTGTATGCACAGATTGATTTGATAGATATCTCTCTTGAAGCGATTTTGTTATCATTACACTAGTACGTTCAAGAGCCTATATCCTATTTATTTCGAACCTTTATAACTTTGCCGCATTCTCGTGAGCAGCCTTTCTTAGGCGCACAACTGAGCAAAAGATCACGGACTGCAGTGGAAAAAAGTCACCAAACGAGGGGGCCGTCATTATATATTTCCACTGTGTTTTCTCTCGCAGTGTTATTCCACCAGCTCGTCCAGATATGTAGCTTGATGTGATAGCCTTGATATGAAGTCGCTTTTTCTGTACCATGGGAACATTTCTCTTCAAATATTTTGCATTCTAGTGCAAGGCTAATTTGAACGCTTAGTCTTCTTATCAGCGCTCTTTTCTTCATGTGTAGCGTCCATAAAGAAACGCTGTCAAGTGGCGGCCAATCTGGCTTACTTCCGCGATGTACCAGAAGCAAAAATAAGATAATCCAAGAGCCTAGATTTCCGAGATTTTGGAGTTGATAAATAAACATGCTCAGTCAACTTCGTGTTCCTGACGAAAAACAAAGAGCTAATTTGATTAGCTTGCTCTAACGGTGCAATGTGCACTATCTAGACCGTAAACCAAAATAACCCTCCCAAGAGGCTTTAAACAATAAAAAACTCACAAAAACGGTTGACAAAGGCGCTGCTTCTACTAGTGCAAGCCAGTCTAATGTACTGCTATATCAAAATGCTCTCTAAACACGAACAGCAATTTTTACGGAAGATCTGGCGCAATGGGACAACGCGAGCATTTTCTCACCCTATATGTTGTGCTGATATAGAGCAAGTCATTCGTCGGGACGCAAGAGGTTAGAGTGCACGGGCTCAAAGGTCGCGCTTTCTCGACCTAACGCGGACCTTTCAGCTCTTTGCACAGTAATCACTTACGCCTAAATGGCACCGAGGAAAGGAACTTACAGCCTAGTCATCAACACAGCTACGCGGCCTCCGATGGTAATAGTGCGCCGCTCGGCGCGACCTTCGTCCTTGGGCGTCAGGGCGCCTAATTACACTCAGAAAACATTGTCCAGATCCCGTAGCACTATCGCCTGGCTCGAAACGATGCAGTGATGCCCGCTTAATTAGAAACAGCCGAAAGTGCCGAGGTCGAAGAAGTCTCTTGCTGCTTAACCTGTTCACTCTCGGGATCACACGCATGGTAAGAAATGGTTGTCTTGTATTGTAAATGAGATGTTAAAACTTTCTGCCCGCCCACAAGCGCGTTCTGTAAATGAGGGTTCTGCAAATACAACAAATATAAACATTGATGTTAGTCACTTCAGTGTGCCTTGCGAGCAGTCACTTTCTTTATTTTTTTATCAGCATGTTATCTGTTCTATACTCGATCGTCACGAAATAGGACTCTTGAATGAAACCCACAACTGTTAGAGGGAAGGGAACATGGAGAGGAGCAGCGCAAGGAAACACGGACAAGACACACAAACAAAAAACAGGACTATCACAAACGGAAGTAATATTATCGTTATCAAACATTTGCGAAACTGAGGAACTTATTAAAACTCCCAGCGCACGTTATACATGCCAGGTGCGGACCTAAGTAAATAGAGCACGCTTTTCCATTCAAATAATTATCAATCCTTCTGCACTGGAGCTAAAAAAAAACAATATTTGTCCAATGTAAAGGTACTCGCGTCTACTACCGGTTCGCATATAGCACAACTGCCGGTTTCAATTATGCAACGCGCGAAACTTTTTAGAATGAAATTGCATGCTTCGTTTACTTTTATTCACACAGATGCGGTATAGCATTATTTTCCTGACATTCTGTATTTTTTTTCCGGCTCTTTAGAACCCGTCTTGCTGCACAAGGAAGACCGCTTCTTTAGGCCGGAATACACCAGAGCAACTTTTATCTTTACAACAGCAGGTTTCTAATTGTGTGCCACAATTTACTTAAACACGGATTTACTTTTCTGGTTGGGGGGATCGCTCTTTACGCTGTTATCACCCACCTCTATTCTGTCAATTCTTTCAGTACCGCTTTTGTACCTTGAAAAATTGCCCTCCGAAGCTTTCCTGCGCTTTATAATAGGTTTATTAGTCAAGAAGGCTTGAAGTCACATTAGAGCGTTGACGTGTTTTACTGTTTTATTGTGGGCGGGAAATCAAATAACAACAATTCTTTCCGTACACATGAGAAATGGCCGCGTAAAAGGCTTCCGTCATTGAGGATAGCGTTTCCGTCTAAAAACTAACTGCTCGCGTTTGGGAAACTCATAGGTAAAAATAAAACAATTCCGAACATTTACGCAGACCCTATTACTGAGAAAACTACAACCACAGCCATGGCAGGTGGTAGGGAGCAGGTGACCAGGCCGGGCTCAAATTTATGATATAGCCATACTACCAGGAGCTGCCAATTAAAGTAGCTCCTGTGAGATGGGAGGGTAAGGTGTAAATCGAACACGGCACCCTTGAACCCCCTTAGGCCACGCAGGTACGTTTATACGGTTTGGACAAATAAGGGTTTTTTATAGGTGCCGGCTGGTCTCGTACGTGAAACTTAAATTCAGACTATGATAGCAAGTTTGCGCGAGAGTTAATAAAGTCACAAAATAAGGAACTTGTGAAAGGTCGAGTTACGAAGTGCAAGATTGATTTATAAATTTCGTTAACTAAAGATTAGTGGTAAGGGGTTGTGGCTGAGGAAACAGTCGGTGAGGGAGGAATCGCCGGCCGTCCAATTGGTATATGATCCATTGGCCTCACTTGCTGCTCTGGCTCGCTGCACCAGCATGTACATAACGAGGATCCCCAAGGGGAGCAGCATACGACAGTCATTAGTCTCATAGTGTAAAAAGCGCTGAAACAGGACGCAGCAAATACACAACAAAGGCTCTGTGTTGGGTTCTCCGACCTGTGTGCTCCGTCCTGTATTAGCACTGTTTCCACCATGATCGTAAATCAACAAGCCCGAATCTCCACTCGTCTGGGCCGTTACGCAAGCGCAGATATCAAGTGTCCCCGGAATATTTTGATACCCTGCATTATTTGAAACTCCACTTAGTCGTTTGGAAGTTCTGTTCACGTGCCTGTGTGGTATTGACTATATATATAATAAACACCGATGCGGCTGGCTTTCAATCACGCCGTGGAAAGAACACTGCGCTGGCCATGCATTAGAGCGCCAACGCTATCGCCGCAACTGAACAACCCGCGTTGTTTGTGTGGCACTCTCCCTCGCACTGTGGTGCATCTCGTAATCACAAAACTGCGAACAATCAGAAAGCGGTTCGAGCTCCCAGGTGTTGTAAAGATTTTACGGATCAATCTGTGCTACACTAGATTTACGCACTGCACAAATGCGTTCCTGTTTTTGAAAGTTCAGATCCCATTCATACGCAAGAAACAGCACACAGAAGAATGTCAGCAAGAGAAAGCTTTGTGTACTGTTTGCATTAAGCCCCTTTTAAGCGCTCGTGGTAGGGTCAATAACGTGTAGCGTAGGAAATTGAAGAGGAGGAATAAACATTTATTTGCAACAGAAGTGGTGCGCAGCACAGCTTTTTCACCCCTCGGCTCCAAGCTTGCGGGTTGTTTAGAGTAGCGCTCCGCCACGGATCATGGCCAGGATGCCTTTTTTCTCGGCGGCTTCCTCGGCCATTTGGATCGCTGCGTGCTGAGTCTCAGGATCCGAGCTGCGTAGCAGAAACTCTCACCAAACCAGCCTCACCTGGCACAAGTGATACTATCGGATAGAAAAAGAAATAAACGTAAACTCTCGAACCAAAACGCAATGAAACGGCAATATTTCTTTTTCCTACACTGTAAAAACAAAAACACCCTTTTGGGCATTTGTCTGATTCAAAACACCCTTACACCCTGAGTCTAGGGTGTTCGTGCCATTGGAAATCACCTCTTGCATGCCAAAGAGGTGCTTTGGTTGGAGAATATGCCTTAGGGTGTTACGGGCAAGCAATATCACCTAACATGCTGGGGGTATATGGCTGCGTAACTTCGTAGCCTTTTATACACAAGCGGCGCTGCTAATATAACCCAACACCTAAATAAAGCACCAAAAGTAACGCTAAAATTAAAATTACACACGAATACTTTCTAAAAAGGAGACAGAAACTGAAACAAAATTTCACCGCCAGGAGGCCGCCGGTAGCTACGAACGCTCTTTTCAAATTTCACAATATGGCCGTTAGCATTGTGGGGTGCGTTTCGACCACGTTTCGGCGAATGCTGAATGTGCTTCTTCGATTGTGTACCCTCGTGAAATGTGTTGCATTTCCCATGCATATGTGTTACAGAAGTGTGTACGCTTGTGAAGTGCCTTCTACATGTGGTGTTTAACGCAAACGGGCATTTATCGTGTCGGCAAGTGTCCGGGCTTCTTTTTGCGTTGCTCAGTCCGAAGGACTGCTGCACCGCTTTATGTTTGAGATGTTCGAAAGAAGAAGGCATGGACAATTTTTTTTTTCTGCGTGACTAAGAGGTATATGCGCCGACTACATTGCACTCGCGCTGAAATCGCACTAGTTGGTTCGGTGCCGGTGATACGAAGGCGGACAGCGTACTTTGCGGCTGACGCAATCGTCTGTAAAGGTAAGCCTATTCTCACGCATATTGCGCTTTGTGGGAACAGAGTCCTACCGGATTGCTGTATTCTGTGTCTTTTTGTGCCGGAATGCTCCAGAATGTGCTGAAATGAAAACGTGAGACACGCGCTTGTTTTCACCTGGCTGCCAAAATGACATCGCACATGTGGTAGATGTCGCGGCGAGTTACGCAGATTTCGCGCAAGAACATCAGTCTCAACTTTCTTGAACAGAAATAATGTATGTGCTACGTTTCCTTGCATTTTGTACGCGCAGGAGGTTCACGAAGCGATTTTCGTTTCTTGACAGTTTGATACTTGCGCTCAGTTCGCAACGACTCGGTTTTGTTCTACCGTTTCCGTTCGTGCGGCAAGGTCATGTTGGCGTACTACCTTATTTTCTCCTAGCACTCTCGACTCCCCCCTCCTCCCTTATCTCTTACATTTCGCGCTCGCTCTCCTGAAACCTCTTTCATGCTTTGTCGTCTTCTTTCACTCGGAGCGCTGCGACCCCCCCCCCCTTTTTTTTTTATTTACTCGGAGCATAGGCGCGCACCGTCCTGCTGCTCAGGGAGCGTCCTCCCGCAGCCCTTCTGTTTAAACTTTTTGTTCGAGGAGGCTATGTTCGTTCTCGGCGGCCGTTCAGCGCGGCACGCCTCTGCGCTCGTGCTCTCGGCATCGAAGTGCGCTGGTCGGCCGGCCTGGTTGCATAATAGTTTATTCCAAACTGCGTAAACTATATGCCGCTATCATCAGCCTATGTTAACTCCCCGCGTCTGGATTTGCCTTTTTTAATCACAATGGGAGCATTTTTCATTTTACGGGGACCATATTTTGCGGTTGCATGGAGTGTGAATTTGCATTTTTATTATGCTGCTTTTGTTATGGCGTTTACTTTCGCTTTCGAAGAATCATTTAGGTACGTATTTTATTTTCAGCAAGACTTCAATTAAGGCTCTTGTACACGTGCTAAGTCAGCTGATGTGGTTCAAACCATCCAGTTTTCATTATTTTTGTAGTCACATTTCAACATAACTGTTTGACCGCATTACTTGATTTTTGTAGTGTCTTTAGACTAGAATAAATGGATATTCGATACTGATGCCTCAGCATTCAAGTAGAGGTCGACAGCTTGAATTCCGTGGCGAAATATTGTACCGGATGTTGCTATTACAGAGTTTGATTCTGACCAGACGTTTACTTTTTTTTTGTCTTTTGCTTAAATGTACATATGAAGCAGTTATCATAGCGTTAGTCGCATATGTTTACCTTCTTTGCTCATCACAGTGCGCATATTGCAGGCAAATTTGTGACTTACTGTTATTAAAAAATTTGTAATGTATTTGTTGAAAGCAGTTTACTGACTTAAAGGGCCCAACAAACAATTTGACTTTCATATGCTAACGATGCATGTCTGTAGATTGTCTCTAAGAATTGAAGCCTACTTTTTAAAGCTGAGCGGGGACCCTTAGTTTAGAGATATATTACATATTTTATTGCCATTCAGCCGTGTGCCAAGTTGAGGGAAGGAGGATTATAATTTTTGCTTTGTTATTTTTTATATTAGACTTTCCTTAATGTTGCTTGCAGTTTGGCGATGAGTGGCAAAATACTGATGGTTTTTGCAGTTTTCTAACCTCAGCAAATATTTGTATTTGCTGTTTGCTAATGCCAGTTGTTTTTTTTTTTTTTTTTTCAGATATGCACAAAGGCAACAATTGCCTTAGCTTTTGTACAACGATTTTTAATATTCAGTTACTTGAAACATTGAGTAAAATGAATTCTTTATGGCTATCATTCACACAAACTTGCAGTTCTTACATGACGTCAACATGCTGATCAAGAAGGACGGCAAAGAGGCAGTTGAAATTGGCCTTAACAAGACACTTGTCTTGGTTTTGAAGGACACCATTCGTGCGAGAAAAAAGGACATTGCCCGGGTGCTCGAAGTATGTTCTGAGGGAATGCGTGAAAGGAGAAAGAAGCGTAAGTATTAAGCTGTTTAGTTCTGTTTGCTGCATGTGCTATCTAATTGGCAGTTTTTCGCTAAATGCCTACATTTTTGCCATTTTGCATTGCCTTATAGATATACTAAAAACATGGCTGAGCATCAGAAAGAATAATAAAACCATAACTAGCCTGTGCATTTCTTCATATGTAACAATTTTCGCATTAGCTAAATTTAAATTACCTATTGTTCTTCTCCATTGTAATGGTGCAGCCTTTTCGAATCTGTTCAACTAGTAGCAGAGAATTAGGTGATACCTGATTCGAATCTTCACAAGCTTTGCTAATTTTTGCTGTCAGATGTTTGGCTTTCAGTTTGCGTGCCTCTACATGTTTTCAATTTTGTTTATTTGCCTTCCTAAATTAGACAATAAATTATCGCCTCAAAACTCGGCTGTCTCTTTTTACCTGCAAGGAGGTACACCATTGTTGTGTTGCTTATTTCTATTGTAGATGTACAGACAGTATGCATTCTGCAACTCTTGGCAAACATTGGGAACCAGCCGGGAGCTCTGGATGTTGTTTGTATCATTTGTAAGTTTTCTCTTTCTGATTTGAATATTCAGGAAACCTACTTGAAACCGACAGTATTAGCGAATTTTCTTTGTTTCTAAAATGGTTTAACGTCTAACTTGTAATATGTATTAGTGATTCATAATTCAAATAGAAATACTACACAAGCTTTCATCACAACTATGAATTCTTTGCTGGGAAAGGATTATTTGCACTGTAAGTACAATCAAAAGCACTTTTAAGAGACTCCTGCCATCACATGCTTACCACGTCGTATTGCATACAAGAGTCACCTGATGAAGCACTGGTAATGTCAAGATTGGTGCAGTGTGCCACTTGACTAAGCATTCTGCTGCAGTGGACAAGCAGTGCTTTATCAGATGGCTCTTGCAGGCAGCTTGGTGGGGTTTAGCATTTGCAGGAAAGGGGTCTCTCAACCTGCTCATGCATGCTAGTACCTAACATGTTCCTAATGTCTGGAATATATGATCTGAGACTGCTTCAAAAGAAATATTTGCCACATTGTCTTATCCTGCAGGCTTCTGAAGGTGGGTAATGCAGTTTAATAGTTGTTTTAAAAAAATGCTGTAATTTGCTAGCCAAGTTTGAAATGATGTAATAATTTTAATTCTTCTGAGATTAGGTTTACCACATTGGTTGGGAGAAAATACTGCTGTGTTTCAAGGTTCATGCTGTATAAACATAATGCCTTCAACTACAGATGCTAACATTTCATGCATTAATCAGGTGGCACTGTCATAGACATTCTCATTTATAGTAAACATTCTCAATAAATCCAAATTGTTATTTTTGCATTTCAAGTTAGTCAACATATTTTTAGTTTTCGAACCTTTAGTATTTCAAAGTGCTCAGACTGCCTGCCGCTATAACGATTACAACTTCTTGAGCTTCCTGCCGCCTCTTGAGGCTCACCACTGATGTTCTGGATTTCTATGCATACAATGTGCTATGCGTGGAAAATGTTTTAACATGCCATGCTTCAGTGTTGACATTTTTTAGAGCTTCTGCTGTTTGGTTGTTTGGTAATGCTCTGCTGTTGCACATGTAATTGTCGTTCAACTCAAAGCTCCAGTGTACACTTTCAATGAATAATGTGTGATGAAGTTTCAGCGCTGTCACATAGAGCAGCGAGAACACATTTTCCTTGTTACTAAACCTTAAATGTAAACACTTCATGAAGCATTGCGATGACCTAGGGCTTGGCTGGTTCATACTTAGCACAAGAAGACGTGGAAAGGTTCATAAATGCATTATGTGTTATGTATTACATGCACTGTTTTTTTTTTGTAGTGCCTTGTCACTAAGTATGCTCTTTCCACGTTTTTTTGTTTGGTTCTGTAGTATCTACTTGGCCAGTGCAGGGTATGCTGTAGGCCTTGTGTGAAGCCTTCAATTGAGCCAGCTGTTAATATTTTAGTAGTAAACACCGTGCTCCAGTGCTGTTTATTGCTTATTTACATTTTTACAATTTTACAATACAGTTTTAGCTATTATATTAAGCATTCCAGTTCATGTGAAATGAAAAGTTCGTGGGGCAGCATTGAAGTTCTCTAACCCAGGTGCTTTTGATGAGTGTAGCCATTTTTGTTTGATAAAATAGCTTGCATAATCTAAAATTACCATGCAACAGCATGCTGCATGATTAAAAATGGGTTGACCTTATGTGCTCTCATTTATGACTTGATCAGACTGCTGGCTTTGTGCCTCCTGAACCAACCATAACAGTATACTCTGCATTGTTAATTGTGAGATAACCACTAGTTGTTTCCGATAGGGCCCTTTTCCAGCACACTGCTGCACACTAAAGGGGCATTGGCGTATTCTAAATATAGAGTAGAAAATATGTTGAATTTGCTTTTGCCAGGTGCAGTGCATATTTATACAGCTGCTCTGTTATGCACTTCTTTCACAATTTTATCAAGGAACAGGAAGAAAAGCCTGCCACGCCGTGCGTTGGATATACTGGGAGCAGCATCAAAGAAGCTGAAGAGCATTTCCCCTTCATTCAGCAGCGGAAGCTTCTTCGAGTCATCGACTCTACTTAGGGTATTGTTCCAATAATGGGTCAATTTTGGCTGTTCAATCTGACATGTGACAAGGGGTCCGACAATTTGTGCTGCTTTAAAGAGCACCTCTTTTTGGGCGTCTGCGTGTCGAAGCCAAGATGCGCTGCACGACGCTTTATTTCATCGCTTAAGGCCGAATTTTATGCAAGCGCACGCGTTGACACTGACAAAGCATAGTATTATTATTGTGTACTGCGATTATTGTTGCATACGACTAAACGTTTTGTTGTTGTTTTTTCAGAAATGTCACCATGCTGTTGTGTTCATTGTTCGGTTCTGTTTTTGAAAAAAATTGTATACTTTGTTGTCTGCATTTGTTGGAACTGTTTTGCTTTCACTTTTTTAGGTATTTACGTACATACCATGTATGTTTTTGCCCGTCTGTTAGACTCTCGGTGGAGAGTGGCAGTATTGTTAAATAAATGAGGTTCCATGCGCGCATCAATGAAGAAACAGAACACAAGTGCCCCCCTGCCCCCCCCCCCCCCCCTCCACCAGCACCCGAGCACCCACTAGCCCGAACCCTGACCCTTCTATGCCGAATAAAAGACTTCCAGTTTCCTTCTGTGTGACATTTTTTTGTAACATGCTCTGTGAATTTGAAAAAAACAATCATACTGGCATGGGCCATTCGAGATGTCAAAATAATGGCATGCAGCATCTCTACATGCTCATTTGGCATTACAGGTGGTTAAAAGGAATACCATTAAGCTTGATTGCAAATGTGCACATAGGAAAAGCATTAAGGAACGTGTAGTGGCAAAAGTAATCCCTAATTAGGGAATGCAATATATGGATGTTATCTGCACTGATTTTTATCAAGGGGTGTAAGGGTGCAATGTCACTGCTTCCACCCTGCAATAGGGTGTAAAGGTGGTGAAAACACCCCAGTGCATTGGCCCCATAGAAGGGTGTTATGACCAACCGAAGCACCATCTTTGAGGGTGTACTGGCACTCTGAAGCCACTTTTTTTCAAGGGTGCATGGGTGTTAGTTATAGACATGCGAAAACACCTAATAAGGTGTTTTTGTTTTTACAGTGTATTGTAAATGTAGATAACAATAGCAAATAGAAATATCGCCCGTAATACGCGTTCTGGTTGAACAGGTTATTTTTTTTATTTCTTTTCCTATCCAAACGTGTCACCTGTGACAGGTAAAGTTGGTTTGGTGGGCCCAAGAACGAGGACGCTAGAGAACTGTAGTAGGTATGCTCCCAGACATTTTGCTCTCGCCGCGGCCAAAGCAGACACACAACAGCGATCACAACCCGAGAAAATAAACATCGCCATTGCCCTTCCTGGGCGAGAACATGCTCGAGGGAGGCTACGACGACATACACGAATGTAAAAGAACTAAAAACTGATTATATAAAAGCACTCTGCGCTTTACATATTATGAAACACAATATTTTAATGTGATCGCTTTACTCATAGTCGCTTTACAATAGCATTTATCTGCCTCGTTCATAAAATTGTTTACAGCCATCATTCCTTCACACTGCCTCTTACAAAGCCGGCCCGGAAATCTCACCGATTGCATAATCACCTCAGTTTTAAACGCCTTTCGGGAAGAACAACTGCATTCAACTCATCAGTCCTGCCCCGTGATCGCATTTATTGTGATAGTCTTCCTGACAACATTGTTCACATTTCAGATTATATTATTTTCAAAGAAAAAATAAGCTGCATTTCTTTCTGAAACGTGTTTTTACTGAAGTGTATTCTGTAGTGCGCTTTTCAAATTTTGTTCTTTTCTTGTGGTTGTTTGCCATTGTATAACAATAAGTTTTGAAAATAACGATGTTAAAATAACCATCTTCTACTTGCTTCTGTTTCGCACCCCAGTTATTTAACCCCCCTCACACAATACTCCAATCCGAGCCCGTGAGGTTTTTAAATAATAAAAAAAGAGCTGCAACTTCCATGGTCAAAAATCCACGGAATGCCCTTGAAAGAACGAGAAGTGGCTGCGGGTGTACTCGCTTCTCCTGCCTTGCCATGGTCGCGGTGGCCAGACCATGCGAAGAGCCGTATATTGAAAGCGGCAACTGCTCTCACATGTCATTTGCTTTGCCGAGGTTAGGGAGGGGTTTATGTTAAAAGCCGACTCTGAAATATGTCCGGCTAAGGCTTTGTTTTCAAAACCACTAGCACTACAGTGCCGTAGCTCAAAACAGATATTTTAGCATATTCAGGAGGCTGCGATATGTGGTGTATGCGGCAGCTGGCTATTTGTCGTGAGCAACATTAAGCAGATGACACTACCAGGGCGCAATGGACAGTAGAAGGGGTAAATAGTCCCAACAAAACAGGATGTGTCAGACATTTGATGAATGCTAAAAATATTAATTGAAACTAACGTTTAGTAATTTCTTATAACTACTAATCTAAGTATTGGTGTCAGGTTCAAGATGTAGAGGCGAGAGCAGTATTTCATTTCGAAAAACAGCGAGCAACGATGTTTGCATCAAGATACAATTTATACACCTTTCCTTACAGGCTCTCAAAAAGCTACCACGTGGCGATACCTTTTTCAGTGCACTCGCAATGCCTCATCAAGGGACAGCACGCCATGATGGGATGCACATTTTTTCCTTACAGACCTGCTTCGCGATACCGAAATGGCACCACCGTCCCGCGAAAAGTTGTGTTTTTGCTGCTCTCATTGCTGGAGCGGTCCTTTAGGGGGTTTAATAAAACAAAAAAACGCTGGTTTTGTGCAAATAGTTTCGTCGTGTTCTTCGCAACGATCTACAATTTATTTATTGATAACCGCTCCACAATTCAGTATTTTAAATGTTGGCAAAATTAGCCTTTGCGAATATTGTAACTTTGGTTAACAAAACAATGCAGCATGACAACCTAAGTGAACTGCAGTCACGTATTTCATACACCTGCCACTCACGGAGGCAAAAAGCATTCTGAAGCAGACTACGTTCGTTAATAAATATAACTGAACAAAACGCCTTAATTGAACCGTCCAGATTGCTGCATTGGACATATATTTTTGTAATCGTTACTCTTTACCTGTGCCACTTATGACAGGAGATTGAAAGAGTTCTTATAGCCCGGTGCTTTCGTCGTACCTGATATGCTGCAGTTCGTAACATTTATTTCTACACTTTGATTTTTTCTTGGGAGAGCTTTATGCAAGCTTTAATTGATGTAACTGATTGAATAAGTAATAAATAAAATTCAACTAATACCTTAACAAATTGGTGCTTTTATCTACCCTCCGTGAATCTGGCAACCCCTGTAAAGGGTGCACCTCCTGAGTATGACGATGTCTGCGGGTGAGCGCTTCACAAACAACTTCTCGGAAAAAAAAAAAGAAAAAAAAAAACATCACCTTGAAAATCATTTTCGTGCAAAAAGATAATCCTTACAGAAAAGCCCATATTTAAATGTTCGGAGGCGTAGAAACAGTGTACCGCCACGCCTGTTTGGTCATAATAAAGTCTTTATTTAAGGCAAAAAAAGGAACAAAGTACATAAAACGGAATCATATATTATACTGAATAAATTATTTTCTCCCTTGCAAATGTTTGCTACAAGGCATGTAATTCTTACACCTTTATTTATTAAGACTCCATTTTAAATGTATCCGTTTGGTGAGGGGACCTTAATGCGTGAAGCTATTGTTGAAGAAACGGCTGCATTAAAAGCACACGAAACGTTTTAATACAGAGATGCATGCTACATAACAATAAATAACCGCACACCTATATTTTCATACGCATGCCTCTGCAACGTGACTTTATAGTGTAGCGGTGTGTTAAATATACGACATCAGTGAAAGCACTTTGGCATGGCTGGAATCTGATGCCATTTTTTTTTTCTTAGACAGGGGGCTGGAAGCATAGAGCCGTAAAATTCAGTGAACATTTCATAACATAAAATACGCAACCAAACCCAGTGAATGTTTATATTCTATACTTTCATAAAATTTTCGAATAATTTTTATTATAAAACTTGGCTTTCAACAGTAGTTTTATTCCAATATTGCATTAAACAAAACGCATTCTTTCACAGCGACCGTAATTAATCTCAGGCGTAGAGTGCAACAGGCACTGTTTTAATTGCTGATGGTAGCTCCGAACAATCATTGCCGCGTGCGGGCCTTGAAGATGTAAATGATTTATCGTAGATTCAGATCCTCTCTGACGGAAAACAAAATGTTGTCGTTTTCCTGCACTCCATTTCTATAACAAAACTACAATAAATATTAGGCGTGTGCTAATAATCTTCACTGTGTAACTGGCTTGTCCTCTAGAAAAGAGTTCCTATTCAACTGGGGCGCCGGCAAAAACTTGAGTTATGACATGAGTCGTCAGTTTATAATATGTTGGTCTCAAAGGAGCGTGCTTATTTTATTTTGCACCAATCACTATTATATACTAAAAGAACCCTTCTATGAACTACCTTAGTAGCGCAAGGAACCTTTGTTTCTAAAATATCGATTCGGTTGCTTTCGCCTAATCTTGCACCCAGTTTGTGTGTCCATGATATATTCTGTTATCTTAACATCTCCGTGCAGTTTTCTTCCTCTGGATTCTCCGCTATTCATTATTTCCCATTGAGTTCCTTAAACTTTGATTCTCCCAATTTTCATACTTATTTATTCGTAATTGACTGCATGGACTCCGCGGTCCCTTTTGAATAGCGTGAGTGAGCATCTCTTCAGCTATTGTCAAGAAGTATCTTCCAATTGTGTCCATTTAATCAGTAAAAGAAATGTTTTCAATAAGTCATCCGTGAAATCCGAACTGTACTTAAGCGATCTTTTTCATCATAAAGCAAAGCGCATCGTAAAGGAAAAATGAAGGGTCGACTTCAGCTGTTATGGTTATTTTTGTGAAAAAGCTTTACAAGAGTGATCGCTGATTATATTGCAGTAGTTCAAGATAATACACATGCACCGTCCGGGCGAGTGCGGGCGAGGTCCGCGAGCTTAGGCTCAAGCGAATGCACAGAACTCTCAATGCGTTTGCAATTCCACATGCAAGAAGACTAAAGTGCACCTGTGTACTTTTTATAACGCCGTGCTGCAGAGGAGAGAAGACGCCGCACGTGCCAGCATGTGGCATTCTTGACGGAAAGAGGTTGAGGTTGTTGCTAACTACTGCTGTGATTAGCCTTGCATATACATAGTCATGCTGCGTGTAATATAACAGCCAGTGCTGAGCGCATGCGCACACAATTTTGCTACTGTCCCCGTTTAGTAGTAGTAAGACGCCTCATTCGGGGAAGCAGAAAGGGGAAGAAATTACCTACACGTTACTGCAGAACTAAGAAGTCAAACTTCCGCGCGAGTACAGCACTCAATTATGTTTAACCACAGGATAAACCAAAGTTACCTTACAGGCAATTCTCTGAAATTTTTAACTTTAAAAACTGGTATCCAAAATTCAAGAACTGTATCCAAGGACAGGTACCCAAACGAGAAGATTTGACAGCTGAAACAAGGTTAAGGGTTGGAGTAATGTGCTAGTACCGCCAGCGGATTCGACGGAAAAGGCATGGGACCCTAGACCCACGTTTTTTTAAATCAAAGCAATACATCATCTATTGAAGGGAATTCTAATATTTTCGTCATCTCGAAAAATTTGCTCTGAGAAATCAAACGTGCACTAGCCAAATGCGAGAAGCTGTTGTTGTGGGAAGACAGGCCACTTTAGCGAAAATCTTTTCTAAGGTCAGCGCCTTATACAAACCATTAGCAAGGAAATCTGGCGTTGTTGTTTACACAAAATCTAGTTCTGAATACCTCCAAGTACGACTATTAAGATGTCACACCTCATACCAACCACCAACCGGTGCTAAATTCAAAGGCGCAGTTTGACCCACGTGACCGCATGGGCCCAAAAGGTTCGGATTGACGCCAACTTTCTGAGGAAGCTTCCTGTAGCCACAGGAGGGTCATTCAGCTCGAAAGAATATTTGGCCACAATGGAGAAGGTAGGATTTCAACGAAGGCCTTTCAATGGCGCGACTGGAAATGCTGCACATGGGACATAAATTTTCGACGCTTTATGTTGCGTACAGGGATCTACTGAATGCGCGATGCTTGCAATAGTTGCGATAGCCAGTAATAGTATAACAATTTACAAACAAAAATAAAAAGAATATGAAGAAGATGTATGGTTTCACCTCCGCTCTAGTAACAGTATAAAATGCTCTCCCTGACTTTTTCCTGCCTGCACTTCTTCACCTATACTCTCGAAAGTAAAAGTTTCTCTGTGAATTAAATGTATTGATTTTTTTTTCAGTGTATATTTGTATAGTACATGAGATTTAGCCACTAATTTTTTCCACACTTAAAGCGAGCCAATTTTGAAAATGTTTTCAAAGAACGGCTTTCAACTAGTTGCAATAAATGCTTTGGCTTTGGCATTTCATCATACTTTTAATAATGAATACAGATTGCATTGTAGTTCTACTCCTGACTAATTTTTACACTGTTACTATCTGTCTGACGACTATACGCATATACATGTTTCTTGTAATGTATTTTTGTGTGTTAAGGTGTAAACAATTGTGTTACTCAATTAAAGCTAACACTGTGCGCTTCGAGCAAAACTAATGTTATCATGCTTTTACAGGCAGCTATAAAATTCATATTCATAAATTTTAATCGCGAAAATGTAAATTCGATTGCAATATTGATCCCAGTTGCAGTGACGTGAAAACCATTCGTTTAAATGAAGTAAGTATTGTTTGCTCTTGCTTTGTAGTGCTTGTGAAAAAGATAGACCACCTCCATCCCCAAAATCGAGTTGAGAGAAATAAAAATAAAGCTTCTAAAATCCTACGTTGGCGCTTGACTTGACCGAGAAAAACGGTGAAAAAACTTGTTAATGAAGCTACCGATCCCCAAATGAGTATTATTTTCTGAAAGGTAAAGAACGCTCCATAATTCGTATGTTTTCTCTAAGTCTAAGACATCGTTCTTGTTTTTATGAAAGAAACCTGTTTGATAAAGATATAAATAGCACCACTGAAAACTACATGTGCTGCTGACCTTGCCGCCAAAAGACAACCTGAAAGATTCTTTTATTTTTACGTCATCAGTAATCAGGTGTAATACACTTTCTGAAAATACAGAACTGCTCTGCCAGAAGGTTGCCACATTCAAAAGTTGATTTTCTGATTAAATAATCTCACCCGAGCCTACTTTGCGCTTTTGGGCTTAGCGCTCGCCGCATACTTTTGCAATTTGCAATCAAATATCTGGCAAGCATAAATCGGCTGCATAATTTCCTGGTCATTAACACGCTAAAAACCGAAACAGAAACATTCCTTCGTGCTTTTCTTGCTTTCGTTGACACCTGGAATGGTAATAAGTGCGGCATACTTCATATAGAGATGATTACAAATACTTGAGCATACATATAAAACAGAATATCGACACGAAACAAAATACCGACACATTTCTAGCTTTGAGGCAGGGTCCTTTGTTGACCGAAACTTAATATGTCATGAGCGTGCTGAAATAGTAAAATATAAATTTCGAGAGCGGCGAAGTCAGCCGGATTCACCCTAAACGGATGTCAGGTTCTGCGTAGTGCCATCAGTTACGAAGCTTGTGCTAGAAGTGACTGTGCTGGTCTCCTGTTCGCGGGGTGTTAGTGTAATCGGTTAAGAATATTTACGCAGTGAAAGCAACCACATGAACGAACTATTTTCTAGTCGTGATGCGCATCCGCTCGACAGTCACTTATCGATTCGCTGTAAATATATGTTGTCTGCATGCTTCTTAGGCGGCACTGTCATTAGCATTAAAAAGGCACAAATATTCAAACTGCTTCTAACAAATGTAGCCGTAACAAGATGAGGATCTGTGAGTAATCTGCTGCACAAAACAAAGGATGGTAGATGCTTAATATATAACTACGTCCACTGAAAAAAAAAACAACCTAAAACTAGCTGCTGGCCACATCAGTCTCTTCTCTTTTTTGTTCTCTCTTACGAACACATTATATAGTTGAGAGAACTTCTATCAACGCGGAAGTGCGACTCAAGGCAGCAGAGTGCAAAGTTGCAACAAAGACGTGTGGGCGTTTTTCCATTAAGTGCCAAGGAAGGAGAGGCACGCTTACACAGACAGGCGTCGAAAAAAAAAAAAAAGAAGAAAAGGCAGTCTTAGCAGTGAAACGCAGGCGTCAATAATGCAAGCAAGCGAACCAGGCTTCCCAGAAACGGCGGATGCGACGTGTAGTGAGCGCGCTAGTATTTACCCGAAAAAGACCCAGCGGCGCTGCTGCAGGAAGAGAAGCCTCGGGGCAACCATGAGGAGCAAGGAGGACCCGCTGAGCACAACGAAAACATTCCCTTGAACCCGGAAAGTAGCTGGTGCTTTGGAGAGAGCGGTAGTAACTGATTGGGGTAGACGCCTTATAACACCTTATTTTGCCATTGCGCGAAGAATTATTGGAGGTGTTGAATACAGCGCTCAGCGTGTGCTTGCAACTTCCTAAGTTAGTTTTTATTGTGATATCGAGCTTGGCCTAAGATGAAAAGAAAAAAGCAAATCGGAAGGATAGATTTTTTTATGCGATAAAATTGCAGGGCTCAAAATGGCACGTTTTTTTTTTCTTCTTCTTTTATGTTCCTAGCCTTCATACAAATTCTATCATTGAGCAGCTCAGCCCCGTTGTGAAGTGTGCCGTGTGTGGGTTCATGTTCTGCATTATCACAGTAATCATAGTGCCTGCTTTTGCTTATCGTTGCTTTACCGGTAGATGTTCTGCACCGTCATTACCCCTACCCCATTCTCACTGCTACATACTGCTTGCTGACGCATCACTTACAAGGTTTTGTCAGATATCCGCACAGTTATTCAGAATTCAGGGGCACAGAATGTCTTGTTCTGCACATTTATAGAGGTGTAATTCTGAAATTTTCAAGAATACTCGCTAACAAAAAACAAAGTGCTGGCATAAAGTATGAAGCCGTTAATCACTGTTTAGCACTATCAGAAGAGAATATACGGTCTTGCTAAGTATGGCGCCCAACTCCAATTAAGCCTCGGAAATATTTTCAGAATCTAAAACCCTCGTTTATGAACTAATCGGTATAACATGTACATAAAAATTAATAACAGCTTGTAATGCTAATGGCGTGTCTGAAATATTCCCTATGTCTAGAGCCCTTTCACACTTTATTTTCGAGCACTACTTCTGCGGCAAAACCATCGCCGCCGTCATTTTTAAGCAAACTAACACGTGGTTGTACCGAGCATGAGCAATAAACCTTTAGCGAGTCCTTTCTCTGATGGTGTACGTGCAGTAATACTTATTCTCTCCTGCAATTTGTAATAATTATCAAATTATTGTACACGAGAGGAGGATCTGTGGCGCACTCGGAGGGCTGGCAATGTTGATTAACAAGACATTTCTCCTATTGTTTGTTTTTAACTTTATAGTAAGTAGCAGCACTACCAAGCGCATTTTTACTTGAAAAAACTCGTGTTCCTTGACAGCTCTTTTTCTACTTCTTGTTTTGAAAACAACTTTAGGCGAAATAATTCATAGACTACGACAATCACTGCTGTTATACATTTGCATGTTAGGCTTGCTGCTAAATGTTGTCATAATTTCTCTACTAATTGTCGGGCAATTGGTCATTCCCTGATAAGTATAACTGCGAATTTTTGAGCGAATGTACTTTTGCGCAGCGTTCAAACGTCACTAGGGTATCCACGATTAAGCGTACACGATGGGCTTTCAGTGTTTATTTCTAATTAACAGATAGCAATACTAGAAGGATGTGAGCCTGCAGAGAGAGGGCAGACAGTATTGAACTTTCCGCGCTTTTCATCCCAAAGCATGGGAAAATTACCCTACTGCAGAGTACTACAGCTGTTCTACTACGAACGACAATGAGCGACGGTGGCTGGATATAACCCAGAGGCGTGGCTCCTGTTCATTTACGAGCTACGCAACTGGAGAATAATCATTTATCCGTGGAAGAGAAGACGCGGAAGGCAGGAATGCCGTGAAATCTGATTCTAATGGGCTCATCAATACGCTCCACTCTTTTTTCAACCTCTGTTTTTCTCCGCGCTTCATACCTTTGGCGACGCTGCAGAGCAGTTGCATATATTCACTAAATGTTTAAGAAAACAAGCCATAAAGAGACACACTACGCTGTTTACTAGCGGCGCAGCCAAAGGAAAGTTCTCACAGTTTGCGCACATTGAAAGATAGAGAGAAAAATACGACCGGGAATACGAAATGTGAAGGGAGGGGGGGGGGGGAGGGGAACTTACTAAACAAGCCGTTGCTGCCAACGAGTGCTGTGAAACCAGGTGCGTCTGCTCACCTTCTCACTTTTGGCAACTTAATTTCATTCTCACATGCCGAAGAGACTCTACGAAGAAGAGAGTAGCAATAAAACTACATTGTCGTTGCAAAACGGGCGGATACTCTAATTCATGATGACGAGAATTTCGAACGCCACAGATTTTGGCTTTTAGCCAGGTTAAGTCCAACAATATGAATGCCGAAGGCTAGAGCTAACTTTGCTATGGCCCGTATCTCCTCGTCGCTTCTGGTGTAAAAAAAATTAGAATGACATGAAGATAGGGAAATTGTGTAAACCTCGACTTCTTTCGAATCTCAAAATACGAGTTGTGGTTTAGAGCATCAGTTCTTGAAAGTTTTCAGCAAATACTTGAGTTTTCTTTTGCATATAACAAGAGCTTTCTGTTGCAGTGACCATGACATCCCAGATTCATTTCACTACCCTTCTAGGGACTTCAGTGACCGGCATACGTCGGTGATAAAATTTTGTACTACAGGAATGCTCATCTCGGGACACTGATTATATTTTTCCCGCGGCTGCGAAACAAATGGCATAAAGGTGCTTCTTCTCGGCTTAATAGGACATTCAAGACTTCAATGACAGCGCAGGTAGAAAGAAGGGACGGGCTAGAGCACAAGAGAATAGAGCGCTGACTTCCAACTATTATTTATTTCATGAAGCGTGCCAAATCTTGTGTACATATGCTCCGCGAAGCCCTGGCCCTAAGATTAGACGGCTTTATGACACTGGTTACCCTGAACCAGTTGCTTGCGCTGTGGCTTGAGGTATGCTTAGAAAGAAAAAAAAGTAGGACACGAGAAGGTTACTCGCAGAAAAGTAGCTGTAATACGATACGTACATCAGACATCACATAATCTGAAAGAAATCGGAAAGCGAATAGGTGCTCAAGTTGCGTTTCCGCAGCGTTAAAACTATCAGTATTATGCAGGAAAACAAACCGATTCGCAGCGAAAGAGAGCCCTTGCAGTATTAATCATCCAAACCGACTCGTCAGTTGTCAAGAGGGTGTAGTATATCGCGTGCTATTGTCGTGTGGCCGCAAATATATCAGACAGACGGGCAGATGTGTTAACACAAGATCGAGAGAACATAATAATAAAGCAAAATAAGGGAACCCGGCTCAGTTCAGCGTGCACTGCCGTTATTGCGACAATACGTAGGAACGTCAGCATCGGAAAAAGTTATTCGTGGCAGCTTTTATTCAATGCATGATTGAAGTAAACATAAGGATCAGAGAGTCAGAGAAATAATCGAGGCGGTGAAGATTGCGCGTGCGGGAGATAAGTGTGTGAGGATGCCGTCGATCGTTTTGACCCAGAAGGAACTCAGATTTTTAGATCTTTAAAATTAAGCTCCCGGTGCTATGCTGTGCCATCATGACGAGTGTCGTTTCCCTTTGCCCTTTTTTCTCTTTTTCTGATTTCATTCTTCCTGATGCATATATGCATGGCACGTTTGTTGAAATAAATAGTTGGAAGTCAGCGCTCTATTCTCTTGTGCTCTATTCCGTCTCTTCTTTCTACCTGCGCTGTTATTGAAGTCATGTTAAACCAACTAGCCCAACAAGCATCAATCTAGGACATTCAAACACCGCCGCGAGTACGTGATGATGGCAATCAGCTACAAATCTAACAGGGCTCAAGTATTATTCTTTCTTAACATGCCCAGTCTTTTCATAGTAGCTTCGTTCATGTAGCGGTACAGAGTGACGAAACATAAACTGCCGCTTGAATAGTTCATGAGCTGTTTATTGAATGAGAATGACGCCAAATATTTTCCTGGCACAGAGACAAGGCACCTGCAGCGTCTTGAAATGATCAAGGGCTGCTGCGAAGATAGAATAACCTTCTAGCTACTTCCTTTTTGTGTCGTGTCAGGCGTTTCCTGACCCTAAATATTTGAAGACGCACACATCTGCCATATTCCACTGCTGCGAAGGGATTAGGAACTACAATCCAAAAGTTAAGAATAAATTCGTAACGGTACGATAACCACCAACAATAACACGCGCTGTGACTGTGGCGGCACGACAGCGCAGGAAGGAGACCCCAAGGCGCCTCCGCGTGCCATGGCGCCTGTTATGAATATAATATGAGGGAGGCATTGTGGACGACGTCGCCGAAAGCCTTCTTAGGTGAGCAGTCATTTATCAAACTGGGAACAGCTGAGGCAAGTATATGCGCACGCTAAGTGTGATCATCTCTCTAGAGAAACTGGGCTTGTACTTTGGGTAAGATAGCGAGGGTGAAGGTAAAGCGTAGAAGCTCATAAAAAATTATGGCGACATCCGCCACACAATGCAAGCGTGCCACTAGCCAAACACTTGAAAAGAGCAGCTTAGATCCAGGATTCTCGGGAAGGCTTCCAGAAACCTGTTTCCCATTGGAGTCTCTACAAAGGCTGAATCCAAAGCAGCGGCAACTTTAAGAAGTCGTCTTAGTTGCAAAAAAACAACAACAACAAAAAAGCAGCCCTAAAGTGTAGAAAAAATGCATATACTAGGATAGTGAAAAAATGCGAAGGAGAACAGACCCCATACACTTACAAAGTGTACTATGTAAGTAGAATACAAATATAAATGTGAAAAGCATTTTCTTTTTCAACAAAAAAGAAAATTAACAGAGGGTGGGATATTCAGAGCTGAATGAATAACCTCACCATATTTTTCATTTTCTTTATTAGTTACATGGGTGGTTAGAACATTTTTATTTCTGGAACAGGGTTGGGAACGTGAAGTGTTTAAATTCGAAACGTGTCGAGGTTGAGGACGAGCTCCAAACAGGTGCATTTTCGGGCTAGAAGATTTATTACAATCATAAATTTAATAGTATACCAAAAGAAATGCGACAGCACGTCTTAATAAAAAAAACTCATGAAAGAGCTTTAACTAGACAGCCTTTCTTCATTTTATAACCGTCGCAGTTTTCCGGTCGTGTTTTCATCGCCAGATTACTTACCAGATCCGTAAAAACTTCAAAATCAGCACACAGAAACACCGTGCGTTCGCAGATGCATTGGAATGTGTCTGTGACTTCAATGGCGAGAAAGTAGGGTTCAAAAATAAGTAAAAAATAACATACTATGCTGAAAACAGATGTAGAGATTAGCAATATGGCTAAGCGTATGCTTCATCACTTGCTCAAAGCCTAAACAGAAGACGCCCCAGCAAGATTTATAACTAAATAGCAAAAAAGCGAAAATACCAATTTTTTAATTCCTCCATTTTTATATTGCTTGCACTGCACAGGACCAATTATTACACGTGGGAGCCTAACCAGCAGAACATGTCATGAGGCTCTCCAACGTTACCAGGATTTCGCGAACTGTGTCACGAGAACAGCGCATGCAACGGCGATTTTGGCAGTGTTGAATGAACAGTTTATGACAGACAGCGAAACATCTTTTCGCATAGCGGTTCGGTGCGGATTCATGCACACAGACGTGACTGGCTGTAAAAGAAGAGAAAATTGTGAAGCTATATGACATTAAATAGGATATTGTGAGCAAAATAACATCGGGACAACAAATACTTTATAGACTCTAGTCAATTCTTCAATAGCGGAATGAAGCCTGAGCATTCTTGGAGGCAAGAATTGATTCCAAAGGGCATGAAGTAAAGAGAACGGCTGCTGTGAGAGAAAAAGGGGAGCATGGAATGGATCATGGATCACTGCCTTGTCGTGGTGGAGGGGCTTGCGAAACTCGATGAAGTCGTGAGCTCTGCTGTGTAGGGCCACCCAAGATAGACAGGTCACGGCAGAGAGTTCTGACAAAATGTGATTCACTGGAGAAGGTAATGGCAACCCACTCCAGTATTTCCTGCCAAGAAAACCCTATGGCCAGTCACAATACCAATAATGATATGGCGCCGGAAGATGAGCCCCCCAGGTTGGAAGGCGTCCCACATGTTACTGGGGATGAACAAAGGGCGATTCCTAGTAGCTCCAGGACGAATGAAGCGGCTGGGCTAAAGCCAAAAGGACGCTCAGTTGTGGATGTGTCGGGAAGCGACCGGAAAGTCCGATGTTGCAAGGAGGTATATCACATAGCAACATGGAATGTAAGATCTATGACGCAAGGTAAACTGGATATCGTCAAGCGAGAAATGGACAGATTGAACATTGATATCTTGGGTATCAGCGAGCTCAAGTGGACCGGAATGGGAGAATTTAACTACGGCGACCATTATGTCTTTTATTGTGGACACGAATCCAGGAGAAGGAATGGGGTCGCTCTCATAGTAAACAGAAGAATGGGCAAAGCAGTGCTAGGGTACAACCCCAAAAACGACCGAATGATTTCACTTCGGATCCAAGGTCACCCTTTCAACATAACAGTTATCCAAGTCTATGCACCGACCACTACTGCTGAAGAAGCTGACGTTGAGAGATTTTATGCGGACCTACAATGCCTTTTAGACCGCACCCCATCATCAGACGTCGTTTTTCCCATAGGAGACTGGAATGCTAAGGTAGGGAGTGAAGAAATATCCGGAATTACAGGCAAGTTCGGTCTTGGTGAGCCAAATGAAGCTGGGCAGAGGCTAGTAGAGTTTTGTCAAGAAAACAACCTGACCATAGCGAATACTCATTTTCAACAGCACAAGAGGCGCCTGCACACATGGACTTCAGCGGACGGTCTGTACAGGAATCAGATCGATTATATTATTTGCCGGCAGAGATGGAGAAGCGCTATACAAGCAGTAAAAACAAGGCCTGGGGCCGATTGTGGCACCGATCATCAGCTTCTTGTTGCCAAGATTAAGCTTCGATTGAGGAAAACGCAGAAAACTAGAAGGCCTTTCAGGTATAATCTGGATCAAGTTCCATTAGAATATGCTGTGGAAGTGAGGAATCGATTTCAAGAATTAGATCTAGAAGACAAAGAGCCCGAAGAGATGTGGACTGATGTTCGTGATATAATACAAGAAGTTGCTACTAAGGTAGTTCCAAAGCAAAAGAAATGCAAGAAAGCAAACTGGTTATCTGAAGAGGCTCTGCAAACAGCTCAGGAAAGCAGGATGGCGAAAGTTATGGGGGAAAGAGAAAGATACAAGGTTCTCAATGCGGATTTTCAGAAAATAGCAAGGAGAGATATGAATGCCTTCCTGAACGTACAGTGCCAAGCAGTTGAGGACAACAGCCAATTATGGAACACAAGAGCTCTGTATAAGACAAAAATATCAAAGGAAGCTTCTGTGCTAAGCTGGGCGTGATAAAGGACAAACGAGGCAAGGACCTCACTGAAGCCTCAGAGATAAAGAAGAGGTGGCAGGAATACACAAAAGAACTGTACAAGAAGGATCCGAATGTGCAAACCCAACATACGACGGTTGTGATCACTGATCTCGAGCCGGGCATCCTGAAGATTGAAGTTGAATGGGCCTTAGCCAGCCTTGCTAAGAACAAAGCTAGCGGAATCGATGGCATTCCAGCTGAGTTGCTTCAAAACCTCAACCATGACGCTGTTAACATTCTGCATACATTATGTCAGAAGATTTGGACAACCCTGCAGTGGCCACAGGATTGGAGGAGGTCAGTTTACATCCCCATTCCAAAGAAAATTAGTGCCAAAGATTGTTCCAACTACCGCACGATCGCGCTTATTTCGCATGCTAGCAAGGTGATGTTGAAAATCCTCCAAGGTAGGCTGCAGCAGTATGGGGATCGGGAGCTTCCGGACGTGCAAGCTGGGTTTCGCAAGGGCAGAGGAACTAGAGACCAAGTTGCCAACCTTCGCTGGATCATGGAAAAAGCAAGAGAGTTCCAAAAACCCATATACTTCTGCTTTATTGATTATGCGAAAGCGTTTGACTGCGTAGATCACAGCAGATTGTGGCAAGCTCTCCAAGAGATGGGAGTTCCAATTCACCTCATCTGTCTCCTCAGGAACCTGTATGAAGGGCAAGAGGCCACAGTCAGAACTAGGCATGGTCTTACTGATTGGTTTCCGATTGAGAAAGGAGTGAGGCAAGGCTGCATACTGTTGTCCTGCCTATTTAACCTATATGCAGAGTGCATCATGAGGAAGGCCGGTCTGGACGAGTCTTCAGCTGGAGTGAAGATTGCTGGAAAACGTATCAACAACCTTAGATATGCGGGTGACACCACTTTAATGGCAGAAAGTGAAGCGGAACTCAAGAGACTTCTGATGCGCGTACAAGAAGAGAGTGAGAAGTTTGGGCTTAAACTGAACGTTAAAAAGACAAAGATCATGGCGTCTTGCCCTATCATGTTCTGGAGCATCAAGGGACAAGAAGTGGAAGCTGTAACAGATTTTCTCTTGTTGGGCTCCAAGATTACCTCGGAAGGAGACTGCAGCCATGAAATTAGGAGACGCCTGCTTCTGGGAAAGAGAGCAATGGTTAGCCTTGACCGCCTAGTAAAGAGCAGAGACATTAGTCTGCCAACCAAGATCCGTATAACTCGTGCTATGGTCTTTCCAGTTGTGATGTATGGATGCGAGAGTTGGACTGTGAAAAAGGCTGACCGCCGAAGAATTGACGCGTTTGAATTGTGGTGCTGGCGAAGACTCTTGAGAGTTCCTTGGACTGCCAGAAGATCAAATAAGTCAATATTGTCGACCATAAACCCCGACTGCTCATTGGAGGGTCAAATTCTAAGGTTAAAGCTCAGCTACTTTGGTCATCTGATGAGAAGAGAGGAGTCGCTGGAGAAAGATTTGATGTTGGGAAAGGTTGAGGGTCGCCGTAGAAGGGGTAGGCAGCGAACGCGATGGTTAGATGGCATCCTCGAGGCACTGCAGATGAAGTTATGTGATGTTAGGACGATAGTGAGAGACCGGAAAGCGTGGCGTGACATGGTCAGTAGGGTCACGAAGAGTCGGACACGACTGAACGACTGAACTGAACTGAACTGATGGAATGGGCATCTCTGATCCAAGAACTATATACAACTCGTAAAAACAGGAATGCTTTGCAGGCGGAAAATACTGGTAAAAACACATTGGCTGTCATACTTTGTACGTGGCACTTTCGCAACTTAAAGCATTCTCAACAGTTATTACTGCCAATGTACTGAGAGCTTTAAAGGTTTTCGGCTTATTAAGCAGTTCTTATTACGGCTCTTCTTTCCTCCGCTTGCGTCTTTCTCTAGCCTCCTTTGGTGGCAGCTCGTCGCAAATCATCTGGAGCTGAAAGAGTTTCTTTTCGGGCTCAAAGAACGAACACTCTCGTCTATGCCTTTTGGGTCGTCTAATGGTATCGCCAAAGCTCATCATCGTTTTTTTAGCGGACTTGCGCGCTCACGAGAAGAAAAAAAAATTTTTTAAGGCCGGTTACAAGCAAGGAGACTTTAACCATAGCCTAAGCACAGGAAAGCGCTCACTGGAAGGTAATGGTGCAAATTTATTTCCTAAATTTCCACAAAGACATCGCATACTGCCTTGGTTTTTTCCATGCACTGAGGAACCATAAGCACGGTCTCAAAACAAGACAGTTTACGCCTATTTTGTTATGTTTTATTTGTCCCCCGGCAGCAAGCGCGCGTGGAAGCCCACGCGAATAAAGAATACGCAGAGTTTGGAAACATTTTTTATATTTCGTTTCAGAGAAAGCTCAACGTGAAAGAAATAATTCGCTTCGAAGAGCATGCATGCGCTAAAAAGAAAGAAAAAATGCAGGAAAAAAGACGCGGGTGTCGATAGGCTAATTACTGCTTTTCAACAGTTATTAACCATGGCCCCTTTCAAGGTGCTCTGCTTCAGTAACCTAGCGAAAGAAAACAACAGAGGGGCTATGAATGAAAAAGAAACGAAATAACTTATAGGAGTCGCAAAGGCAAACGTCAACGTTATATTGGAGAGCATGATACCGCGGTGGCAATAATAGAATCGTTGCCAGAATGAACGTACTACTACAAGCAACGAGTATCACTCGCAGTGTGTGGTCCTTTTTCATTTCATCTCATAAAAAAATTGATAAAGAAAAGACACTGCATTCTTTTCAGCTCTACGAGAAGACGCAAAACAAAGGGGGAAAGAAAAGGAGTTGTAGGAATCTTAGAAGCATTGGAGTGAATTGCTTTCAAGGCGGTTTCTTGAGCCTGTTCTCTCGAGAAATTTAATTTGGAGTCCCTCCGTTTGAAGGTGACTCCCCCAAGTGCGCCTCGGCAAAACAAGTCATCCATCTCACTCTGCCTTTGTGCCTTGACGTGGAAGGAAAAGAGCAGGATTGCTTTCAGGCCCTGGTAAACAAATCAGTGCGCCTACTTCCTGCCGGCTGTGCAATCCTTCTCCGTGCTGCTCGCCACGTGCGCACTGAAGCGCTCTTTACCTGCCTTCTTTTTATGGGCGCTAGTTCAAAAGATATTAAATTTTGAGATCACAAATTTCTCCGCTGGTGCCGTGTAGTCATGTACCAGGAACTGCAATCAGCTCAACTCATTTACACTTTAAAATGTAAGCAGTGAGATATAGTTTAAGTAAAAAGAGGCATTATCTTCGTCTGCGGCGTGATACCCGGAAAAAGCCACTCGGCACGGAAAGCTGGAGAGCATCATACTAGCGCATCAGGTTCCGGACAGTCTTTGTGTTTCACTAACTTAACAATAACAATGACGACAATACTGCCTCTATTTCTGCTAGCTTTTTAATCACTTTGTTCATGGATTTCTCGACGCGAATGCCGCCTTGTTCAGACTGTAGTTACTTTAACTTCATTTTGACGAATGCGCATCGCTTACGCGATGAGGAGAAAATTGAGAGGAGATATTTAAGCTCTCCCTTAACGGGTATGACGAGGCGGCGCTAAGAGCTCCCATCATCGGCTTACAATGAAAATCTTCGTTCGCGTACATCACATTGTAGCTCGCCTAATCACTAATCCCCTAATTTGTGCCCTTGATATCGCATATTCTTCAGCATACAGTCATAGGCTGCCATATCATGTGAAAGACCATCCGCGATAGGTATAAGGCCCCACTCAACCAAACCGTACGACTGTGCCGGCGTAGCTTAGTGTTAGGACTCTGAACGGATGTATCCCGCAGTGTTCGATTCATCTTACCCTTCCATCTGAATTTAGAAGCCTGAGTTGGTAGTCATGCAGGAAAAAAAAACGAAACTAGAAAGAAGCGTCACGGAACGTCACTGAAGCATTGTTATAAAAAAAATGCAATAGAAAGCATCCTGGCAAATTGGCCGTCACCTGACACTGCAAGCTCTACAGACGGAACCTCTTGCATATCGAACACTTACTAAAACATCGCGTGGCAATCTCGTTTTGAGTCTGGCAACTATGTTTCCTAAATTCCTAAGATTCAGTGCACACAAGAACCCCGATAAAGAGAAGGCAGTGGTGTGAGAGTAGGACGGCCTGCGGAGGCTGCGCGTGACGTGACGCTCCTCATCCTCTTTTAGCTTTCAGTGCAAGGCCATATCATCTGCCAGCTACCGCTTGCCAGAGCCATATGCGTGAGATTTTCCAAAGCTTGTTTTGTCGAAAAACGCTGACTTCGACAACATCGAAAACGGATTTTCAGGAGAACAGGGCTTTAACGGTGTATTAAAATCGCAATAATGTCGTGGTCGAGTGTAAACTTAGGTCTCAACGTCTTCAATGACAGCTGCAGCACAATAAAGCAGGGCACACGTGCTGCTTGTCCTGTCATTTGAATGAGTCACGATCCAGTGTACTGACTGCTTGATTCACAACCACGCTCGTTCTCTTAGTTTTCTAAATAGGTAGTAGCATGATGATTCTCATTGTAGTATTTCCTATCTTGGTGTGACGACGATTTCGGCTGCTTCTCTTGTAGCTTGCCAGCCAGCTAAACAATCTCTCGCCACTTTCTGTCTGTGTCGTGCCGGCGCCTTTAGCGGGAGAGTCTTAAAAACCCATTCCGCCAGAAAATCTGACTGGAGGGTCGAAATTTATGTCGATGCTCTGAGCGAGAAAATCAAGTTTATTGCTTCCGGCGGTAGCGGGCAGCTGCCATGGCCATGCACGGAATGGTCGTAGGGTAGTGTGAAGTCAGGAGACTTCGTGACATGTCTAATTTGGCAAGCACTGCCAACTTTGCCTTCTTAGTTCATATGGAAAGGCGAAGGGAATGTAATCCTCCAGACCCTTGGATTTCGTACCAGACGTGCTATATTTGAGCCGCGCGGGCACTCATACGCAAAGCGTCGTGAGCGGGGCTTTATCTCTACGCTGTGAATGTATGCTAAAAAGTAACCATGAGGTACTAAAAGAGCAAATTAAGAAATTATTAATTAAATGACTCATTAGTAATTGCCAGTATTCGTATAAATGTTAACATTGGCCTTTATTAGATTTATTAGTAATAATTAATAATTAATACTGGATTAGTAATTAGGAGCATATACGCAAACAAGGATCCTCAAATGAAGCTATGGACGGCGGCCGTTAACGCTGTAGCGTTATACCCTTAACGACCGAACTTAAGTGTCTTTCATGATTTTTGTTTCTTTTTTAATCCTTTTGGCTTGGAGAACTGTTGATTTTGGCGTACATTTCACATTAACTTGGGGCGAGGTACAAATCAGGTTGCCAGGAGGGAGATCGAACTACCTATGCTTATCAGCTTGCACCGCATACGCCCAGACGCAAAGCAAACCAACTCGTATGCATGACTGCACCGGGTAAGAAAAGACTCGCACCTGTCATGTTTGCCCTACCAGGAGCCTGAGACACTAGTTCTGTTCACTTTCTTAACGTTTGACATCGTTAAACGCGTTGCCATAAAAGCAAGACAAAAGACTGCGTGGCGAGCGCGTGTATTAAAGAATGACATGCTTAAATGTGAAAGGAAAATTTTTTAACCACAAGAGATCAACTGTGCTTTCTTCGCCTATAAAATAATGGGAAAACTATCATTTTTTCTTAATTCCATATTACGAACCCCAGTTTTCACTCCTAATTTATAGCAACACTCTATTTCAAACTTATAGTGGGCTTCTAAGTAGAGTTTTAAGCTAACCCCGTGTACTGGATTCCTTTCCAGAAGTACATTTAATGAACACCGTGAAGAAGTGGTGCTAAGAAAGAGGTACGATGGTATCGTCTTTTCGAGAGGTGTGGTGACAGTGTAGGTGAGGAGCACGCCATTCGTATTTTGTGTTTGACGTTCGGAGAAAAAGGATACAACTTAAGTTTAAGAAAATTACGGTAACTTGAAGGGAAAGAGATCTATTCGACGATTAACTATCATTCAAAGGGAACGACATGTAGGAACTCTCAGGGAGGGCCAGTGGCTATGGCGATGTTAAGTTTCCACTTAACCCCCATAATGGTGTTGTGTGGAATTTGAGAGCCCTTTTTCTGTGATTTTGGCCTATCTTAATTAACCTGAAGTTGTGAAAATAATTCAACTGGGCTGGCCTCCACTGTGCGTATTTACTCGTCCTCATCAAAAATCACTCTCTTCATTCATTTCTGATCTGTTTTCCTTTTTCGCTTGCTAGCTTGTTCCTGCAGTATTGCGTACGAAAGGCCAAATAACCATGAACTAAAAAAAAAAGCAACATAACAGCATTTTTATGTGTGTTCCTGAGTACAGCTGGTATGTATGCAGCAATATTTGGCTACCATTTTGAAGATCTTCTACCCATATAACAAGTGCTGAGCGATCAGTCTATTCATTTTTCTTTCATACTTATTGCGTAGACACGTATAAAGGAAGATTCACGACCTCCCCTCTGTTTTGACGGCAAATTAAAGAAATCATGATGTTCCTGGTCGAAAAACATGACAAAACAATGATCAAAATGGGCCAACATGTTGCACGTTACGCTAGCATTTTATGCAGCTTTATAGCCTTTAAAATGGCATTTTACTAGAATTTTGTGAAACTGGTGCTTAGAAACACTAATCTAGAGACTACTGAATAATAATATAATCATTATTATATTATTTTTCAGTAGTCTCTAGATTCGGGTTTTTAAGCACCAGCTTCATTATATAATAATAATATAATTATTATTATACTCTTATTCAGTAGTCTCTAGATTAGTGTTTTTAAGCACCAGCTGCACAAAATTCTAGTTGTACTGCAAAATATATGTTGTTATATATGTACGGCCAAGAATACTATGGAACGTCTTTTGTGACGCTAGAAACTTTCCTGCTTTTTTTTCGGCTACACTCGTTCTCCTGTTCAGTTGTCTTCTGGCATGACTTCTGAGATGCCGTTTCGTTAAAGTTTAATTTTATGTTAGTGTTCAGCTGTTTTCTAGATTTATTCGCTGTGGCTTTTTTTTTATTGGTTTCTTGCGTACAGTGCTTCAGTATCGTTTCGGAAAAACGTGCGCTGCCTACGTTAGCGTACCAGTCGCCACAGCTGTAGGGGCGGGCATTTTCGGACAGCACAAATTTTCGGAAAAGCGCATGGCCGTTAGCCAACGATCTGAGCTGACTTTCGGCTAGTGAGCGAAAGTTAATAACAAAACAGAGCAGCGAGTACACACTGGCGCATCCTCCTACGTTGCTAGCATGAACGCGGTTGGGATATCCCCGAAGCATCCAATCTTTCGCATGCTTTCAGGCTCCCTAATTACCCCGTTCCCACGCAGTGCGCTTTTCTGATCAAGCGCCCAGGGCCCGCGGGAGTGCAACTGAGCCAAGTGATGCAATTCCGGCCCTGCAAGTAGTTGCCGCTGTTGCTTAAACCAGTTTCGCAGGACTAGACGAAGTCTGAGGCAAAGGCTCTGCTTTTTCTTATCCCTGTTGGCGGAGAAGCCAGTACTGACACTACTACCCACTCTTCAGTGCTACACGGTGAAACGCAGTCAGTTTTCTTCCCAGGATAGAAGTTATGAAATAGTGAAAGCGGCAAACTACAACCGGTAAAAAAAAAAAGAAAAACTTCCGGCCTCTGACTACAAAGTAGCGTAATTACTTGCAACGCGGCGGCCCATTGGTATAAGTCATTGTAAGCCATATCTTGAGGAATGTTCTTTATTATTGTAACCTACGCAGACATCTGAAACTGGATTCATGAATGGAGCTTTGTTAATTCCTACATTCGCCAGCACTGCCACCCTGCAAAGCCCAATAATCAATATTAATGTTCTTCTTGAGGAGGACAAAGACGACATGCGTTAAGCTTCCAGCGATTAGATTAGTATTGTAGTGTGTCATGTGCGAAAGGCAAAAAAAATGTTCAGTAGTCACCTCGTTCTCCTTCCACTACACCCCCCTCATCCCGCCACCACAACGCAGCCTTTTTTTCTGAAAGAGCTAATTCAAAACAAAAGTGCGCTGTTATCGTCAAGATTCACCCGACCGCTTTGACATGTATATTATATAACAATAAGCGAATTATGTAGCATTGAAAATGATCAATGAAGAGGCGTTTATTTCAAGCCCCATAAACCTCCAGTACCGCGTTATTAAGGAAGTTAAAACATCAACTGCTGGTAACAAATGCCCTTTTTTATTTTTGTCCAGCGTTACTTCAAAAATAATGTTCCCAAGTTTTATTACACGGCTGACACCAGCCTTTGTAAGGTGGGTCGAAGTTCATCCACGAGTTCGAAATAACCGAACTAAAATGTTGCCATCTATTTGATTACCTGGATGGCCCATGAAGGCTGTCAACTATACTTCATCTCAGAAGTAGCTTGCATGACTGTGGCACCTGGAGATCTCTCGTCCAATAAGAGCTGCAGGAACAGAGCAAATTGCCCATTTAATATTTTGCCAGTGGTAAAACAGTTTTCAAACAATTATTGGATTTACCAGGAAGATAGTCCTGCACTGGTTTTAGACCGTTAGCTTTACTGCCTTCATTTACGAGTCTCGCGTTATTTAGCGCTATTCCTGCCCCTAGTACCTCATGACTTCCGTACGTGGCGCCATGTACCCGTGCGAGCATGCTGTTCTGTGTTGCGCTGTGCAGCAAACAAAGTCGTCTTCCTCATCAGACCCAAGCACGAGAGGACTATGTATCACCGCAGCCGATCACGCCTCGTGTAAGACTGCAAAACTCACTCGCGCGTTGGGTCGTTAACATTGTCTTGTCCATCGAGTTCACACTGCAAAACACGTTCGCACAGTGCATTAACTAAACATCATTGTCTTCATGAAGTTCCGTCTGACCGCTCCTTCATTTCACCTGGATAAATACGCTATAATCATACGCCACATCGGTAAAGACGCAGACTAGAGCCGTGCCAGACAGGCTGCTGAGACCATCGAACAACGAGAAACCAGAATAGACCATTGCAGAGAAGCTTACCAAGTCCGGAAGCGAGCCGAGATCGAAGCAACAGCAGCGGCTGCGGCTACGGCCGATGATTATTGTTTTTGAAACTTGGTTCAAATATACTTGAACCTCTGCAATATTTGTAAAGTATTGGGTGAGCTTGATTCGCTATACAATTTAGAAAATGCCCTCAGGAACTACAAAACTGCGGATGTCTGCTCCGGAGTGGGGAACAGCCAATCACAAGCGTGGCATCAAGTAGGCTGAGTCTCTTGAATATACCAGCTTTACGCCGACTGCTGGTTCTCTTTCGCTGTGAGAGCACCAGCCGCGATATGACGGGTGCGGAGGAACACATTTTGTTGTAGCATGCGTCGCATTGATTTATTCAGATTGCCTAAGATCTCTCGGTGCAAAGCACCTATGAGGTGGGGTATAGATCAGGCGCTGTAAGAAAGGAAGTGAACTCTTTCGGGTTTATAGAGGATTTAGTAGCTAATGTTAGCTTCGAAAGGGGCCTTTTGAGCCCTTACTAATTACCTCGTTTTATTTCGTTAGCATCGCAAGCTTCATCACAACGATATAGCCGTGTCCGTCAGATAAGCGTGTAGTTGTGGCCCTGCGTATAAAAAATATTTTATACCATATTCACAGCTTTTAGCTGGTTTCAAACCCGCGGCGCTAACAGATCATCTTCATATAGGCCTGTGCTTTGTACCAGTTTGGCAACGTTGCTAGTTTTTAACCCGCGTACCAAATTGTGAGGTTCTCGCGCTGTGCTTTTGTAATCTTCGTCTTTATAAACGCTCATTTGCCATGCATGAAAGAAGTATTATTAAACGGCGTGAGGAAAGAACTACTGCAGGAGGCGAACCAGTAACTTCATTTTTCTTTGATATCACTTTAATAAAATTGGCATGCAAATTAGAACAAATCCCAGATCTAGAACACTTTTTCTATGCCGACGATATTACTCTGTGGACAGCCAAGTGTCACGCCAGCCCAAGTGAGGACACGCTGAAGCAAGCAGCAGATGCGGTAGTGAAGGAGACGAACAAAATGTGCTTGGAATGCTCATCTCAAAACTCGGAACGTTTATTCTATATACAAAAATAAATACAAAAAAAGACATCAACACAAACATCAATATATACATAGATAGTCTGACCATCCCAAGAGCTGAAAAGTTACGGATTTTGGGTATGTACATTCAATCCATAGGCAAAAACACCGATATAATCCAAAAACTCCGAACGATAAGTAATCAAACATTTCGTCTTATACGGAGGATATCAAACAAAGAAAGAGGAATGAAAGAAAAGAAAACACTAAAACTTGTGCAAGCATTTTCTCTCGGCAGCATTATATGTTCTACGCCCTACTTATTCCTAAAAGCTTAGAAAAGATAAGCGATCCACTCCCTTATTCGACAGCCCTTCAAAACGCCACTCGGTCTTCCCTTTAGCACGGCTACCGAATAACTCATGCAACTAGGAATACATAACACACTAGAAGAAATGACTGAAGCGCACCTCACGGCGCAGTACGAGCGGTTGACTGCAACATCGATCGGAAAACAGGAACTGCAAGAAACCGACATACACTAGAGGATAGACCCTACCAGGTAACGTCGGTTTCCCGTTCAATACACAAAATACTAAAAGCATGCACCCAGAGTTTCATCAGCAGCATCGGGTAGCAAGAACCCAATCATTAGAGAAACTATTCTAATCTACCACAAACGACGTATGTCGATGCGGCAGAATACGGGGACAAGAAAGCATATGCCCTTGAACTAGTCGATCACACGTATCGCTTACAAAATTCAGGAACGATAAACAAAGCACGAACCCCAGATGTGGCAGAAAAGGCTGATGTATCTCTGGTGAATGTCATGATGAACTCAAAATTCATTTTTGTCACTTGAAAGCAGCGATTCAAAATTTTGCAAAAGATAGAATCCATGAACCAGCAGGCGAAATTTTGAAGGCTTTGGATCACTCTAAAAATGCACGTTCGATCAAAATCCTGGAAACAAGGCGGCGCACCAGTATTCCCGATTATTCGTCGTAGGTCGGGAGGTGCGTTATCCAGAACTAAGATCGGCTCGCGAGAGAGACCCCATGTACAGATTAATTACGAATTGGTACAAAAACAACAGAATGAAATATCCAGAACCTCCCCACCCCACACTCAGGAAATCACAACAAACACTACTCGGAAAACATCAGACAAATACGTGCTTTAATCCACATAAATTAGCACAATGGTATCCAGGCGTGTACAGCCCCTGATGTTCCCTTTGCGGGGATCAGAGGTCAGATGTAGAGCACATTATGTTTAGATGATGGCCTGCAGATTACCTATTCGGAACAGTGGGAGGCCGCGTTGCTTAGCTCTGATCCAGGCCGGCAACACGCCATCATGGCCTGGGCCAAGGAGGTCGTCGAGCGCCATCGAGCGGCGACCACCCCAGGGGATGGATGGATGGATGGATGGATGGATGGATGGATGGATGGATGGATGGATGGATGGATGGATGGATGGATGGATGGATGGATGGATGGATGGATGGATGGATGGATGGATGGATGGATGGATGGATGGATGGATGGATGGAATATAGGAGCGTCCCCTTTGAAACAGGGTGGTAGCAGTAGCTATCATGCTCATTTTTCTCCCTATATCTTAATTATTGATTTAGAATGGTTAACTAAACCATCATTCTACTTATTAAATTTTGTTCCTACATTACTAACATTATGTCACTTCTCTGCTTTTAAGCCACCAATCTTCCAGTAGTTTTTTGCTAGTTTCCACCGCCGGTTTATTCACCCGGCCACTGTTATCTCTAAACCCCAGAGCTTCAGAAACAGTGATTGCGCCTGCACCAACTTCCGGATGGATACCATTACATTCGAGTATAATATGGGCAATTGTTTCACTGGAGTTTCCACATACAGCTCATGCGTCATCTCCATTGTTAAATTTCTTTTTGTAGCTGCGTGTTCTAAGGCACCCTGATCTAGCTTCAAAAAGTAGGGCACTGCCTCTTGAGTTATCTCTTGAGTTGCCTCTTGAGTAGTGGGGCGGCTTGAGGAGAAGAGCCCTCTCACGAAGAAAGAGCACACCAATTTCTCCTCAATAATGTTTCCTCCTCCTCCTCCTCCTCCTCCTCCTCCTCCTCCTCCTCCTCCTCCTCCTCCTCCTCCTCCTCCTCCTCCTCCTCCTCCTCCTCCTCCTCCTCCTCCTCCTCCTCCTCCTCCTCCTCCTCCTTCTCCTCCTCCTCCTCCTTCTCCTCCTTTACCAGAACTTCAGTTCTAACAGAAGTGAAACTGTTTAGTTTCACAGCTAAAAGCCCGTATGTTACCGCCCGAACTTCTCCTCACCACTGACATGCAGTGATTGCCCTGGAGCTTTACACCGCGAAATACATTCTAAGTGTATAAAAAAGGCATATATTATTTTCGAACAGTCCAACCTCTTCATAACGGAAGCAAATACCATGCCTTCATAATAAACATACTTTGGAGACGTTACAGAGGAGAAAACCGACTCGATAAATTGTACGAATATGAAAGAGTTGAGTAGGTTACGAAAAATTGAATTGATGGTGAAAGGTGAAATAAAGATATTGTCCTGGAAAAGCAGTGCTACAGCATTTAATTGTGATAGCAGTACCATAAGAAACATATCCAAGAAAGGCATGAATATTCACTGCCATTCTTGAGTAGTAAAAGCCATAAGCTTATTAGCAATAACTTTGTCGCAACCAGCGACGTTAATGTGAAGCTGCCTCATTTTTACACCTCATCCAGCGGTTTCTTCAGCCTTTCTTCGTTGTTGTACAGGCCTGCGATACAGCGGGCATATAAATATTAATGACATATACTACGACGTTTAATTCAAGCCTTTCTAAAATTTGTTATACTTGTTGTCATCTTTGAATTATTAGTGCGTGAGTCAACTAGAGGTTTAAATATAGTGTGGCTCTGGCGGATCTGCTCTTGTGCAGAAGTGTGAAGGACTCCGCCGCGACGGCGAAGTGTTTAGCGTGTTCGATTGCTGTACCCGAGGATGCGGTATCGAATCCAGGCCTCGGCGGCCGCTTTTCGGTGGAGATGGGAAGGCAGGCGCCAGTGGGTTGTGCGATGTCAGTGCAGGTTAAAGAACCCCAGCTGGTCGAAAGTTCCGCAGCCCTCCACTATGGCATCGCCCATAGCCTAAGTCGCTTTCGGACGTTAAGTTTGGGCTTAAACTGAACATTAAAAAGACAAAGATCATGGCGTCTTGCCCTATTAAATCCTGGAGCATCAATGGACAAGAAGTGGAAGCTGTGACAGATTTTCTCTTCTTGGGCTCCAAGATTACCTCAGAAGGAGACTGCAGCCATGAAATTAGGAGACGCCTGCTTCTGGGAAAAAGAGCAATGGTTAGCCTTGACCGCCTAGTAAAGAGCAGAGACATTAGTCTGCCAACCAAGATCCGTATAACTCATGCTATGGTCTTTCCAGTTGTGATGTATGGATGCGAGAGTTGGACTGTGAAAAAGGCTGACCGCCGAAGAATTGACGCATTTGAATTGTGGTGCTGGCGAAGACTCTTGAGAGTTCCTTGGACTGCCAGAAGATCAAATCAGTCGATATTGTCGACCATAAAACCTGAATGCTCATTGGAGGGTCAAATTCTAAAGTTAAAGCTCAGCTACTTTGGTCATCTGATGAGAAGAGAGGAGTCGCTGGAGAAAGATTTGATGTTGGGAAAGGTTGAGGGTCGGCGGAAAAGGGGTAGGCAGCGAACGCGGTGGTCAGATGGCATCCTCGAGGCACTGCAGATGAAGTTATGTGATGTTAGGAAGATAGTGAGAGACCGGAAAGCGTGGCGTGACATGGTCCATAGGGTCACGAAGAGTCGGACACGACTGAACGATTGAACTGAACTGAACTAAAGCCCATAAATGAAACCAAATGAGAAGTGTGAAGGTTTAAAGGCGTTGAGAGTAATCCGAGCAGTGCCGAAGAATCCTGCCGACATATCCTCGTATCCAAACATGCCTCGGGTGTTGGTTATTGCCAAATTTTTCTTACATTACCGCGAACCCCTCAAATATTTATTTGTTCTTTTTCGACAGGAGCCGGCATACGGCCTTATCACTGTGACTGTAGTCCAACGAGTGATTTTGTCCCCTTTAATTGCTTGTTCATGCTTGTGGTCGTGAGGCGCAGCTTTAGCCTTTCCTTTGTCGCAAAAGATGCGCCGATATCGACCTACGAAGACCACAGCCCATCGCGTGTGTTTCCACATGTTCCATGTTTTCCTCGTAGCCGTTTGCGACTTTATATAGATGTTTATTTGCCGCCTTTAAGTTGAGCGCTGACGGGTGCTACGAGAATTCCTTATTCAACGACCAGCGAGCACGTTTACTGCTATCGCCGCCGCCGAATTGTTCAGTTCGTCATAGAGCAAAAGCTTTATAAAGAGAGTAAAATTTTTTGTGTCAGAAACGAGTGTTTCATAGTATTTGTCCTCTGTTAATGTTCTACCAGAAGTAATGTGCTGGCGGGAGCAGCGACACCAGCGCGCAAGTCTGCTTTCGTTAGGGAAAGCGCCTAGGAAAAAGCCGTATTTGAGACTTGGTCTAATTTCAAGTGCCATGCACCAGACTACAGAAGAATTAGGTTTGGTTTTGAAGCTTGATTGGCACTTATGCACTTTGCAAGAACGCACTATCACAAATTTTGTGTACAAAGGCGACCAGCATAAATACAGATCTATAAACATCAATTATATAATATAAAACAAAAAATCCACGATGATTAAGATGTGCACAGATAAAAAAATATTGGGCGCTCATATAGAACACTTAAGGCATACACTCTCTCACTCTCCCATTAAAGCAAGGCATCGTCATACACTGTCCCACTGAGTAATGAAAGAGATCAGTAAGAAAGCATCAAGAAACGGGCAAATGGAATAATGCAGACCTAATTGCGGTAGCTGTTCGATAAAGTTTACTTTTAATTTGATAATTCTGACAATTGTAATGTACTCTTTCTGAACGTGGCTGTATTCAGGAATCACATAATACGATAGCGTTTGTATTGAAGCGATAGCTTACACGCGAGGTAAAGCCAAGGTCACCGTGTTCTGCCGATGACCTTCAAACAGCTTCGAGGTCAAGTTGGAACTTAAGCCACAACCATTTTGGGTAGCCATGTTCCCAACAAAGGTCAAGGCCAAAGTCGAGGTTAAGGTCAAAAGTTAAAGGTCAACTGATGCGACCTTTAACCTTTGATGCGTGAGCAGCTGCGTGGCGAGACACATGATCGCTGATGCCAATCTTGAGTCTACGTAGAGGCGCGCCGCGCACTTCGATAGGAGTTATCGCTTCACTGCAGGTTTAACCGAAGCTTAACCACGGCCAATGTTTATTTCTAAAAACTCTGATCTGCTTAATATCTGAAATATTATCGTTGTGACCAAAAAAAAAAAAAAAAAAGACACCTTGCTTTGCAAGGAAAGTAAAATGAAATCCGTGCATTTATTTCTTGAGTTTTTTTTTTTTTTTTTTTTTTTTCCAAGGAAGCAAGTGCCAATTCTTTCGACCGGACACCAAATCGAGCATCGCTACGAAACGGAAACGCCGGTACAGGAAAAAAACAGCCAGAAAAGCTACTTCGTCGGAGTTATGTTTTACTGGAGCCGATCGTAGGGCTTCACTGAGCTTCAAGAACGTTCAAGCGAAAAGGGTGTGCTGAGGAGGCCATTTGTGTCTCACTGGCGCGTCGCGTTCATCTTGTCTGCGGCGACCAACCGTCGTGCCTTCTCAGCACTTTCTTTCAATGTTGTCTGCCTCTGAGGATCTTCCGATGCCGCCCTTATCAAATTTACGCCCTCTTTTTGAAACAGGCAACCGAGCAATCGACATTTTTACGCACCATTTCTCACGCGAGCTCTAGTTTGAGCCTCTTTGATTGCCTTTCCTTTTTATTCGTGTATGTGGCTGTGCGCGTGTTTGCACGTTTCTTTGCTTATGTTTGTGTGTGTGTCCGTTTTTGTGCGTTCCTTTTTTATGTGTGCGTTTATGTTAGGGCTTGTGTTTACGCTTTAATTAACATCTGTTCGTCGTGGATAACGTACAGCCTCTCGCACTTGACAAGTCAGCAGCTTTTGCGGTTAGTCTCTGCCTTTAACTTAACGTTTTCTGTACATCTCAGAGGTTGGCTGCTATCTGCGTTCAAACATCCTGTAGCTTTGTGAGAATCAAAGGCAACGTAAGGCTATTAAAGGCCGCTTTCGCAATGCTCTTTAGAATCATGACGAGTTGGCACAGAAAAGAATGTGAAAGAAACATATATTTCGGCTGCAATTAAACTTCCCTTGAATCAATTCTCTAGACTGCTCCAGAGGGCACACATCAAACTCCACATTTTTATCTCAACCAGAGCATTAGATTAGGTTCAATAAATCCATTACAAAAGAAATTAGTTTACAAAGATAGACAGGTAAATATTCCCCACTGATCGAAACAGCGGGTGCAAAAACGCGTTTTCGTAGCTTTGCATATACAATTACACTTTTGCAATTCGTCGTTGAATTCAATACTTTGGGAAGGCAGAAAAAATATTATGCAGCGATTGTTTCTCAGCTTTGCAAGGCGCATATATTGCTACCTGTTTTTCAGGCGGCCTAAAGTATAGCGTAATAGCACGAGGTGGAAAAGACCGTGTATATAAAACATGTGCGCAGTAGCCAGGCTTATGGTCACTGGGCAGTGCACTACTAGAATCAAAGCCCGTGCTTCAGTGTTGTCCTTGTGCAGGACTAAAATAGATACATGCATACCGTTCTAGGTAAATAGCATACACTAACCTTTCACGTCAACCCGCAGCAACCAAGGCGGTTCTTGGAAGCTTCTCGCGTCATGTTCCTTATTGGTGCTTGTACGTCATCTTATTTGCCAATTGAATAATATAATACCCGGAAACTAACCCCTCAAGCTGTTATTTTGAATAATATAGGGCTCGCGTCCTTGCACGTTGTCAGCAGAAAATGCGATTGGCAGTGGGTGTCAGTCCACAAGCACTATTTGTGTGACTGCCATCCTGGTAAGGCAACTTTCTTCCAGCACATTAATGAGAATTTAAGCTTAAACCTCCTATATACACTTCCTGTTTTTCCTAAAGCTATGACTTTGTATTTGTTCATAAGTGATCGTTCATATCTGTGTCTGTTTTTGTGTGCCTGAGCGAGTGCGCGTGCGTGCCTATAAGTCAGCAAGTTTGTACTGTCATGACTTATCGGTCTGCAGTGATAAGCGATAGAACTTGGCTCATGCAACCTCAAGAGCTTACAACCTCGACGAGACGTGCGTTTCCTGCTTTTTCTTTTTTTTTTTTTTTTTTTTTTTTTGGTGGCAACAAAGTGAAAGGTATATTGGCAAAACAAGACCCGGTAGGGTCTCATTCGCGAGAGCCTTTCGGGCAACGTTCACGCGTAGTGCAAAATTGAACCTTCGTCTAAGTTTTCACTCTTTTGTTCCTCGAAACGTTACAGTTAAAGAAGCTAAGAAAAACGAATTTGCGGTGAACAGTTGTTGTTTATGTTCGCTATAATCCTTATCTTAATTGGGCGAGTTCGATTCCAACAAGTGATCCTAAAACCAAATCTGCATTGCCGCTTGCAATTTCTTGTATAATAAAAGAAATGGAGAGTCGAAATTCACTTTAAGAAAAAATTACATGCTGCATCAACACTAGAAAAATTTGGCAAAGTGCTCGTTACAACACCGAAATAGCTGGGCTGAGACTTTTCCCAACGATGACATTTGTTTCTTGTTCTGTGTTATGGACCAGGATAAGCTTTTTGTGCGAATATATCTTCTTCGATTGGTATTCGCCAACCGCATATTTTATGTGCAAGGCTGCCTATAACGCACATAATATAATAACTTTGGCACAGCGCAATTACATCTGAATCACGATAAATGAATCTTGGGTAAATGGTCTCAGTAATTACTTGCCCTATACACAGCTCTTAACGCGCTACCGAGCTCAGTAATTACTTGCCCTATACACAGCTCTTAACGCGCTACAACAGCGGCCCTTTCCCTCATACAGTTATCTGTTAGCGGAAGTTCTTTCCCTTCCAGAAGGTATTTTTTCGAAAAAAAAAAGAAAAGCTTTTAACTCAGAATCAAGGAGCGTTCTTGTTTCAGCTAGGAAATAAATGAGCGAGATACAAAATGAACGGCCAGGTACAAAATTAATGACACTGCTAGTAATATAAAAAGTTTTTCTGTTGTTGTGACGCCTTCAGAGAGGCGAGCTCGACAGCTATGCGGGAGTAAAGGGCAAATAATATTAAGATTGTAGGGAGCAAGAATCATTCATTAGGACTGAATATTGCGCAAATAATAAGACCACACTTACTTGTCGAGAGGAACATCAGACACACACACAAAAAAAAACTAAGATTGTATCCTAGCTAGTTAACCTACAATGTATTTTTTATTATTATTATTTAAAAGATTTTTTTTTTTCATCGGTACACAAAAACTATAGTTTTCATAATAAATGTGCCCCACTTTGCGACAACAAAGAACCTAAACACATGAATAATGGCGACCTTTTGAGGAGGACTGCGATAAACATGTTACAAATCATTTTTTTCTTTCGCCACACCATAAAACATAACAGAATCTGTTCAAGAAGATCTGCCGGACTTTACGCGACTTGAATTCCGCCCAGAAGGGCTCGATAAGTGAATATAATGTAGACAAACATGACATTCATGAAAAGGGAAGAACGCTGAACGATTACTAATGAAGCCATTATAATGCTCCGTCCTCTCAGCTTGGTCGTTTACCGAAGCTGTCCCATTTTTCCGCTGAATTGCAAAGTAAGCAATACATTTGTGCGCGTTTGTGCCTGTAATTGAGGGGAAGTCGAAAGGAATAGTGAGAATGGTTCTGGCCTGAAGCCAATCGAGCCTCCGTCTCTCAAAGCTCGCTGAGGTCACGCGTAATAATGTCTTTCCACGAGAGATCTTGTACACACAACACACAATCTGGCGTGGAGCCATTCGCGCGACTTTGTGGCATCGTTGCGCTCCTCTGTCGTTTCGGTGCAGGCTAGCTACGTTCAGTCATATTATTGTTACTCCATAACAGTGACAATTCTCTACATATACCGCGAAATATGGCCCCTGAGTGAACCATAAATGGAAGGAAAGAAGCTAAAGAAGCGAATATTGAAAGCAAAGTACGTTAAAACACAGTCACAACTAGAAAATAACAAGAAGTAGAAGTACTTGCGGGGTGATTCCGTAAGCCAAATGGGCGGATTGCAGCAGTCACAAAGGATAGATCGGCGCTGATTTATTGCAGCATGAAGATAAGATATAAGCGCCTATGGCTAAGAGCTTTAGGTCAGTATTTTGAGCACGTCACAGAAGTTGGCGGTTTTTTTCTTCTTTTTTTTGTACATTCCTTGGTGCCGGCTGCAATGTTGTGCTGTGAACCTCTTTTAGCGCTCTCCACCCTTTGTTCTCCCTTCGGCTTTATTGTTTAGCTAATCGATCCCAACCTTCGAAAGCGACAAGACATCAGACACCAAACGTCTCGCTACCAGAAAACAATGCAGCCACAGTTCCTGCGCCACCAGGAACTTCCTCTTACCGTGTCCAAGTGCTAGTCATACCAACAAAGACGTCCCATATGTTCACCTACTCTTTCTAGAGACAGAGAAGTGAAATGTAATGCAGCAAGTTTGTCGCTGGTGCTCAAAGATGGTAATGGCCGGATGACTTGTGAATGGGTGTTGGAGCCATCCGACGTAGTCATAATTTCTTTATGAACTCGGGTTGTTCGGAGTACCACGATGAAAAAACTCTACTGACGGGACTTTATTTCTGACATAGTATTGAAAGAGAAAACAAGTTTCTCAGAGCTTTTCAAGGTGAAAATAACGTGATAACAAGGGAAATCTCAGTTTTATTCCATTTTGCCTCATTTGCTTATTATTGTGCAAATTTCTATGCTCAGATATGCGACTTCACTTACTTCCCAGTGAGCCCTGCTGAGAAACAATTATGACGTCACTTTCGTAAATACATTAGAAGACAAGAAAAATTAAATGCTTATTTAGTGGTATAGGGTTTGTTATCGTATTTGAGGGACGGAAACGAATATAGTCGTATTCTGGGAACTTCATGCTCAAACTACTATTACTGGTTGAATGAAAAACGCGCACTGTACAGCTATACATACCTCTTCGTTCCATCCTTTCCAGCGAGTTCACAGCGCAAACACGAACACAGGAATGCTTACCGGTTCTCGCTACAGAACGACGAAAGATGTCATAGCCCTTAGACATTAAGTTACGAAATGCCGGGGTAAAAGGAAAGTTTGGCGCCTGGGAGGAATACGTTACGACGGTCAACGCTGCAGATATACGCCATTACTAACTGCGCAACAGAATGCAATATATTATAATAATCCGATGAAGGAACCGTACAGACTAGCGCTATGTGTCCAAAGCGTCTGAAATAAATTTATCAGTAAAGAAGATGTACCACCGTAGCAGTTGTTTTAGTACTGAAGGTTGCATACGGTGTTTAAATAGCATCATCGCTATCCTTGTCATCGTAGTCGAAATCATCATTCACAACTAACTTAGTTCCACCTACAGCTTGAAAGTTTACCTCTCCGATGAATTTTTCCGCAACAGCGGCTACGCTACATAAGTACAACCTCATTACTCCCAATCAGCACATTTATTTCGAGTTGATGTGCCGCTTTCATCTTCCTTAAGTGTTCCCTATGTTTACCTAGGGTAGTTGATAACCTGCTGTGCACGCACACGCTTGGTATTATATTCTAACACAAGATAATATTCACACGAACTTACTCAATTTTATTTATTTGTTTTTTTTTTTTTGTGAGGCCACATCTGTGACTTTATCCTTTGTAACTCCTTCCGATCCTTGTCTCCGGTCGATAATTTGGGTACGGGCGACTAGGGTCGATTCTTAAACAGTTATGAGCAGATGATTTGTCGATTATTATTTTGAGTGCAGCGCTAAGCTTTCCGTGGGTGGAATTATGCGATAAAGACTTCCTTAGATACAAAGCGCTGCACTGTTGCGTCGCTTTCTTTATTCTCAATAACACTAGGTCAGCGTTTCTTAGCTACAACTTCGTGTGCCCGGATTGCCCAGCTTTGCTTTCCTTTGATTAAGTGTGATTTTAATCCACCAGGTAAAACATTATTATTTATACATTTTTTATTTATACATACTGCAGCCCCATCTGGGGCTATTTCAGAAGTGGGGTTAAGAAAATTACATACACAAATAGCAAGTGACAAAAGACACTCAATCAACATGTAAACGCACATAAAGAATATAAATGATAAAGAGACTGAAAAAATGAAAAAGAGAATGAACCAATACATAATAACCATAACAACAACAACAACAACAAAAAAGTATCATGTGGCATCGATGGCTGATAAAAATGTGCGCAATGAAAGAGACCGCGTTTTGGCAGGGATTGTGTTCCAGTGTTCGATGATCCGGGGGAAAACGCTGTATGTGAAGATATTATTATGGGCGAAGTTTGTCTTAAGGTTAATGCTATTATAGCTCCTGGTTGATTGCGGAATATCGGGACGAAGATACGCATTAGGTGTTACATGGTAAACTGAATTAACGATGCAATAATATAACTTGCTTTTCTTCCTGAGTAAATGTGAAAGAAGAAAGGTAATGAAAATATATCGATGTGATGAAAATAAGATGTCATGCGAAGCAGTTTACAGAAATGGCATGTTAGAAGACGCGTTTCACAGACAAGCATGCGCGCGCGCGCGTGTGTGCGTGCGTGTGCTTGTGTGTGCGCATGTGCGTGCGTGTGCGCGTGTGTGTGCGTGTGCATGTGTGTATGTGCGTGCTTGTGCGTGTTTGTGTGATAGTTTGTGTGTGTGTGTGCGTGTGTGTCTGGGTGTGTCTGGGTGTGTGCGTGTATGTGAGTGTTTGAGAGGGAGTGAAAGAGAGGGGTAAAGGAACCAATATGTGACCACTTCACGCAGCACCAGTCGTTTTTCCGATTTCTGGGCGTCCTCCAGTTGCTTTCTTGTTGCGGTTCTTTGACTCTCTCTGGGCTATACTACGCTCTTTTCGCTGTCACCGCAGAATTCACTAGCTGCAATGCAGTTACGCCTGCCTCCCTTGCTGCGGGTTGTTCATCACAAAAAGGACACTAAGCGTCTTTTTTTTTTCTTTTCTTTTATTATTTTTTTTACACCTCCTGAACGACAGTGCGCCTCAGTTTTCCAGAACTAATTCGTGAAAAAGACTAGTGTCTTACACACACACAAAAACTAAATTCAGTCAGCCGGTTTGGAAACAGGATGAGATGCGGAGTTCATGTCGAATTTTTCTTTCAGCAAGGAAGAAACCATGTTTTTTGGCCTCTTTGTTCGAAAGGCACCAAAGCGAATCGTAAACACCAGTGCTGCTGACGACACGTGTCGACAATCCGCGTACTAGGAGAGTGCAGGATCCATATTTTTCTTTTTATTTAGTTACAGTGTGTTAAAAAAAGTTGCTTTGTGAGGAGATTTAACTCACCTTTGTTTCGCTATAGCTTGACGAACTACAACGAACGTTGGCTGGGTTTCGAAATTTCGCTTCTGGTGAAACAGAAGGCGCGCTCTGAACAAAGCTTGATAGGATCCTAAGACGGCTATTGTTCAAAATTTGTCTTTCAGTAATAAAGCAGATACATTTTACTGCGCCGCAGGCATGTCACGGGGCCTTTTTTTAGACTTCTGTGCGAGACGCTGTAGTGCTTTCCGTATTCGGACACGTGCCTTTGGACTGGGTTTTAATGTTCTGAGATAGTTTACGGCCACTGTTTACCCCGCGTAGCTCCGCTGAAAGTTATATCTGATTAGTACTTCTTATACTGGGCAAAAAAAAAAAAAAAAAGAGCAATGAATGAAAAGAAGAACGAAGTCTTCAAATAAATTTTAGAAGGTGTAATCAAGCACGAATTTTGGTGCACGCACTGTTCTAAGCATACCATGTTTCCAGTGGCGTATTCACAGTATGTTTTGGTATGATATGCCCGCTTGTGTTGCCTAGTGTCTCTGTTTTCTGCGGATCCCTCCGGAAACATTATTGGTGAAGGAACTGTTTTTTTAAATGTTGTATTTCGGCTGTCGTGCATCAGATATTCATTGTAGTGCTTTGCTTTCTCCAAAAACACGTCATCGGTACGAAGCTTGGACTAAACGGGGGACAAAATGCATCAGTGAAAAAAATACCAGCCTCGCGTGCTACTTGAAAACGAGAGAATGCTAGTTGAGCTAAAGGAAAACAGCACGCTGCCTTAGTATGTTTCTATTGCAGTCGGCTTGCTAGTGAGCAAAACATGAAAAGTAATGTAAGTACTAAGTGAGACCCGTTGCGTGTCTCCTTTTCTGTTCATAGTTTGACTCCCACTGATTGACTTTAATTCTCTTCCTATAACTTCAGACATACTTAATGTTAAAATAGTTGTGTAGCACCCTGGGCTACCCTTAAATATCAGTTAGCGCTTGAAACGAATTTCATAAAAGGCAGCGTAAAGAATAAAGTAGTCTCGGTTCACATGAGGACTGCATTCTCCTCTCGGCTTTCCACTATTCTCCTTTCTCCTTTATAAGTACTCTCCAACGGCAGGCAAACGTGCGCCAATGTAGCCCGTGTGACGAACGAGTTGGAGACCCTGCTTATGTTTCTTGTATGGCTAAAACTCCCATTGTTGTAGCTAATCACCATAACTTGGAAAGTAAATAATTTGTCGCTTCAGTGCCATTTTTCTAGTTCTCTGTCTTCGGCCTTTTTCTTTTTGTCATTCCGAGCATGTGAAAGCGACGAGATATTTGGCTGCATATAGTAAAGAATGGGCAACGCGAGCGCTCCTCTTCCAAGTAAAAATTGGATTAGAGCTGTGCTGCATAGTACTTTTCATTAAAAAAAAAAAAGACATCGTATGGTTGAGTTTATGGAAAGGCAGTTGCGGGTATTGCCGCCATTACGTAATGCATGCCTCGTCTCAAAACAAAAACATTCCACAGAAATCCGGGAATTATTTTCTTTCCGAAGCACCTCCGCAGGTGCTTCTTTGTTTGTAAGGTGTAACGTCTCAAAGCGACTCAATTATTGAGCGACGCCGTGGTGGATGACTTCGAATATTTCGACCTGCTAGGGACAGCTAACGTGTGGTGGTATCGCACAATACGCAGACAGCGTGGATTCGCCTCCATCGAAAAACGGACGCTGAAGCTGGGTTTTATCCCACTGAGCCGCTGCGAGCGCTTACTCAGAAATGAAGTGCTCTGGTTGGAGAGCGACTGGCAACTTACAACGGAAGCACCAACCAAATTTATGGCAGGATATTGAATGTTTCAGAGCCAACTCGGTTACTTTCTTGTGCTTTGATTGTGGTGTAGACTTACCGACATTTTTCGGCGATAAAAAAGCTATATCTGCTGTTCATATAAACAAGAAGATTCACTGCAGCTTGCTGAATGTATACATGTGCTTGTGCTTCTGCGGGGGTCGATGCTCATGCTCTAGTCCTGAAAATGACCCATAAAAATGAAATCTGGTAGTACAGCTTTGCTGATTACGATTTCTCGAAGGAGGACAAAACATCGTTATGTTTTCGTTATGGGGGGGAGAGGGGGGGATGCTCCGTCAAGGGTCCGTATAGCGGCGCCGAGGCGGAACATCACCACTGAGAAACTGACAAGGTCAGCGCATCCCAGATGCCTAAGCGTTGGTCACCGCCGCGGATGGGCGATACAGGGCCAGCAAATTAAACTGCGAGCGTGGACCTGAATCGATACACGCGATTTCCCCTCACCACTTTACGCAAGCCCATGCTCGCAGATTCATTCGCTGACCATTTATCGCCCGTCCGCGGATGTGACATTCGAAGCTGGGAAAGATAGCAATACACAGGCCTTGCAAAGTTCTTGCTGGTGACAGCCAGATCACAGCGGAAAGAGAGAGAGGGAACAATCATGCGATCGGTCATTCTGATGGAGGGAGCGTCGTGTGTTCGGCTGTTCTGCTTTGTGCGAATGAATACCCGTGAAGCAACTGTTATCGCCAAGTTATGACAGCACTGCTTTTGTGTTCTGTCTGATGCATGCTAATGGTTCTGCGTTAGCACAGAAAAGTATTCACTGCAGGTCGTACTTTCCCTTTTCCTTCGCCAGATGTGTGCACACAGCGTCTTTTATTATTATTGTTAAGTAATCACTCCGTCATTACAAATCTAACCTTTGTTGCTAATTCTCCTGAATTTAGAAACACCGGCCATTCCCGCTTCGAGTTTTTGGCTGATTTGCTTTCGCAATACTATCTAATCTGCTAATCTTTCGAGCTACCTCCATTGGTAGAACAACTGCCCCGGATAGCCGGATGTCCCATGTTTAAACCCCGCATTTAGTTTAATTTTTCTTCAACTTCAATCTTATGAGGAAAGCTGTATAGCTTGGCTATGTAGTCACATGGCTAGGCTTGGCTGAATGTCACGTAATTACTTCCTTCAGAAAAGCAATAAAATGTCATCTAAGAAAAGTTTCTTTTTTGTTATAACTAATGGTTGCATATACTTTTTTGTGCATGCTAGGCTATTTATAGCAGTTGTTTGCGTTTTCTGGTATCGCCCGCACACTATGTTGTCACAACTTCTTCGGACTCAACAACCGATGATATTGAGGGATTGTTTCCAATTAGTCAGACGACCTACCAGATAATATATTCAGCAGCAGGAATTGTGGGATCTCCTTTGTCCTCATGACACGTTCTTCCCTCATTCGTTTCCCGGCGCAGCAGCGCCAAAAATTCGACGCTTGCGCGGTGGTATTAAAAAATATGTAACACTGTACGCGCGGCCGATTATATTGTACGAAGCTTTGACCGAGAAAATAAAGCACTCCGCAAGAACTGTACGGAAACAAAACACCGGTGTGGTTGTTATGCTGAATAATTATTTTGGGTGACTTTAGTCACAATTTTTGTTTGCCCCATCAAACCCGAGCCCCCGTTGCAAGAATAACAACCCTAGGGGTGATGTGAGGCTGCTCTTCGCAGCTCGCAGCCGGAGATATAGCTGTTCTCTTTTTCCCTGCCTCGCTTATCTTTACAGTCTATACATTGTTGTGCAATCTGGCAGATGGAAAGATTTGGTTTGTGGGGTTTAACGCCCCAAAGCGACTCAGGCTATGAGAGACGCCGTAGTGGAGGACTCCCGAAATTTCGACCACCTGGGGTTCTTTAACGTGCACTTACATCGCACAGCATACGGGTGCCTTGATTTTTGCCTCCATTGAAAAGCGGCCACCGGGGCCGGCAGATGGAAAGGCTACATCCTATCTATTCGAGTATTGGCTCTGTTGCGAGCCACCAATATGCCGATTTTCCTGAATTATGACACAAGCAAGGTATGTGTAAATCCGCGAGTCAATAGCTGTTGCCCTTTCTTTGAAAACTTAAGCCTTCATGAACAAGAAGCCTATAGTGAAAGAACTATACAAGAAACGTGAAAACGGTTAACCTCGACGCCGTACCTCGAGCCGCGGGGCGAACTTTTCATGCGCTCGCAAGAAGGCGAAAAAGACACTGAATTGCATTTAGGACGAGACTTATAGTAGGGTGCAATAAACTAGTTTATGGGCCCCCGTTTCCAAACTCTCGCTTCAAGCAGAGCCTTATTTCCTTCCATTTATTCTTTGTTCCTCTTTTGTCTCGTTCCCAATCAGCGGTATCGTTAAAACCGCAGACAAGGTACCGCAAAAGCAAAATATTCAAAAACAGGTACACAAAAGAGTGCGCTTTCAACTTAATTCGTGGCGATACAGAGAACAGGAATCTTCTTGATGGTGGGTCTGGCATGGGCTGCTCCTGTTTTCTCTCGGAGCCGATCGGCACAAACGAGCTACTTCCACAGTTTACGAATGTCAGCGCCCTCACCACTTTGGACGCAAGAGACCAAGGCCGAGCCAGTTCCTGCACAAAACAGAAAAGGAGCCCAAGAGAGTAGCTCGAGGTGAAGAGAAGCCGCCCCCTGACACTGCCACGGTGGTAATTAGCGCTCGTTCTTATGCTACCGAACCATTCTCAGTTTCTTTTCCTGTCGGCCTCACCAGCACGACTGCACTTAAAAGCTGCCTTTTTCTCTCTCTCTCTCTCTCTCTATCTTGCCTCTGCTCTTCCTTTTAGCGCTAAAGCTTACTTTCTAGAGACGCTGCCAGTCAGGGACGTTGCTATAGCGTAAATACTTGGTCATTCTAATTCGTGACAGGAAGTGCACACATGCTGCTTGGCAAAATATTTTTCTTTCTCTCATATTTTTACTGATGTTTGCCAATTTTCAGTCACTGAGATCTGACATCCTATCGAGAGAATATTGCGTCGTATTTTTTTTTTTATTTTACAACTCAGTTTCGTTTTTACACTCTGCAGCAATTCATGTGTACATTCCTTTCAAAATAGCTGGTTCCAAGTGCATCCCGAAAGACTTCTCATCATTACAATTCTTTAAGAAGACTGGAGGTACGGGTTCGTTGATCAGAGTCCATAAGATGGTCAGATTATTTGGTTTGTTGGGTTGAACTTCCCTATGCGACTTCAGCTATGTGGCTCACCGTATTGGAGGGTTCGTAATTTTCACCGACCTGGGATTCCTTAACATGCTCTGACAGTGCACAGTATATGGGCAGCTTGTTTTTCACCTCTACCAAAAAGCGGTCGACGCGGCCGGGATTCAACCCCTTTGGTGAAGCAGAGTTATAAAGCGTCCGTTAACCAAGTCACGAGTCTTTGGTATGACGACATACGACAGCTTGGAGTGACTGCGAAGCATTTATCGATGTAGCATCTGTTTCTGCAGTAGGCGTATCAGCAGAGAACTAGATAACTCGCAATTATACTGAAAATTTAGTGGTGCAGATATTTGCGGGCTCATGCGTTTTGTAAAGCGAGCACATAAATATGCCTTGAAATAGCGCTGCTGTTTTAAAATGCTAAGTAGCAGATCGACCATATCATAAACGAGCTGCTCGAAGCTGTGCAGAAACTGCCCAACCTAAGAAACAGGATGGGGTGAAGGCATTTGGGTGCATGCGGAATAGTATGCACGGAGTGGGGAGGCGTCTTTGCTTGTTGTTTTGCCTAGCATCAAGACACCGCTGACATTGCGCTCCTAAACAAATCGATTTCTTGTCTGCGTGTCTTACTTTCTTTCCCCAGTGCGTTTTTTCTGCCTTGTACTGGTCCAAAAGTAGCGTTCATCAAACCACTAAGACGGTCACTTGCTTTATTTCTTTTGTATTGTTCACGAGATGTACTCCACCAAACGAAGAAGTTAGAAAGCAGTTATTTACTGGGGAATTCGACCTTAATACCTGTGGCTGGAGAGCATATAAGAGCATGGACGAGTACTTTCCTCGCGATTCATTGTCTGACACACCATGGCGAGCGTGATAAACTGTTGCTTGTACATAGGGAGCATTAGCCGCCACCAAAAAGTATGGTTGCTACGTCAGATAATACAATCGGTCGTAAAAAAATGTATTTCCTGTATCGGTGCTTTTAAATAACTAATTTTGTTCCGTTTAGCTAGGCTTTCAACAGCAGTGGACACTATTCTCTTGACCACACTTATGGGAGACAGATTCAGAGGCAGAGTTAAAATTTTGTTTCTCTTGATTGCTATCCCGAGAGATAGTCAGCGAAACACTCAACATGCCTTCACAATTTTTTTTTCTTATGCCCAATCAGCAGCGTGTAAACGCCGAGGAATACAGCCCTTGAATCATCTGGCGCACAACAAAAAAAAGTTGTTTTTCTGACATCGTCTACATCTAACACACTTTACGTGCTGCCCTCTTCAGACGTATACAACAAATGTGCAGCCCGCATTTCGACCGCCATGTTCAATTAATTGAAAGCCGTACAAGAGCAGGCATACCCACAGGCCTAGTACTCCTGCGCGAGTGAGTTGCGTAGCATTTATACATTATCAAAATAATAGGGAGTTTTCCTTCAATTCAAATTTATAGGTACGCGTTTAAGGAATCTTTCTTATAATGCACCTGTCACGCCCCCTGACGGTTCGGATAGGCTTGGAAACTGCGAACTACACAAGTAGGTGCGTAGCACCGCTTATCTCTGCTATACCTTTCCATCGCTTGCAGTCGCGCAGCCCGTTGACCTAGAATTTTTACCGCAAAATTGTTCCGCTTCGCTTCGGCATCCGTTTCACGACGACGCGCAGTGTCTTGAGCAGTTTCCGGCATGTTTCCTCCTTCTTTGGGCTAGATTCTTGCATCGTTTAGTTGAAATATTAGAATCGAGAGAATCATGATCCCGCTGCCTTCGTAACCGTTGTACTTCAGCACGCCGAGCACGGGAAACCTGCGCCGCAGTGCCAGACGGCCCGGCTTTGTCCACTGCGATGCAAAGCAAACGCGCGGCGTAGCCTAGTCCTCACCTTTCCTTACACCATCTTCAAAAATGAACAAAAACAGGTACAATGTACTCCTTTGAAATGCACTGCTCTGCGACCGAAAGGTCTAGGGTGAGAGCATAGGGGGAGAAAAAGAGAGATGAGAGGGAAATGCGCTTGAATGCGAGCGCCATTTAAGCGTGGATGTGAGCTCAAGCTGCTTCTAAACGCGGTGAGCGGCTCGGTGCCGAGATACAAGGAGCACCGCGCGTGAAAGTCTGCTGTCCGTGAAGGCTGAGGAGTAACTGATTCGAAGGGAGAGATGTCGAAGTTGAGGACGCGCGAGCGACACACGACTGCTCACTCAGGAGTATCACACGCTTGTGCAACGCTGCCCAGTGATGGCCGCCACGCCTGCAACAGACAGGCCCCTCTCTCCTTGTCTTACTCTCTCACTGGGTGCATTTATGCCGCGGCTTCACCTCCTCAGTGTTAAGTCGCGTGATACGGATGTCGCTACTTTCCCTTTCTCCTCTTCAAATATACAGAGAGGCGGATGATCAGAGAGAGAGAGAGTGAGAGCGGCTTCTGCTGCAGCTGCGTGCCCGTTCCGCCTCCTCAGTGCTGAGCCGCGCTTCAAGTTTACGAAAAGAGAGAGAGTGAGCGGCTTCGGACAGACATCGGCGAAAACCGTGATTGCGGTTAGCAGTGCTACGCACAAATACATTTGTATAGATTATCGAATGAATCACCGACAGTTGTAGTTTTCGTTTAGCCATACAGCCCTGCAGTCTACCGTGAAGCCAACCTCAGGTTGACCAGACTTCAGTCTTTGTTATGACCTCCTTCTTGCGCGGTGGCCACTGCCTGGGACCTTCCTGAAGCGGCTATCTTCGGTTTCCAGGCCACCTGTGGCATCCGGACACATCTATATACATATCTCTTCAACTTGACACATTCCCTAACCCTCAATAAAATGTCATTTGGTTTAATTAAATTCAATACGATTGCCTTCTAATCATCGGCACAATGAACTATGAATTTTTTTCACCTTAAATGCTGCAAGTTTCAAGTAAATTAGTTCACTAAACAGTTAAGGTCTTCGGATGACGTTGTCAAATGCCTCAGTGCCTCAAAGGTTTTTTTTTATCTTTTTTTTAAAGAAAGCCACCTTTAACCTGAAGAGATAGAGTTCGCGCTGTTATACAGCACAATACACCAGCCATATTTCTTTGCTCTGTTTTAAAGCTTGCGCTTCACTAAGCGGTCTCAACTTCTTTTTAGTCAGGATTCCGAGACATTTTAGGTATGAGAACTAGAAATTAACATCTCGAGAAGAGGAAGCCATAAGTTTACTAAGTTAGGAGCATAATACACTTGAAGCATTGGCTTCTAAAGTTTGTATAGGAGTGTTTCGTCTAAATTGGCAAGGTAAAATAAATACAGAAGCGTCAGAAGGAAGGTCTCAGGTTCCTATAGTACAAAAAGAATTAAGAGATAGCTCTACCTTGGCGGCCGATTGCCTCATTTGGAAACAGATCCAGGATGAGAGCGCAGCACTCCGTTTGGCAGTAAATAAGACGCAGAGGAGCACAATCCCCCAAAAGACTGCTCGGATCCTTGAGGCTCTTCCTTGAAATTCATGCAAATGAGCTCATTTGCGTACGATTCAGAGTCGTTCAATTATTAGACTCGCCTACAAAAGTTCAAATACACTGTACAACAGTGCGTTCACCGAAGATAATTACTTATTGTCTCACGGAGCTCTCGCTTGGAAACAAGATACCTAGAATTTAGGGGAAAGATTAGGAAGCTTGTTAGGTTGAGAAGAAATAAGTCTGTGCCACAAACCTACCGAAAAACAGACATTGGGAGGATGGCTTGATTATGGAGCTTGGATATTAAGTGTCTAAAACAATTGTGAAGTTCAGTATTTACAGCGCTTGGTACATTTAAAAAGGTAGTGAAGATGGAGCAGAAAAAGAATTCTGCTTGATTTTTCGTCCTTCCTGGGGCTGAATAAGATGACCTGGAATCGTATCAAACCCGCCTTCACAACCCCCCTCCCCCCTTTCCAGCATAAACAAATGAGTCACTCGTTATATTTTCTTGTGTTTTATTTTTCGTCACAGAATAAATGAAGAGCTGCTGCCCTTCCACAGCGTCTGCCAATATTCATTATTTCTAAAGCAGCAGAACAAAAAAAAAAAACGTGGGCCAGTCTCGCTATTCAAGCTGCACAAGGACTAACATCCCGCAGTATTCGTAGGTCTCAGTGTTCTCGCCGAGCTGTGTATTGCGAATATTTATTGTGTATAACAACTATCAATTCGTCACCATCATAATAATAAGTATTTATTCAGAGTAGTAGCTTTTCTTGACACGTGGGCGCGCAACGACTGGGAGATATAATTCAAAGAAGCCGGACAAGTGACGTGCTTCATATAACGTTTTCCTTTAGAAGAAAACATATTCTTAGGCGCCCTTAGAAGGTACAAAATGTATCATCGGTGTTCTTAATACGCCTGCCAAGAAACTATTGTTCCAACAAACAAACTGGAAATATACAAGATTCCGTCTGTTCATCTTGCAATGAAAGTATGTCCAGAAAAACATACGGTACTGCTTGGCCAAACCAACCAACCATTGGTTACGTTTATGAAGTGAGGCATTCAGGGGTATGCAATTTAGAGCACGTCTGTTCAGATATAATGACGAAATGGTGCAAGGCTGCATTTGTGAGTTGGTTATTGCTTGTTCTTACTCTGTTATTAGCGTACTTTACAGACATCACTATATTATTTAAAGCTTTCGATGCTGCTTCAATAAACAAGCAATGATTAACGGTAAGTAATTTTTCCCAAACAAAGAATAATGCCTTTATATAAATGGCACAACAAATCTTGTTATTTAAAAGCAGAGCGCAAGTAAAAGTAATAATTGGTAAGTACCTCATTGTAATTCCAACACTTGCGAAGCTTTCGGCGATCAGTTCGAACTTTCCCCGAGCGAACTCTTTGTCGATTAATCTCTCTTTTTTTCTGCTGATCAGCAATGGCATCCGAAGGTGCGTTGCTCAGGCTGCACAGCTAGCAACCCGCTATTCTTTGACTTTCCTGCTTTGAAGCTCTTATTTTAAAAATATTTCTGATGACGCCATGACCATGTCGGCCAACGTGAACTTCGTTACATTACATGCTTTTTTTATAAAATGAGATTTCTAATACTATCGTATTAGTATGCGTATCGCGGTGCTATCCATCAGGCACATTGTCATTGTCCACATTGTCATTTTGTTCACAGTGTCTAAAATAAAGGTATTTTAATATAAAAGATATATCCGTATAGTGTCAGCTTTCACATTGCGACATATGTGTTGCGTACGATTGTTGATGGAATGACATGGAATGACATGGGTCACCACGTTTAACTCGCCTGCTTTAAGCTCTCAAATTATTCAAAATCTAATTTATTTGTTTGATTTTTAGACTCTAGTTAACTTTTTGTTGCAGAATGGTGAATAAGGCGTGACGGGCAGCTATGAGGTAAATAGGAGCATTTAAACATTGCCCTAAAATAGCTACTTCACTGCCTTAACTTGCTCGAAATCTAATGTTCTCAAACTTCAGTAGCCGAAATGACTCCCTGGAGAACCGATAAACAGCAATAACAAGGCAAGTTTGCTACACCTCCCGAGATATCGTACTTTCCAGTGATGTCAGAATCCCTGACGGTCTACTGCAGCAAAAAGCAAAAGCACCTGGGGATCATTAACATGCACTGACCTCGCACAGCACACGGAAGTGGCTTCCGTGTGCTGTGCGATGTCAGTTGTTGTTGTTGTGGCTGTAGGAAGAAGGAAAACAAAATGCACGGGCCTGCTACTGGCTCTGTAGCTGAGCCACCTCCTCTGCCTCGTGCAGACAGAAGAGAAAATAGAGAAGAAAGAAAAGGAAGAGGTAGAGAAAGACGCGCACCGCAACAACAGCCGTCGTCCACCACCGAAGCGGTGGCGGGTGCAATGACGGCCTACAACAGATAAAAATTTGGTGGCAGGCTAGCCACTGCCGCAAGCGGCGGTGACCAACCTGTCCCAGCCCCGTCTATGTCAGCGCACGTTAAAGATCCACAGGGGGTCGAAATTACTCCGTAGCCATCCACTACAGCTCCCCTTTCTCTCTTTCCACTTTCACTCCCACCCTCATCCCTTACGGCGCGGTTCAGGTGTCCACAAAGCAAGTGTGACAGATACTGCGCCTTTCCCTTCCTGTGAACCAATTGTTATTATTCCGAAGTTTCAGTGCACCGCAGATACGTTTGCTCTCCTACAATAAACGCATATTGAGGAACAAAACGAATCCGACAACCGTTACATCAAACAATGCGGAGGCGACGAGTTTCCAAAGCGATGCCATCCAAGCATGATTTGGAATCATGCGCACAGAGAACAGGGCGTGTTTCAGACCCGAGACTTCAAAAGAAGCTAACATTTCACTCAGTGCAACGTGTTAGAGGGCACGCGTGGGTCGCTGACTGCATTATAGAAGTCAATATGACCCCTGCTTGATTTTTACTTGTGAGAAAAATGAGAGGCGAGTGTGCGTATACTATGTATGGCATTTCTGTAATACACCGGTAGCACTGATAAGGAGTGAAAAACGAATGCTCGAATCAATTTGTAGATAAATGGCATGAAGCCCAGGAACTCTACGCTCCACTGTAGCTCCCATTTTTATTCAGGTGAAACAATTTTACATACTTAGAGCAGGTTTGTTTTTATCTAAATATGCCGGCGCACTTAAGCTGTTGTCATGGCGGGAATTCCGAATTTCACAGATATTAAACTTCTGCTGTAGCTAGCCCAATCGGGACCTAATCGCATCTTTTATTTTATAATCATATATATGTTGCAACAATTTGTTTATTCGTTTTTTACACTGCACAAAAATAATAAATAAGATGTGGCGTCAACAGAAATACGAAGCAGTGATGTTTCCAAAACCAAAAGGTGTCAAATGGACGCGAGCTTTCTGTACTCATAAATGAGCGCACAAAACAGGGAGCTTTCCGAATATTGTGGCCTCTTTTTATAATTACTTCAGCTTCACAAAGACAGACAAGCCACAGCTCAAGCACGCGCACAATGAGCACCCAATATGTGAAGTTGTATATAGCAGGCGCTCATGACACGTACTGTTTCATTGTTTCGAACATTTTCTTATCTAGATTCGAGCAAAGCTCCAGGTCGAAATTCTAACGCCAATTTCATGTTCTGCGACACACGAAAACTTATGATGTTAACTTTTTCTGCTTATCTCAGCATCATAAAGCTACATACGGAGTTCTAACAGAGTATTCATTTTCTTTTAGTTGCAGCAGTTCTTACGTTCGATGCGAGTGAAAGCTATTTGTCATGCTTGTTTGGATATTTCTAGAGGCAATACCGACAGTGAAAATAAATCGCTCAGCAAAATCAACTAACAGGTGTTTTTGGTGGTCCGAATTAATCTATGACACTTCTATTTGCAGAAAACTCATAATACATAACGATGTTCAAAGCAATATGAAACTCAATAGAGCCAGTTTGTAGCGTTCGGCAGTCGCGTCAATAAAATCACTCTAGAAACACAAAATATAAACACTTCTGCTATAAAATTCGACAGTGTACGAAAAACAAAAGCTGTAGCGCGTCACACAAATGCATTCAAACTAACGGCCGCGTGTTCTTGTGAGAATACTTATGCACGGCACGATGATGGCACGATGCAGTGCACGATGATGGCTTGTGCAAGGCACAAGACATAAAAAGTAGTTCTCTTTATTGAAACGCAAGCTAACTATGCATGACTGAACCGGTGAATGGGGGCGGTACCACTTAACCGCTCTTCAATTAGGCGCCCTTTGCTGAATTTCACAATAGCGAAATAAACTGTGTGGCAAGATTTCGCCCCTCTTCTGGGGGTATATATGCCCTCGTAGCTCACCATTATTAATGTTTTTTCTGTAACTTTGCGCGTTTCTCAACTTGATGCTTTCTGGTCTTCGCTCTGATTTCAGCAAAAGTGGATTGTTTGGAACAACCTTGCGTAAACAAACAAGAGCCCGCGGTTTCGAAACCATGGCAGGGATCTGAGAGCCTCCGTGTGAAGTTCGTCGCTAGCAAAGAACTGCTCCTGGGTTTTGAAATGCCTCGATGCGACGTTCACGGCTATATGACTATGTACGAAGTACAGTGAATATTCTTCGTATATATTGTGATCGGATAGAAGAACAATCTAGAATAAAAGTGACGCTAGAGTCATAGGTTTTGAGTCATCTGTTTTTGGCAGCAGGAATTAGGAAGGAAAAAATGTTTTTATTTTCAATCAACCAGAAAGTATTTTGTTAATTTACCGTAGCTATTAGCTGACAATAAAGGCAGTGAACATAAAATTAGTTAACTGATTGCAGTTAAGAGAAGCTCTATTAAAAGCGACAGAATTTTTTCGTCCACATGTCGTAAAACAAGCAAATTAGAAGCTGCTTGCTTTGGCTGCAAGTAGTTTGCGTATCTTAGCAGGGTTTACGCTGCTATGCGGTTCTTGTTGAGAATAAAAGACAGCCTAGTGAATAGAATTATTATTTTTGTGTTTAGTTCATACATCTAGCCCAACAACTAATAGAAAATCTTCATCTATTTGCACAACTACTGCTGTCATCACTACTCCTCTGTTCAAAAATATACCTTACGATATATGAAAGGGACTTCTAAGGCACAATTAAACCGGCGTTGGCGAGCATAAAAAAAAAAAGCAGAGGAATAACGGTAAATGTTAAGCTGACTAGCGAATTTTTGATAATTTTTAACTATTGCAGTACCAGGTTACAATAGGAAATTTGCTGCGGAGCATTACTAATAAATAGCCATACCAGGTCTTAAAATTGCGAAAACTTTATTTTCCTCGTCTTTGTTCATCAGCATATTTTTTCTTCGAAGAAGACAAAGCTGGGCGAGTTGCTTTTCGTTACTCATTTACAAACCGCCTGAACACGACGAAAAACAATAGCACGAGCGCATTTCCCCCAGTGACATTAATAAAAGGCGCCAATTGCCCGGCACCTTCTTTTTCGCGCTTGCGCTGCGCTGCACGTCGCTCCTTGCTACAGTCTTCTAAAATAATCGGAATGTTTTGCAGTGACTTTGCTGTATATAAAGCAATTAAGCAGAACAGAGGAAGTTACGTGGCACTTAAGCTAACGATTGACGACGCAGAGGGCAATGTTTAGATCCCGGAGTTTTCGAAAGGATGTGTCTATTAGCGTGAGGGCGCCAAACTTTGTTGAGTCACAATGCCAATGGAAATCGTGTTTTCCAGATTCTGAAAACAAATAGAGCTCTTACTACCGACCAGCTACAAATCGCTAATTAAAAGTAGACTCCCAACTGCACTGTTTAATAATTTAGTTGTCAGAAATTACTTCATCAGCTTAACAGTTAGCATTACGCCCTTGTTTTCTGATGTCCGCCAGCTCTTGTGCAGTTGTGAAGCAAAAGCCCTTTTACTTCTGAAAAAGTTGGTTTTTAAAAATTAGCGGCCAATTCTTTGATACACGTGGTATAGAATTCGTCTTGCATTGACTTCTGAAGTACTGCATAATGCCTGTTTTACTTGGCAACGTTGAAACTCTTTTATTATCGTACAAAAAGAGTAGCTACGAAGCACAGCAAAAAGAGTGATTTCTGTTTTTCGTTGAACAGTTAAGCTCTTACTGCAAGGGAGTTATATGGCCAGCCAATATAAAAATCAGTGTCACATTGCAAAGTCCTGACCTCAGAGCAACCGGCATAAGAGAGGGGTGTTTCTTGACAAAACCTCGAACGCGCCTCAGCATTAAGCCTCGAAGCCACGGGTCATTGCAAAAAAGACAAGAACAAAATATGCTGGGAAGCGTGTATCTTTCACCATGTCACAAAGAGGGAATGATCTCCTTCATTTTCCGCAGAAAACTCTAAGAAACAGCACATTCTGTCAAAAAACATTGACAAGGCTCAGAGAACTCTGTTCACCCGGAGCAAGATGCTGGAGAAACGCGCACGTCTAGCACTCTCTTCCGCCCACTCAGAGTCATCAATCCTGATCGCCGCCCGCACCCTTTCGCCCTCGCGTGGTTATGTACTCTGCTTGATACGCAGAAACACGCCATTCTGGCATTCATGCACCCGGCTGGGTATCATGCGCAGCGAAACGGAAATGACGCGCTGCATGTTATATCAGCGAGACGTCAGACCTCTACTTTTTTTTTTTCTCTACGCACTGCGTCCTCTTTTTAATTCTAACTACCAACGATCCAGCTGTGAACTTAGACACGTCTTTCGCACCTGCCACCACAGTTCTCGTTAGTATAACAAGGCCGACATCGTATGCTGATCTCACCACCGTTTTTTTTTTTTTTTTTTTCAAAGCGATTAACAATGTTGCTTTATTTGTAGGCCTTTATCATCTGATTTAAAGTGTCCTTCTCTCTGCTACATGGCAATTAGGCACGGGAGCACATAGGCGCAAAGTGGGGAGTGAACAACAACCAGCTATAATGTGGAGATTGTGGCGATAACCAAAAAACCAAGACGCCATCACCGGCCAGTTCTGACCTATTCACATTAAGTTTTAAATCCTACAACGTGGCAAAGGACTGTTGTTTGTCACGGCTCCCGGCCCAACGTCTCTTGCAGTGCTCACCGCTGGCAATAGGAAGAGTGCGGTGTGGAGTATATTTCACCGCTGAGTCTGGCTAATGAGTTGTTTTAATCTCATGGCATTACTTTTCCAATTAATGAAAAAGCCGCGGCGTTCGTGACCGATAGATGGCTTGAGAAATACATCAGCCAGTGGAATGCAAGAAAAAAACATAGATAAAATCACCAATCCTCTATATGACGCACACTGCAAACCTACCAACCAGGATACATCCAGACCCCTCCATAAATGAAGCAACATCAACATCAAAGAGTCTACTCCTGTTAATGCATTTCCCTACTCATCTACCTGAGACGTGAATATCATCAAAGAGACCTGGATACGATACACCTTCATTCATTATTGATGTATGATGAAAAAGCAGGGCCAACATGGGGGGGAAGGGGGGGATCACTTAACCTCCTCCCTTAACGGTATGACACGATATAGTTATTGACTTCCACTTTAGGCAGCTTTATCACGTCCATCTCTTCCATACGTGGGGCAAAAGGCTGCCAAGAACATGGAATTTAAAAGCTGCGTATAGCAATCTGAAGACAGGCAAGCTAACAAGCAGCTGCTAAAGCTTACGAGGTCGCAATTTTTCCTTCTGAGTTGACTTTTCTACTATATTTCTGTCTTAAGTGATACGCCACATGTTGCAGGTTTAATTAGAAATGTGTATTGAGGCGAATTTTATTCCGCGGTCCGGAGCGCCCCCTGCGAAGAAACAAGATGCGTAGGGAGTCCTAGAGATCGACATTCTAGGTTCAGTCAGAACACAAGATCCAAATTCATATCGACAATTGAAACAGTCCTTTGTGTTTGAGAAGGAAGAAAACTCGGTAGCAGATCACCTACTTGAATACGCCATTAAATTCACCCTGACAAGCATTTGGAATCAGCCGCGCGCCATTCAAATGACAAAAGGGGAAAGGACATCGTCAGCATACGGCACTTAAAAACCAGGCAGAAACATCAACGACAAGATGCACTCGTAAAAGAAACAGTATAACAGGGAACATGCGTGAAACGGCAGTTTTTGCATCGGAAAGTTAAATTCGTGATTACAAGCGCAGGTTAGTCTCCCATGGTAGTTGCCCTTTATCTAGTTATCACTCACCTTTGAAGAATTGAAAGAGAATTTCGCGACAGCAAGGAAACGATGGCAACGTCTTTAAAAAAAAATATTTACTCGCTGATAATATTTAATGGGAAGAGACATCACATTATTACAAAACCTGAATATAGTACAGTTTAATATACGAGGAGCGCGAAATCTATGCTTACAACCAGTTTGCTTATAACCTCGTGTTTAGAATAAAAACTAGAAATATTTGTCTATTGAGAAAGGCTTACGGAAGCGGAAAAAAAGTCTCCTCATTTTTGTCTAAAAATATGCCCTGACGATGCACAGGAAATGAGACCATTTTGGATTGAGCAGGTTGGTTGGTTGGTTGGTTCATAGGAAGGGAAAGGCGCAGTATCTGTCACACTTGCTCTGTGGACACCTGAACCGCGCCGTAAGGGAAGGGATTAAGGTGCTCAATCAACGCTCAGAGCCCACTTGTTTTCAGCTGCTCGTTGTCGCCAAACGTTGATAAATTGTCTCATTGGAAAGCGCGGATTTCGGTACAAGAATACAGGAAATTAGTTGCCAGCTTTACCACAATAAGTGTTGTTTCGGCAACGCTGTTAAACGTGGAGCGTGCACAATCTCCTTTGAATGTCATGTGTATTCAGCTCCATGTTTAGTTTATAAATTACGTGTAATCGCACTTATCTTTCGGAGCGTTGTAGGGCTGCTTCTAGTGTATAAGTCGCCATTCAGCCTTAGGGAAACACACAGCTACGGTGTTCAAGCCACGGAAGGTTAAATACAAGGGTCTAAATTAAAAATGAGGCCTATAACGATTCATCATAGTTTTCTGCTCAGAGTATCAGTTCGGTTTTGATTTTGTTCATAGGCTTTACCGTCCCAAACCAATTCAGGTTATGAGAGACGCCATGTCGTGAGGTCCAGAAATTTCAACCACCTGGGCTTCTTCACCGTACACTGACATCGCGCAGCACAAGCAAGCCTTGCTTTTCGCCTTCATCGAAAAACGAGATTCGATCCATCATCCTTGGGAACAATAGTCGAGTGGCCTTTCACTGAGCTAATTTAACTGGAGAGCCCATGTCATACAGTGGGCTGCTTACAGGTCCATCCTTCATCATATTTCTGCGCATTTTGTAAACCATGGTTAGGCCATCAAAAAGACCTCTGTCTATAAGACTCTATAAACCCCTGTAGAAAAAAAAGGAAAACTAGCACTTTCGGCGAACACAGCGTAACTACACAGCAAATGACAGCAGTAGATAACAGCGCCACAAGAGCAATAAATTGTAGATAAATGAAGGCCGGCAAAATTGCTTACAAGGGCGATTTAAACGAGTGTTCAGGTATGATGTTTAATTAGCACGACGGTCTCCCCCTGGTGAAGCGCCATTGTTAGTACTTATAGACTTATAGTAATACGAACATTTCGCGGTTTGGCCTCTCCCTTCAACAAACTTTTGGTACTTATTCTTAACACTTGAATTCTTTGCTAGAAGAAAAAAATTTGATGAAGCGGATGAAATTGTATCTATTATCAATGCGCGACTGTGTGTGGTTCATCGTTTAGTACAAAAATGTATCTACGCTTTGAGTAATTTATTGGACAAACAGTAAAAATAAAAGTTCGAGTTTTTCAAATTACAAGATGTGCTATGCGAATCGGAAATGCACGCAGTTGAGACCCGTTGCTTTCTTGCCTACTGATCTTCTCTTTAGAACACATTATTTATAATTATACACAGGCTGAGAAGGATATCTTTTTAGCATGTCTTGTATCAACCCCGAAGGCCTAATATCCCACAAAGAGCCCAAGAATTCGGAACTCTTGCGTTGAACTAAAATCTGGTGGAGAATTAAACATGGCTTGAACACAGTGGTGCGAGGAAATACTCTGCTAAGCATGGTTTTTCATGGTTGCTCCTGATTTACAACGGTTGTACACGGTTTGGCGTTTTGAATTAGGGACAAGCACGAGCTTTGCTTATAAGTAGACGTAGTAGCTCATTTAACACTTTCTTTTCAATTCGTGATTTTTTATTATAATTTTTCAAGTTTGCTTTTGGGAAGAAACAGGTGCAGTAGCTGTCCCACTTTTAGATGAATAAGTGCTCTTTATTATGTGCTAGCTAATCTCTTAGAGTTGATATTACAATCATTTGTAATAAAGGGGGGGGGGGGGAGACATTCAGTGCCGCTAAAGAGAGCAGGCAATAAATTTCTAGCGTCTGTGAATAACGCGCATTGAAAGCTCTATTCAGTGTTCCTTGTTATATTTTTCATCATAATAACGGAATTGAAATTGTCGAGATCCAAGGCGAGACTACTTCCCTTGAGCTCAATGCCGCAGCATCGAAACATCGGGGATTTATATTAGCTATGGGGGCATGCGCCTCTCTGTCGCGTTTTGAAAGCGGCATTCATTATACATGATTTGCTGAGGGCATAAGGTGTGAGCTCTGTTGGCTAGATAACTTCCCTTCGTTTACCTTCTTTTAAATGTGTGATTCGGTAGTTTCAAGGCGAACAGCAGTGGTATTTGGAGACACAGGTGAATGCAGCTTTCAAAGCCTGAAAACGAAACGGACTGCCACTGAAGGCGCTACTAGCATTGTGTCCCGGCGTATACAGCCCTATCGGTTTCTGCGCAACCACTGCGGCTCATTTACGCAAGAAGAAAAATCCACAGTACAGGAAGATAATCGTTTGAAAGAGAATTTACCCTTACCCTGCCTAATTAGAAGTACGTCTTTTACATTTATTCCGGGGACAAATTTAGGAACAAAGTTTCTCATATTGTTTTACAAACTGGTTTTGGGCTAAGTACAAATTTAGGTGGTTAAACTTGACACAGTAACAACTGCTGGAAAATGATTCTTTTAATCGAAGATCACGCCCAAGCTCTCCTACCGATCCTGATGTGGATATCATTTCATTTTGTCTTTGCTTACCTTCGAACAATATTATTCAGCGAGGACTCAACTGCTCAGTGAACGAAAGGAGCTCTCCTATATCGTTTTTTAGCGCAATAGAATATAAATTATTGACCTGAATTGTACAACAGAAGTTTACACGAGGAATGCGCATATCAGCCCCGATTTCCTTAATGCGCGTGATATAGTAGGGACAAAACTGACACTCCTAAAAATGACGAAAAAATAATTAGACTAGTAAGATCAATGCCAACCTATACTGCCGTAAGTGCAGCATCGCTCACATGAAGGTCAACGTAAAGACGAGCTTTAGCTAAAGTGCAGAGCAACCAAGAAGGAACCCAATACGACAAAAATGCTCACTTAGGTGCCTCGGCGAGTAATGATATAATTTATTCTTCTCCCTTCTTTATTTCATCTATTTTAACTTTACAGCACCTTTCTTCTTCCGTCTTTCTCTCTCACCAATTCTCTTTTCTATCCAAGTAACATCGCAATGCTTGATGGTGTATTACCAATAGATTGTTGGAGCACGCAAATTCCTTAGATGCAGCCCGGGGACAGTATTTACCTAAACATTACATGGCCTGCAAGCATGATAGACGAGATTGTACTCCGCTCTTCAGCAAGACTAAGATTATCGAATGTGCGCGGGAAAGAAAAGAGCGGGAAGTTCTTGAAGCCTTCGAAATCAGGAAATTGGGGCCTGATAAATGTGTAAGCGAAGCTTCCATTTACTTATACCACAAGGAGCTAGAATTTCTCAGGCTGACGAGATGATTTTGCGTTTTGGCGTTAGTGTTGGTGCGCATGCGCTTTGCGTATGTAAGAAGGCGGCGTTGGTGCAATAAACCAGTTGTTAGCGCTCGTCCTGTGTTCTTCTTCTTATGTCCCGTCCTTTTGCGCAGTTCTTTTTTTCACTAACTCCTTACCAGCTAGCCCCCCATCATACTCTAGTAGCTTTCTGAAGGCTGGTCAAATTCTCTTTGTTTCATTGAAAACTTCCTCTCTCTTTACCTCTCAAAGACGCTGTTCTCACTGAAAACTTAACTTTTTAAAATCCTAGAGAGTCTTAGAAATTTAGGTACGGGTTGTGGGGACTCGGCATTCACTTCGCCCGCACGACACAGCAAATACCTTCTCTCCTCTCTCCTTCACGAGGAGCTCTCCCCTTTCCCCTCCTGGGCTCCTTCGACGGGAGCTGCTGCGGAACAGGCTGAGGTGACAGGGACTGCAGTAGCGCACCGTTTGGGCCCGTTTTCCGCGTCACCTCTCAAACACGCATGTTTCTTCGAGACCGAGGAAATACGTTGGAATATATCAATAAATAGCTTGGCCCGTTGGCTGTGCCTCGGTGTGTCGTTCTTCTCTGCCACGGACGTGGCCCGAACTAGCGCAGCTGCGCTTGACTTTGATAGCAGAGCCCGAGCGGTTAGAAACCCCCCGTATGGTGTTCCAATTACCGGCCAATTTCGCAAGTACACGCAGTACAGTGCATCGAAAAATTTTACCACAAAACTCAAAAGCCGTTTGCTCGAAAGCAATGATCACACTATAATTTTTGCTACGACCCTAACGAGTTTGAACCGAATGCATTAAATTTTCCGTATGCCACTCTCTCCGCCAACGAATGCAGCTTTTGCTGAGCCCAAAACTGCACCGAGAAAGAGCTCTGGAATCTATTTTAACTAAGAACAAAATTTGTACTCTTGTTTTCCCCGGTATCCTTCTAAGTCCTGTCTTAATGTCGAAAATTAAAGAAAACCAGTTATATATTCTTTATAGATATTGTTGTAGTGCACGCTGACGGAAAATATCGCCTTCGTGGCTTTCATAATGTTCGGTCTTTAGGGGTGAGAAGCCTTTGCATTTGCACAGGGCGATGCCATCCGCACATGTGTGGGAGCTTACAACACAGGGTGCATACAAAATTGCGTTATTTTCAATTAACAGCTTACAGGACTCCGCCAAAGTCTCGACAAAAGCAGTTCTTTGGCGAGTTGTTGCTTTCGATGATTCATAACTACAGCGCAAAAGACAGGACAGAGATGAAGGACGGACACCACACAGCAATGAGGGGTGTCCCTCCTTCACCTCTGTCCTGTCTTTTGCGCTGTAGTTATGGGCCAAAGTCTCATTGCAGAGGACGTTTTCTTCTTGTATGGGCGTCAAGAAGCCGCGAATGGTGCATCTGTAGACGTTCGCAATGCATTCTAACCTCTCTACCCGAGACTGTAGCGGGAATCAGGTAAGCAAATCATGAATAATGTATGTTTAGTTCCGGCAAAATGTTTATGTGAATTCTCGCATAGAAGTCGCACAAGTTAGCCGACTAGATTTGCCACTGAATGCAGTATCTCCTGCGTTTGAACAATCTCACTGTTACGATCATGTAGTGCGCATAGCCGTTTATGGATGCTAGCCCGTTCTGAAAGATGACCTCCAAATTAAGCAAATTTAAACTATTTGGGTGAGGGTTCGGGTTAGTTGGTACGTGTTATGTTCCATGCGCAGCTAGAAACACAAGGGACATACTCTAGCGCTAATATATCTTACAAACCATACCAGGCCTAAGAAAGCACTCGACCCCATATAAACCAATCTCGTTTCTTTCTTTATCACAGTTTATAATTTTCTTTTATCATGATTACTGTTGCGATTACGATAGCTATATTAATCAGCAGACACTGTTCAGGTCTAGAGAATTCAGAGTTTGGCCTGTAGCGGTAATAGCGGCACAAGTGAAGCGTGTTTACACTACTTAAACGCTTACTAGTAGTGTCATGTTTCTCAGCGACTGCTCACTTCTAAATGCACCGTACTGCTTACAGGAACGTGTGACCCTAGTACGGAGACAAACAGTTTAGCACACATCGTGGGGCTGTCAGAAAATAGATGTCTCACCATAACAGAAACCATCCCACCGGAGGCGCGGGAGGCTGCGCTGTCCTGCTGGAGTTGGAAAACCACAGTTGGCTTCTGGAAAAGTCTCACCTGCAGCAAAAGAAACCGGTGTCCTGGACTGATGAAGCAACCACAAGGGGTTTTCAAAACGTCAAGCTCACAAACCTTTACTCCTTCTATTTCACTGTGAGGACATACTCTAAACAGGGGGACTAGAATAAACAAACTAAGCAGCGCAGTGCATCTCTGAACTTAGTAGCAAAGTCACGCAACCACGGATCGGCCAGTTTGTGCAGCGCTTTGAAGCAACACTCGATACGAATGGGAGTGTGGACCGCTATTTGTATTCGACACTGGGTGTGTAGATGAAAGCGAGACACACATAAGACAACTATAGCTCTGACACACGGTGGGAATGCTGTAAAAACTTTATCTGGTTAACTATAAACGCAGCGCAGTGAAAGTTAAATGTTGCAGTCGAAAAGAAGTACAGCCTTTCCCTTAAAACATTATCTTGGCACTGCAAACTAGTGCAAATACTTTCTTCGTTAGTGTAGGGAGTGTAACACTGATTGAGACAGCAGTGAATCACAGCGTTGCAGCAACTACCTCCGGTCTGCCGGCGGACACGTCGGTGCGTATAATTTTGCTATTGTAAAGCAAGAGCTTCTCTCACGTCGCAAAAGTTTAACACGAGGAAGCGTACCACGCATCGCGGGCGTATTCCGATCGCTTCGCGCCGAATCGAGTGGCTCGTAACTTTTTGTGAAGCAGTCTAGAAGTAGGGGCAGCATTTCGTATTCTGAATACAGCTCCAGTGTTACCCTATCGCCGGAAACGGAGAGTTATGTGCTGTTGCTGGTGCAACGCACAACTTTAGCAACGCAGCTCATGTAGACTGCAGCCGTGAAGAATATGCAAAACAGGGCGCTAGGCAATCACACCGTTCCTTCGACCTCTGGTACTAGAGCTGAATACAATTTCGCTAACTCCGCGTGCCACCCTATGCAAGCCGATCTTTGTGCGAGTCTGTCTTGCCGCTTCAGAGAACAATGCGAGCCACCGACGAGAAACGAAGCGTGAAGAGCAACTCCGGCCGAATCCCTTCTTACTATGCTCATTTCCTCAGCAACACGAGACTGTCCCTTAAAAGGGACGTGATGCGTTTCAGCGATCAGTGCATATGCGAGCGCGAAAACTTCATGCCTGAATTTTTCGTGCATGTGTATGTCATTGCCGCTCACTGTGAGCCTCCTTTGTGTTTTAGTCTTCCCTCAGTGCAGGCAAACAATAAATGGCCACCGCCTGCTTCTCACTAGCGTTTACAATGCACGCCTGCCGACGAACTATCACCATTGCCAAAAAACGTGCGAGCACTGTTGATTACTTACTTTGTTTTATTTGCTTATGCCCAATCCACAATCTTTTAATGTGCTAAATATGTTGAAGCAGGTCCATTGTTTAAAACAAACTACCCAAGCTTCAGTGGATTTGTAATCCAGGCGTATTTTCCCCTTATCATCCACCAGCGCACAGTAGCAGGGCTGCGAAGGAAAGCTACACAGCTGCCATAGCAATTCCGAAGTTGAAGAGAAAGTCCACAGAGCAGATTAATTTTTACTTCGACCTCAAAGCTTCTGTGGAGGCTGTATAGCTTTCTTTTGTACATGTTTGGCTGCCTTGGGTGGGTAATAAGGAGTGATCATCTATGATCATCTCCTGAATTCACCCAACATTAAGTATATCAAGAATACGCTTTTCTGTCTAGTGAACTTCATCCTGTTGGCCTAATGCGTAATGTGGTGGGTAAAATCGATAGATATATATGACAACTATAGACGCTATTGATGTTTTGCTTCTCAAGAAAATCGTTGATATATCTTTAAATAATTCTTGAATGAATAATAATATAGTTTACTGTACATCTCGCACAAAGACACAAAGACAAAACAACAGGCGGGATAAATGTAGAGGCATTCTCTTACCAAAAAGCAGGCTAATGTTTTAAAGCAAGCAGTGCTGTCCCATGTCTTTAGCTTGTTATTTTTTTCTATTTCGAGAGAAGCCACAGGCCTAGAAACTTTGCGTTTCTGTTATCCATCATCCCTGCGAGAACAGGAATGGCTTCAGCAATACGTTTCAGCTGGCCGAAATCAGGCTGACAAATCACCTTTTATAAGAATAGTACTCACGCCCATGCAGCTACAGACACCATACAAATGGCAACGTCATTACTGAATGGCGTCGCTCTCGACCACTTCAAAGAAGCAACGGGCTCATTGCCACGTCTGGCGAGCTTTGCCTTATATGTGTGAGAGCGGTGGTGCAAAGTTCATTGCAAACCTTGCCACAGCACCGATTTACGCGACATCCAGGCTGCTGAATGGTGACGGTACGTCTGATTTCATGACTTCATTACATCCCTTAATTACACGAACTGAATCCTTACACTCTCTGTCGCGGTGAGGCTTCTATAGAGCGTTGAGTACGCTTGGTTATTTTAATTAAAAGACCACAGGAAACACTAATGTCACTGTAGTTATTCCTCGTTGTTATGTTACATGCGATGCTTGTGCAAGGTTGTTTTCAGTGCAATCAATCAAGGGCTTCTTTGGCGTAGTACCTGTTTTCATTTCGTGAGAAAATTGCGCTAAAGTATATCTTTGTGCTTCTGTCACTAAAGCCAGAAATTAAGCACTTCATTGGTTTCTTGCCTAAAAACGGGAAAAAATAGTTAATTTTAGATAGTTTCAAAATATGCGAAATCCTAAAGAAACTTGCGTAGATCGTCTTCAAAATATGTTTTAGTGTTGTTTTATAATAGGCGGAACAAATCATTAGAAGAAAAAAAATAAATGCTGCAGAGTTCAAGTGCGACTATTTCATGACTAGATCTCCAATTCACTCAGTAACTCGCCTGCGCTAAAAGTAGCAAAGATTTATTCCCTCATATTCGTTCCGGCGTAAACTATTCCTGTGTTCGAAAATAGCTTAAAATAAAAATGTTCAAATATTCTCGGTTCTTCCGCTTAATTTCGTGGCATTTTTTGTTTGTAGGGACCCTACATAAACTGGGAAGCCGCATATTTATAAATCTTTCAAGCTACCAACGCTGTCAGTTCAGCAACTATAGTTATGTCTTGTTTTGGTCCTGCAATAAACAATGAATGTGGCAGATACACCGTGCGCTTTAAGACAAGAAGTCTGCTGTTTTAGAGAAAACGAAGGTTTTGCTCCTGCACTAAGAATGGATCCCTCAGATGCACCATATGTGAATTGAAAGAAGAAGTTATTTTTTAGAAAAAATTGAGAATGAAGAGCATATATAATTACGTGCCCCCTTCTCTCCTGTAGCACCCGTAGATTATATTATTCAACCGCAGCCAGAGAAGTTGCAGTTGCAGCAACAAATACAACCGGTCGTCGACAACGTGGACAGTGACTTCATATTTCAAAGCCTTACAGGCACTGTCAGTCTGAGATAGGCTTATCTGCTTGCGTAAAAAAAGGATAGAAAAAAACAACAAATCTAATCCGAAAGTAGCCACAAGTTGCGCCATCCAAGCCCAAACAATGGGAAAAGCGTAAACCAAGCAGTACGCGTGGTAACTAATAAGCTTTCGCAAGTTTGTCGTTGAGCGCCTCCTCCAGGAGATCCTCTCCTCAAGGCTTCGCAGTCGGCCTGCCTTTGCGCCTGAAGACAAAGAGATCACCGTTATTGGCCAGTCTTACGAATGCTTCCTGCAAATGACTTTCTCACTTTTTTTTCTTCGGATTGTCAGCTGTAATGTTGGCAGTGCCCTACAACAACGGTAGCTGTACCGACGGTAGCAAAGAAGCCGGCCGAATTCCTCTCTTCGGATTTGTGCTGCGCCAGAGTCGTTCTTTTGCGAATTGGAAATTATATTTTTCTGTTTCCAAAACGAATTTTGGAAATTAGAACGAAAGATACCGATTTCAATGTAGTATGCAAGTATACACACATGCCATTATGAACCCTGTGCAACGCTAATCTGAACATCTGAAACCAACTAAACAACATAACATTTGCGTATTTCAACTGGCAGCTCTTTTGCTAAGTTGATAGTGCCGCGAAACGCTGTCAAGTTTATTTCTTGATGCTGGAAACTGAGAGCACAAAGAGTTAACATTTTGTTCCTGACGAGAAATGCTGCCGCTTTGTGTGGAATACTTGTGACCTTGCACAATCGGTTAGCTCGAGACTGTCGTGAACGATTGCCGTCCCTGATGCAGAAAGTCCTTCATCAGCTTTAAACTGAATGCGTCGAGAGCAGGGGGAATTATTCTTCGACGTCGGATGAGTACGCTCGTTTCTTACGCCGACTTGTTCAGCTTTTTGTGTCTGCTTGCCGGACTGCAATCATCACGACGTGATAATAAGTAGTTTTTTCATGATGATATGTTTATTACGATATGAAATATTGGCGCCTGCTTAATAATATGATAGCGTTAAAGAATCTGCAAGGCGGGAAAGCCGGCATCGTGGACATAAATACGAGCGGGGCAGACATTTCAACTAGGCATTTTGGACACATAACTAGGCATAATCACCACTCCTTGGCCAACATCAGTAGCATGCGTCCAGATGCATCTTGTTCGAAATCTATCAGGACGCAAAGGAATGCAATACTTAAACTACATGCCCCACCAAATTTCGGCTGTGCCTTTATGGGCAGTTCCTAAACCTAACGTGCATGAACATATTCCAGGTATGCCAAAAAAGTCGCACATCGCAACAGTCGGACTAAAATAGTTGGGACTGTCATATATCTCACCTTTGCATAGTGACTCAATGCATGCTTTTGTCGACGGCTCAGTGACAACCACCTCTTCAACAGCGGCGTTTATAGTGCCTGGAAGCGCGTACAGACAACGCTTTAAACTCATGCATAAAGCATCATCAACGGCAACTGAATTGGCAGGCATAAGTGAGGCCATCCGTTACATTGGTCAGCAGAACGCAAATAACTGGACAATATTCTGCGAATCGAAGCCTGCACTACAGACGTACATGAAACTGTAACTGTACATGAAACCGAGTACATCCCAGTCGGAAAAAACTACAGAAAAGTCTCTGATGTTACGACAGAATTTCTGTGCGGTTTTTGACGGGAAACCTGTTGTGACAACAGAAGATTCTGTAGTAAAATCAGAAATTTCTGTAGTTACAACAGAAAAGTGCTACAGAACTACAGACAACAGAAATATACTACAGAAAAACTACAGAACTACAGAAAAGTACTACAGAACTGCGGAAAGTCTGATGGTTACAACAGAACTACAGGATATTTTGTCGTATTTTTGACACAGTTCTGTAGTTTTTTTCGACTGGGATTGAGCAGCTAGTCGGCCAAATTGTTGTTCTGCTTGCAGAGGCGTTCAGTGTGGCCACGTCGTCAAGTTTCAATGGATCCCCAGCCATTGCGGTATCGTAGGGAATGAAAGTGCTGTTGGAGGAGCCAAGCTGGCTCATGAAGACCAGCCTTCCACATACACCTCTCTTTCAAGGAGTGACACTGCAATCTTACTGACTCATTCAATGCAGTCTGCTATGCATCTACACTGAGACGATGCAAGCCATCAGCAGGACCGCATCTGACGGCTAGATGCAGGCTCACGACTTCACGCACCATCTAAAGTTTTGCGACGCAAGGAACTCTGGTCCATCGGTTACGGCTTGGAGTTGCGTAGACCAAAAGCTACCTCCATAAGATCGGAGTTGAAGCAAGTCCAAATTGCGTGAACTGTAACATTCCAGAGACAATTTTTCGTACTATTTGTAGGTGCCCTACCTATAGTGATGCGAGGAGGGCCTTGGAAAATACTCTCAACCATTTGTACAGCCGCCCTCTCTCTTAGGAAAAGCTCTAGGTGCCAGGGCGATACAAATGAATAGCTTCTGCATGATGAAGGCCCTGTTCGATTTTTTATGTGAAACAGGCCTAGATTCCCGCCTGTAGCATTTGCGTGTGATGTGAAGTTAGCGAGCATCACGTATATACGCGCTTGTGCTGAAACATGTGTCAGTGCACTTTGAGCTTTTTCTGCTAAAGTGCCTCGTGTGCGTGCTTCCGTGTTTGTGCCGACATGTGCGTTCAGTTACAAGTGGTGGGCGTTCAAGACATATTCGGCATGTTGCGTTCTACGAGTGTACATGGTCTCCTCCAATGCGCGAGTACCACACGTGTATATGGTACTTTGAGGCTTTCTGGTGAAGTGCATCGTGTGTGCGTATGCGTGTCTCTTCGTTTGTGCTGGCATATGAGAGTGCAAAGTTCTTTGCAATTGTGGCTGTGTTTGCTCAGTACCAAGTGGTGTATGTCCATGACATGTGTAGCATATTGCGTTTCACGAGTGTGGTTAAGTGCATGTATGGTCTTCTAAATAATGCTTACCACAAGTGAAACCTCACTGTATTATGACATCATCAGCCTTCATTGATGTGCTTGTTATCCTCTGTTTTGGTTTGGCTTGGCTTGGCCGGCAGCTGCGACTGCGATAGTGGATCTGTGGCGCAAGTGTATAAAAGCGGAGTGCGATAATAAACGGGGGTCATTTTCGTCGCTGTGGAGCGCGGTGTCTGGACTGCTTTCTCGGGCAGCGTTCCGGAGCGGGTGCGGCGGCGCCCCCCCCCCCCCCCCCCCCCCCCCGCCTGGGCTAACACGACATGGTGTCAGAAGTCGGATCTGTATTATATGTACTATATCTGTATCTGTATTATATGTATTTCTGTATTATATGTACCAGGCAAATCGCTAACCACTGCTGATACTCTTTCACGTTCGCCGTTAGCTCGTACGAAAATGGAAAGCTGTTTAACTGTCTCAGAGGTAACCGCTTAATCGAAAGCTTGTTGACTGGGTTTAGAAACAGGCGACGATTTCTTGAAAAGAGTAAAAGACGGTCAAGCAAAGAACGAAGTGTGTCGAAGCTTGCGCACAGTGTGCAAAAAAGGGTGGCCCAGGAAACAAAATGTTCCCTGTTATCTTCTGCCATACTGGCAGGAACGTGCATGCATTACTTTGGTGAACGGGTTTCTGCTCAAAGGTATGAGGCTTATCATTCCTCAGACCCTTCGCAAGGAAGCGCTAAGCAAACTGCATGACGGTCACCAAGGCATCTCGCGATGCCGCAGTGTGGCTAAAGGTTCTGTCTGGTGGCCGGGACTTATCACTGAGATAGCGTCATTCGTGAAACAGTGCAGCGTTTGCGCGATGCATCGCCAACGCTCTCTTTTCCTTGGGAGAGAGTAGGGGTCGATCTGTTTCAAATTCAGAGGCGGCAATATCTTGTCGTAGTAGACTATCTTTCGCGATACCCAGAGATCGCCATTCTTCCGTCAACAAAGTCTGCTACCGTGATAAGCCGAATGAAAAGCATTTTTGCGAGACATGGCATTCTCGAGTGTGTGGTGACCGACAATGGTCCCCAATTTGTCAGTGCCGAGTTCGAGAAATTTGCAAAACTGTATGGCTTCCGTCATGTCACCTCGAGTCCAAGGCACCCCCAGGGAAACGGGGAAGTCGAACGTATGGTAAAGACGGTTAAGAATCTCATTCTAAAATCGGACGACCCTTACTTAGCCTTGCTGGCTTATAGGGCCACGCCTGGTGTTTTGAACGTCAGCCCAGCGGAGATACTGATGGGTAGAAGGCTTAGGACGAGAGTCCCAATGCTGCCTTCGCACCGCAATCCGGGACAATGCTGTCTGCAAGAAGCGGCAGCCAAGGACCGTAAAGTCAGAAAGGAGCAAAGCCGCCACTTCGACCGACGTCACCGGTCTAAAAATTTCCCAAAGCTGGAAGCAGGTGATGTGGTGTGGGTGACTGATCTCCGTACCAAAGGTACAGTGCTCGGAGCAACACCACAGCCGCGTTCATACCGTGTTCAAACGGAAAACGGGGTTGAAGTCCGTCGAAACAGGAGAATGCTTAACCGTCTCCCAAAAGACCGGGTAGATAGCGGGAACTACGAGTTTCCGGATAGTCAGGAACAGCCCAGCAGGGCCGGATTGGTAACTAGAGTAGACAACCAATTTGACGAAGCTCCGGAAGCTTTGGTGCCTCTAACTCAGACGGAGACTGACGGTGGCAATTCTCAAGCTAGGATTGTAACTACGACCAGATTTGGCAGAGTTGTTCGCAAACCCATAAGGCTGGGCGTGGACGACTGATGCTTGGAGTGACTGTGTTCTGTCTTGTTTTCTTGGGTGTGTTTCAATGTTATTTTGAAGTGTATGCATGTAAAGTTAATAGTGCTTGAAAAGGGTAATGTGCTTTATCATCTGTTTTGGTTTGGCTTGGCTTGGCTTGGCTGGCAGCTGCGACTGCGATAGTGGATCTGTGGCGCAAGTGTATAAAAGCGGAGTGCGATAATAAACGGGGGTCATTTTCGTCGCTGTGGAGCGCGGTGTCTGGACTGCTTTCTCGGGCAGCGTTCCGGCGTGGGTGCGGCGGCGCCCCCCCCCCCCCCCCCTGCCTGGGCGAGCACGACAATTCACACCCTACCTCTCTTTTACTTTCTCTTCCCCAGTGTGAAGTAGCAGGCCAGGATCTCTTTACCGCCGGCCGACCTCTCCACCTTTGTTCTCATTAAATTACTCTCTATCTCTCTCATTGAAGTTCAGCACTTACCTCAAAAAGGGATAGATAAATCGCTATGTAGACGCTTCGAAGTACAGAACGGAGAAAACGTGAGGCCAGCAGCAGTAACGAACGCCAAAGGAACAGCAGTCGCCGGTGCGTCGTATGCCCAATGGACAACACAGCTAGCGGAAGAGACGGCCGTAGCTCTCGCTTTGACAGACGACAAGCGGTAGGGACTGAGTTATTTGATTATGGAGAATTCCTAAACTGTGACAAGGTCCTACAAAGCCGGAAGAATCAGCTGCAAAACCTCAAGGATCCTCTGGACAGTTGTAAACATTCAACACGCCTTTACTTTGATCCCAGGTAGTGCGGTTGAGGGTAAGGTCACTGTAACCATTCGTTGATCGAAGGTTGAAGAACCTGACGGGGGTTTACCAGTCGAACCTTTCTGCACGTGAAAATCTCACGCGTAGGCAAAGAAGAGCTTGTAAGGAGCGCGTCAAATGTACTCGGATCCAGTGGACAGTCTCATTGAGAGCAGGCGACGACAGACAGACGTCCAGGCAAAGTCGTACATCTTAATATTCGGTCAACTAGATATCCGAAAAGGTTGTTGTCATATCGGGGTATGCCGCAGCTCAACCGGTTGCTTGGGATTGCGAAATGATTCATTATTATGGAAGATAACAGATACAATAAGTGGAAGGCCCTGCTGACCGGCTCCAGATCAGATCATGCTGATGACGATGGTCGATGCAGTGTTAGAGCTCAACCGCTCCTGGACTAAGGAAGACGGACAACAGCCGCTCCGTATCTACTTCTCTTCCAGCCCATATGCGTTAATTCTTCCGAAAGAAAAATCTTTACTAGTGCTACTACTAGTAGTGAGGCCACGTAAGTGTACAATGTTTTAAACTGCCATGAAGGTACTATAATAGTTTTTGTTTTGCAGAGCAGTACAAATACAAGACAGCGCGCCTGTATTATGACAACCTTACTAAAAAGGTAGGCGTTTATATGTTTCTTAAGAGATATTACCGTTATTTTAGGAAAACGAACTGCCAAACAACAGGAGAGAAAGTTGCAGCAAGAGGCACATTTCTGGTGAGCTTCAAAAGCTGCTATTTCTTCTGGGATCACTTGTGCTTGCTCTTTAAAAGGAGACTCTTGCGACCGTTGCTGGCACACCGCAACGCTTGCTGGCAACCGCAACTACGTCATAGCAAAACACTTTCCGTGAGTTGACTTCACATGATTCCTGCTAATGTCTCACTCTTGGGTTGTGCGACAGAAATGGCAGGGCTTTGTACTCGAAGAAAGCGAAGAGGAAAATAGAAGAGAGGGCGAAAGAAATCTTAGAGGCATGGCGCTAGGGGAAGCAGCTAAAGTGCAAACCTAAACCTGGTTACATCCGGGACTATACGGCTGTGATAATGTTTATATACCCTTATATATAGCACACTTGTGTCAGGACAGTGTTGCCCTGAAACAAGAAAGCACCCCCAGCCTAGGTTCAAAGTACAGACTTGGGCACGGCAGTTATTGCTAACTGCTGACAGCCCTTCCAATTGATAAAAATAGCAATGCCGAAACCAAATGGCCAACACTGCCAGGCACGTCGGCAGAAATGTGACGATGCAGCACTTGATTGTTGTTTGCGCATGAGGGAAGTTTCAATTTCGAACGCGTTATATCCAGTTCGGATGAGTGACGACGATCGGTAAAACCTCATATAGAACAAAGCGGAAAGCAGAGGAAGGAAATGTAGATGAAGGACTGAAAACTGGGTAATATTGACTCCAGATAAGATGATGGTACCCTGAAATTGATTTTTAATTGCGTAGACTTATTCGTGCCATTTCTGCCTTTGTGTCATGCTTGAGATTGGATCCAAAAAAGGAAGCCGCCAACCCTAATAGTGGGCAAAATTGCCAGCCAGCTAGTTCATTCTTATTGCCGAGGGGCACAACCGTCGTAAATTGCAAATATAACTATCAAAATTTCGTCGTGCTTTGCAACTCGAACCTTGGAACCCGTCACTTTACCAGGACAGTCGCTCGACCAATTTAGCTAGCGGTGAGGCTCGCATACGGCAAGGTGAGAGTGAATCGATCATGAAAATATCGATCATGAATCGCAACCTAATTTTTAAGCGTAGCCTTGCGGCTACAAAGGAAAGCTGTATAGCTCGCACAGAACCTTCGTAGTTAAAAAATCATTCCGGCCTTGGTTCAAAATCGGGACCAGTAGGAATTTTTCTTTAACTAAAAATATTCTGTAAAAGGTGTTCTGTTTCCGTTTTTTTGTAGCCGCATAGCTGATCTCGGGTGGATGAAAATGAGTAATTGCTCTGTTAATTTGATGTTAAGAAGTGAGAGGTCCGTATATATCATTATTGGGGTAGCTGCATTTTAGCAATAATTTATTTTTCGACGTTGTATGCTTTATCTTACTTTTTTGAAAATATGGATAACACTTTTGGTTCTAGCAGCTTTTTTGGCCTCTGCTGTATTTCTCGGCAATATTAATCGAAACGCTGCTTTTGGTACTGCTTGATGCAATGCTCAGTTTTAGAAAAGAAAAAGTCTAGAAAAACCTAAATATACCATTTGCGTGCAAGTTATATATGAACTTTATTTTCCTTTCACAGCGGACATCTTACTCACAAGTCGAGGTATATGCACCGTTTGTAATTAGATATTAGCAATTTTATATCAACATTCGTATTGCTAGATGTTATAGTTACTGTACAATCTGCAGTAACTAACTCTATGGTAACTCTGGTGGGAGCCTATATGGTAGGTCAGTAGCTTTGTAAAAAATCTGTACATTATCTTGATTAAATGGTGCCATGATGACTCATTTTTTGTTCGAATTAGATAGCCGTCGACACCAAAACGCGAGCCAGCATCAGATGTCGAGTACTCAAAGAGCGTTCCCCAAAGTTTTATCTGACATCGGCCTGCCTAAAATAAACCTCCTCCTTTTAGTTGAGACGAATTAGTCCAACTACCACACACTGCCGCTCCTAAGCAGTACGAACGAAATTACAACGCGTCGGCACACAATTAACTGCGGTTCCAGCTAGTTTCGACACGCTGTCTACGACTGCGCTGTGATTATGACTTTTTGATGAGCTTACACAATAGGTGACGACATCGCAGCTTTTAACCCCATTCACATCTTTCTTTTTGAGTACCGCATATATTTTCAGGCTCTTCTAAGGAAAAGAGAAAATAAAAGAAACGAGATGGGAATCTACGCCTATTTAGTTCTTGCAGGAGCTCTAACTTGACGAGCTTTGCACAATGATCTAAGCCTCGATATTCTTCGGCAGTCTAAAGATCGACATATGCCGCTTAAGTTAAAAAAGGATAACAAAATGCTGTTAACGAGATCATTAGTTGCACAAGGAGCCGTGTTTGTGTTTGATAAAAACCATAAAGCAAGACCTGAGTCTATCGAAAATTTGTTGCAGCTCAGGAAACACCTGTGGCTAAAATCTAACCTTTAACTTGTCGATGGCTAATTCTTATAGTAAATGCTCCAGATATGAGGCAATAAGTTTATCTTGGCATACATTAACTTACATTAAATGCTTGAAAAATGAATTTGCAGCATATACCTACTAAGAGCCTGAAAATTTCATGCATTAGTCTTCAGTCATAAACTCCGTCCCGAGCGGGAAGTCATTTTTGGTGAATCTCAACAGCATTGCATTTCGTCTTTGCATTTTCGGTATTCTGCCGTTATTTTTGCAACGTTATTCAACCTTTGCTATAAATACTCGTACACCTGTTCTCAAGCAATTGTCCAGTAAAGAAGTTATTCGTGAAGCCCCCGACAGATAAAAATTGGGCGTAATTTGGGCTGAACCGACACCGCTATGTTTTATCTGGCATTGCTTGGTTTAGTACGCCAATTCGATGCACCCTTCGCATTTTAACACAAGGAAGGAAAAAGCGTTTGGAGAGAAAAGAGAAAGAAAACCACGTAACTTGTCCATCTCATTACAGAACAAAATTGTATGCTAAATAATTAACACTGATACGTTTTGTTCTGTGCAACGTTAATAAGTGGAAAACTTGTAAGCCTCCAACGATGGCTGCAATTATATTTTCAAATTATTCTTCTTGTGGGCAGACATTCTAGTATATAAAACAAATAAGATGAGCACAACATGAGGAAGCTGGTATCTCTCCAGTGTGACTAAAATGAATAGAAAGAGAACACTAGCGTGTGATCAATAAACAGGAATATGGCATGCCATTCCGTGGTTTCTCTGTGTTCCAGTAGAGCAATATATATATATATATATACAACGAATGAACAACGAAGGCGCATAATTCAGCTTAGTACAAAGTTAGAACTAAAACATGCGGTACGCGTACAAAAGACGGCGCACAGAATCTCAAATGCGAAGTAGTCATGTCCTGCACTGACGGATGGACTTAAAATCCACAAAAAGACGGCGCATACTCGGTAAAAGCTAGCAATCTGAAATGCAATATAATCATTTTCATTGATGACGAATGGGTATGGCATTCATGAAAATACGGCGAATATTGGTTAAAAACCTGCAATTTTAAATGTGATATAGTCGGGCTATCAGCTGACTCAAAAACAATACAGCGCAAAGGACGAGGACAAAAAAGGCACACGAGACCAGCGCCTGTTGAGTCAAAATGTACCAACTAGCTCAAAGAGCTTGTGGGCAGACATTCTAGTATATAAAACAAATAAGATGAGCACAACATGAGGAAGCTGGTATCTCTCCAGTGTGACTAAAATGAATAGAAAGAGAACACTAGCGTGTGATCAATAAACAGGAATATGGCATGCCATTCCGTGGTTTCTCTGTGTTCCAGTAGAGCAATATATATATATATATATATATATATATATATATATATATATATATATATATATATATATATATATACATATATATATACAACGAATGAACAACGAAGGCGCATAATTCAGCTTAGTACAAAGTTAGAACTAAAACATGCGGTACGCGTACAAAAGACGGCGCACAGAATCTCAAATGCGAAGTAGTCATGTCCTGCACTGACGGATGGACTTAAAATCCACAAAAAGACGGCGCATACTCGGTAAAAGCTAGCAATCTGAAATGCGATATAATCATTTTCATTGATGACGAATGGGTATGGCATTCATGAAAATACGGCGAATATTGGTTAAAAACCTGCAATTTTAAATGTGATATAGTCGGGCTATCAGCTGACTCAAAAACAATACAGCGCAAAGGACGAGGACAAAAAAGGCACACGAGACCAGGGCCTGTTGAGTCAAAATGTACCAACTAGCTCAAAGAGTTCTACTCTCTGCTGAAGGATAAGCTTGAAATCCATGACGATTTGATTTTCTCTGTATCAGCATGGTAAAACCTCAAAAATCCAATTCTTGTTTCTAGCTTTGAAGGAATCTCTCCCGCCGCGCTTGCAGCGAGTATAGGCTAATTAGTTCAGTTCTCTGTAATTGCTCAAAGTTATTAGAATAGATCGCAAACGCATTCACTGGCATGGTCTCTTCACATGCACAGTCTCTGTCAGCAGTCGTGCGGGCTGCTGTTTCCACCGTTTGAACCCTGGACAAGAACACGCAGTGAAAGAGAACGAGAAAAGAATTACTCCTTTACTCGGACTGATGCAAGACGAGATGCAAAAAATAATGCAGATCCCTTATCCGTCACCATAAGTAGCTTGTAAGATCCGATTTCCCGGAAGACTGCGCCTGAACAAAAGAAATCGAGTGATTTCTCATTACTCCTTCAGAATGCATTCATACGTTTGCACTAGAAGAGGCGGCCACGAAAAATGAAACGACTAGCGGAAGAAGTGACAAACTCAGAAAAGATCAAGCAAACGCGTGGCCGGGGAATGCTGGCTGTAGAGACCTGGGTTGTGCCTGAGTATGAAAGCACGAAAAAAAAAACTGTCATGACAATGAAAGGAGGCCTGAGGCATCCGCGACGATGAGACGCAATAAGCGGTGGATGAGCGGCGAAAATAGGCGTCAGCAAGAAACGGCGCAGCAAATGCCAGCCATCCTGTAGGCGCCCATCACGCAGGAGTCAGGAGGGATGCGGGAACATGAGTGTGGGGATGGCGCGTTGTGGGCAGAGGGAATGCCGTCGGGAAAGAGGGTACGAATAGGCGCGCTACTTTTTCGGGAATGGTGTCTCCTAATGTCGCCAGCGGCAATCGATGGGCGGTGACCCGGCAATCCGACTAGCGCGCATCTAGGCGTGCATTCCGCCCCGACTTCGCGACGCCGCGCAGAACTCCTATGATGACTTCTTGCACTATTCTTATTTATGTTTTCACTGAAGATTACAAGGTGCCTTACATAATAGCACGCAGTGGTTGTTTAGACTGATTACGCAAAGCTAGCGCGATCATGCTGCCAACACCTTCTGGCATGCTAAGTACAGCTTCTGGAGGGTATGCTAAGTACAGCTTTAGCATTTGAAGAACTTTCGTCTTCTAGCGACACAACGTTTTGAGAACAAACTGCACAGCTGGTTCTTCGTACCAAAATAGAACAAGCAGTAAATTTAGGAATACCAGTGCCTAGAGATTCGTACCACGCACATAAGCAATGTGAAATCTGATGAAGTATCAGTGCCGAGAATCATATATTCTTCATCACTTGCCTCGGAGTGAGTGAACATCGAACATGCTAGTCGAAGGTTCGAAACATGTTTGGAAAGAGGACAGAGCCCAAACGTTCAGCGGTTTTGGGTTACGGTAAGTCCGCCTGTCGTTATTCCGCTTTTTCTTCTTGACAGCCTTAGGCAGATTCGGTTTGATGAAAATGAAACATTTTTTCTAGCCTTATTTACGTCAACCGTTGCATTTTTGACCGCATTCTTATCCCATTCATGAACCTTGATTATGAAGACATAAAGAACCGGCCTGGGAGTTCTAAAACGCGTCATGATGTCGTTTCCGAGATGATCCATTAAAGATTTATCCCTCATGTGATGCCGTCAGAATTATTCTGGAGATTTAAAAATGTCGATTTTGAATTTGGGTTCGAAAATTACCCTCGGAATAAAGTCACTGGAACAGGGAAACTACCGCAACCGCCGGAGCGGCGCCGCCGCGGCCGCCATATTTGTTTCAGCTCAGCCGACGCGCCCATGGCTACGCATGTTTTTCGCAGCTTCAGAACCTTAGGGCGGCTCTTGATGGGCGCAATTCTTCAAACTTCCGGGCCGCAGGTTTAATAAGCCATGCTTGGATTGTAAGGAAATAAGTAAAATACAAAATTCGCCTTCTGTGCGAATAAAACGGGTTGGGAAATAACAGAGTGTAACGAAAGCAGCAGATAAATTCATCAACTGTATATACATTTTATGAATGAAAATATTATCTGATCAGGTAAGGAAATTATCCCGGGTTGGGAAACATACATGAACCAAAGCTTAGCGTACACCTAATCAATTTGGGCGCTGTGGCTTTTAAAAAGAATCGATTGTATTTTGGTATCGTCAAGTCCGCGAGTCATTTGATGATTACATTACCGTCTTAAAAGTGATGGACGCGGCTGGGGAGATCATAGCAAATGTTGATATACCACATATTTCATAGGCTCCCGTTTCCTTCATTTAGGTACTCGATTGCAGCTTAGAGAGGCTAAAAAAGAGAATATCGAGCAAATGCTCACTTTTTAGGCACGTAAGATTTGTGTATGTTGTGTGAAAAGCAGAAATAAGTCAGCCATATAAAAATGAAATTAACATTCTAGAAATTCCGCAAGTTAATCTCACGTTATTTTTGCTGAAGCTGCGCGCATTGTGACGCTCTTAGAGTCACGTTTTTTTGGCTCCGAGCTCCTTTAGCATGGCAAGATATACATTCGGCAAGCTGGATAGTTAGATTTTGTCTGCATTATGAAACGAAGCTAAAGGAGGAGGAGGAAGATGAGGAAAGGCAGGGAGGTTAACCCGTAAAAGCAACCGGTTTGCTACCCTGCACTGGGGGAAGGGGGTGAGTGGATATAAAAGTTGAAAAGTACGCTAAATGCAAGCCAACTCGAAAAGCGTATGTCACGTGGCCAGCGAACAGCAGGTAAAAAAGAGATACAATAATAAAGAACAGCTGAAATGCTGACCATGTACGTTCTGAGAGAAGGGACAAGCAGCACACAGCGCAGCAAAGGATACTGCAGATTTAGTAATCATTTTGCCATTCCAGCTCATATCCAACCTGCTTATGAATTAGGACTGCATTATGGAATGAAACGCTGAACCCAAGCCAACTAAAAAGCATCACGCGGCCAGCGAGCAGAAGGTAAGAAAGAGATACAACAATAAACAAGGGTCAGAATGGTAATTAGCTTTCGGGAAAAAGGGTGCAAACACAAATCCGCGTCCACCTTCGCGTGAGTCATTGCCATTCCTGGGCATCACTATTCAAAAGGTGAGACGCAGTGTGTTGTTTAATTCCATATAATTCGAAGAAATAATCCCGTCCAGAGCTCAGCGGCGTCGTGCATGGAGAAAACAAAGACGTTTGCGAAATAGAATAAAGTTTCACAAAACAGTGACCAACGCCGCAGTTCAACCACGAGAAAGCACAACACCATGTGTTCAAATGTCCGATATTATTTTCAAAATTGCCTTGTCATTGTTCTTTTTATAACTGCGTTTTCCCATGAAGACACGTCTCTACCGAATGTTATATTTTGAGATGAGGCATGGATTATGTTCAATGATTACGACACGCAAAGCTCCCTTAAATATATATCACACTCGCCTTACATCATTAATTCTTTTTTTTTTCACATGCAGAGGGCTATGAAGCACAATGTATATGCAAACCCTTGACCCACAGAAAGTTGTGTTGCTCCCTGCCATTCACACTGCTCGGAATAGTAACAAAGGCCTTCTCAGATTCCTTGAGATTGGTGAACACTAAAGCGAAGCAGCTGGACATACTTATAGAATTGCAGTTACTCTTTATGATTTTGCAAAAACGCTGAGAACGAGAGAACACGTTCTCGAGCAAACGGCGCAAGGCATTTTCCTACTGCAGCACTGGCGCCCCTGAAGCTGACGGAACATTTATGGCGGCGCGTGACCACGTGACTGCGGGGAAGCAGTTAGAGGCGCGGCTTGGCGCGGCGGCGGAGAGAAAACGGGTGCGGTATACTTTTCCAGTTCCAGTGACTTTACCCCGGCAGTTTTTAATGGGCCATCTCTCCTAATTTCCGATCAACCACTAAAATGAGCTGGCGAGAAGACCAGACATTCGCACCAATTGGCTTCAGACATTGGTGAAACGTCTGTTTGCTTGTATAGACTTTTAAGAAAGGTCAAGATTGTTGTATCTGGCGGCATGGTAGATGGTCATCTTTCCATCAGCACATTCCTAACAAAAATTGGGAAATATCAGAAATCGCTTGCCCCAGGACACATAGTTATTTAGACAGCACCAGACAGACTAATTAAGCGAGCCGTCAGTATACCATACACTTTGGCGCGCGTCAGTTTAAAAGAATTCAGAAAACGCAAATGTGCAAGCTTATTTATAAAGAAATGGACCGCATATAAAAGAAACATATCGTGGGGCAATAAAAAATCCCACTAGGAACTGAATCTAAGAGTTACCGTATTTGAAATAAATATTTTATTTATCACAGATGCATCAAATAAGGGAATGACGCTTGCAGTACAACGCATTGAGGAGATGTAGTCAAATAAAATTAATTGCTGGGCTAGTTAGTGCATTACTCATAAAAGCGCTGCGAATCTTTACTTTTATGAGCAATAGTGAGATATTTTCTTTCTAAATGAACTGATCTGTTCCTATTGGAAACTGCGATGCCACCATAGGGCTGTAAAAAACCAAATACCATCGGTACTAAGTGGAGAGGTTAATCTTCAGAGGCGGATCGCAAATCGATATGTTTTGCTGGAACCGTTTCAGGAGCTCCGAGAAAAATGACCTAATTACGGCAGTGTAACACCCGAGGTACAGCGATCTGTAATAAATGGCGGAAGGTGGAAAAGACTGGGCTGTTCAACTTGTTATCGTAGGTGCTTTACGAGCAGCCTGACTTGCCGGTTGGTTGTCAACGCTGCAGACAATAGAAGGAGAGCGCGTATGGGGTAAGAGTAACGCTATGGCTTATAACCCGAAGTGCAGGTCATAACACTGCTTCGCACCATTCTCTAGAAAGCTTTTATCACGTCGGAAAAGATTCACTCGTTTTTAATGCCACAGCATTCCTTGTCGCACCACTGGCAGTGCGTGGACAGAGCCGGTCATCAAAGCGTGCCGGCTCGAACTCTCTAAGTCATTACACAGGTAATTATATCAATAGCTGAATACGTAATTATATAACTAGTAGGAATAATTGGTTGTCACCTAATTGTTCACCTGATTAATAAAACGATTTACTTGACATAGTTGGTTACCTAAATATTGATGAGTAGTTCCATCATTTAGGACAATAAGCAATTACTGACTGAATTATTTCGTAAAAGTGACTGGTGAATTATTTAACTAAATAATTAATTACTTGCAGCAACTAAATGCTTGGAATTTGTATCAGTAATTAACGTAAGTGACGATTACGTGAATTACTTAAATACTTACTGCGTCAAGCAAATTGTTTAAAAAATTATATATACGAAAAAAAAATAAATGCGCTAGTGAGTTTCTAAGAAATTAACAGGTAATTTCATAATCGGCAGCAGTAAGAGATGTGTTTATTGAATGGAAAGGCAGAGGTTGGCTGGAAAATACAGCACCTGGCCTGCTACTCTGCGCCACATAAAGGGAAAAGGATAAGAAAGAGGGTCGTGATTCTGGACTATGTGATATGACCAGGTATGAAACAAATACACAGGCAGAGGTATTTGTCGTACCTAGTCCCGCGACGTTCAAGAAATCCCCCAAAACCCCCCTTGCCTGCAAAGCTTTCCACTTGCCCGGCCAAGCGCACAGTAGGAAATACTCCGAGGCTGGCAGCATGCTGTCCAAACGCTTCAAGAAAGCATCTAGTGATATCCTTTCGCCCTCATACACTGGACACACCACTAACATATGCTGCACATTATCCGTAATGCCATATGTTGAGCATCGCAGGGAGTCCGCCAGCTAAATGAAGTGCAAGCACTTACACGCGAAAGCCACGTTTAAACACAGTATATTGATCAAACATGTATGATGGCGCGGAAATCCACGCGTAACAGAAAATGACAGTGTCTGATCTAGTCTTCTGAGACGGATGTTTAGGGTGCCTGGCTTTGGCCAGAAAGCTGCTGTCACCATCCTCATACAGCTTGAAAGAAGACACGTGGAACCCGCTCTTAAAAAAGGCGTAACTGTTTGGAGGCCACTGCAGTGGACGTGTTTTGTTCAGCATCTGCCTGTTCCTTTCTGTCAATCCTTCAGTGTTGCGGGATCCACTGAAATATTATCATCTGGCCCTGCGCATGGGCAGATGTGAAGAGCTCAAGCCATGTTTAATGCAAGAAACTAATACTACCACATAAACATTTCTCCGTCTCTGCAGGCGTCTGTCACCATTCAAATTCTATTCATAGACATTTCATGCAAAATCATGCCACCTTATTGCACTACCAAGCTTCGTCGGCTCCCGTCTACACTGGGCATGGTTTCTAAATAAGCCTCCAATCAGAGGGAGCGAAAACGTAACTTTCAGAAAGCACCTCAGCTTCTTTAGCCCCGAAAAACAAAAGCTACCAGAATGGTTTTTATTTTTCAATAATCAGATTGCCATGTTGCCGGCGATAACAGAGATATATGTTTTGATTTGGAAAGTTAAAAAAAAAAAAAAAACTTCAGTACAAGCTATTCAGTGCCTAATTATATTGTTTATTTTCGGTATGATTCACAACACCGAACAGAGCATATAATAACTATTGTATAAACTGAAGTATGGTCTCTGTTCAGGACTCAACCTGAAAAAGAGCCGGCCTCTTATTGGCATTTTGAACGTGACGGTTCGCATCAAATTTAAACAGAGAAATATTAAATTAGTTACGAAGGGTGCTGGTGCTCTTGGCAGCACTGAAATAACGTAACTAATTTTACAAAGCTTCCCAAAAGGGCGCAGAAGAGAAAAAAACGCTAAAGAAATTAAATGGATTGAACTCAAAACTGCTCCGTGTAAAAACGCATTATGCACTATTGTAAACTATGACACATTCGTCGCTTCTTTTACTTCGTATCGAGGCGCAGCAGAGTTCTCAAAAATACGAAGTTGTCGGTTTGCTTGCCGAACCCCTTCAATTATATGGCAACGCCAGCCATTGACTTCAGATACGAAATGTTGTCGGTACTAGAATATCGAGATCATTTTATGGCATGAGTTACCTAAGCTATTTTCGGCCTTTAAATTAAGCTCGCTCGGCTCTGTTTACAAATAAAAAAAGAAAAGATTCTAAAGACATTGATTTGTTTGCTTTAGTTATTTAGTTATTTAATACAAGTACCTATGAGCCTATATAGCTCCATTCGGAAATTTACATCACGAACCAAAAGAGCAAACGCCAGTAGCGCTTGCGAACGAGTACTTCCGACAGCTTCTCCCGGGAGGGCTGCTTGGTTGCGAAACACGGTGACGGAAAATACGAGTTCCGAATATCAAGCAAGAAGAAACGTTCTTCTAAATTGTTCTTTGAGTTCCCGGAATTTAAATTTTTTGCTTGCCTTTTTTTTATTTTCTTTATTTGTCTGACAGCACTTTACTGGCGACGGCTTGCCTAAAATGCTTTCAAAGGTGGCAGCTGCAACACCTTCGTTACTGCGCGGTTGTTGCGCTCTGTTTGTATCTCGGCTGCAATATCAGCATCGTCTCTGATTGTTCTAAGGCTGCGCCAGTTGGCTGACACGTTGTAAAACATGCAGCAACCTTTGACTTTTCTACATGGGGCTATACTAGATGTCCGCTCCGAAATCAAAGCGGAGATAAATACAGAAAGGTGGCAAAGACAATCACCCTTTTAATTCTGGAGCGAGTTGCCCCGTGGACAGCGTTATCAGCACAATATTTTTTTGTATCCTTTTCGTTCATTTACTTCACTGTATCGCCCCCTCCGGCCTAGCGCCTTCCTTGAAGGCTGGCAGTATCGATGAAATAAATGAAACAAAATCAACAAAAGTTCTTTTTACCCAAAAGTATTTGCAAACTATAAAAATATTTCTGTGGAGCGTCTTTTATATGCATCCGTTTAACACTTTTCAATTATTGATGGCGTGTTACCACCTATCTTTCATCAAAATACTGCTTAGAGGCTGCTGAAGATTTTTACGTTCACTTTTCTGCTCCTTTATATTTCAAGTTCGCCATTTCCATTTGTAAAGTCAGGAAGCTAACTGTTCGCAAGCCAAGGGAAGCGCAGTAGTTTGTGTCTTTATGTATGCTGTCAATATATTTAAAATTAGTAGCATAATAATGTTATTCCAAAGAGATAATGGATTAAAATGATCAAGCCAATGAGTTGCATTTCTTTTGTTTATTTTTATGTTGAGTGATGGCTCCTGTCTCTGGTGCCAAGTAAACCAGGCCGTTCTCCGCATTTATTATTCTCTTCTTCTATGTTTCCATACTTTCAATTTCTGGATCTTTGCCCTTCTACCAGCTTTGCGAAAACAGGAAATAACTGTTTAGATTACATATGAAGGATGGTCGTTCCTTCATGTGCCTCAGTTTTGTGAAACTGCAAAACATGCAGCAACCTTTGACTTTTCTACATGGGGCCATTCTAGATGTCCGCTCCGAAATAATAGCAGAGATAAAATACAAAAATGTGGCAAACACAATCCTACTTTTAATTCTTGAGCGAGTTCCGCTACCCTTTTGTATCGTTTTCGTTCATTTACTTCACTGTATCGCCGACTTTGAAGTTTCATATAGGGCAGACTTGGAGAATGCGATCACTACATAGCAGAATTGCTTTTTTTATATATATAGTTGTGCGAGGAACTAATATTCGGAAACTCTGTCTTAGAGACCTCCGATAATTCGCAGTGAATTTGTGTCCCCGCTGATGGTTTGTTCAATGGAAAACACGTATTGAAGGAGCACCACAATTTGTTATTATATACATGACGCATGAGTTGTGATAGTGTGGCCGCGTGAAATACCTTTGTTGCTGAGGCATCCAATACTAATTTCCGAATGTAGCAGTCTTTAGATATTAAGTTTGCGATTACGTTTCCCGCGTAGCAATGTAAGGTTTGGCTCCCACCACAAAAAAATCTCTCAAATCTCTGAAATGTGAATTGTTACGTGAATGCGTACGTTAGCTAGAAGCTACTTGAGCTATCTTCATGGTCGCGAGATTCACAGCTTCTTGAATGGCGCAAGGGGAAAGCACGCGGCTGAGATTTTTGCTTAAGAGTTGAATACTGTTAGTCTTCATTATTAAGGCGACAGCCTTTAATGACCCATACTGTCGTGGACAATATGTGTCCCGCTTCTGAGGCGGCTATCGCGTGGTATTCCTTGGCGCGCGTTAAGTGTGGGATTGCAGATGGCAGGAACGCTAGACAAGATGAGACTTCTGGAGGAAAGGCGCAGTATCTGTCACACTTTCTCCGACAAGTGTGCCTTTGGATGGTACGCCATCGCCCCTGTCGCGTGGCGTTCTTTGGCGCGCGTTCAAGTGTGGGATTGCAGATGACATTAACGCTGGACAAAATGAGACTTCTAGAGGAAAGGCGCAGTATCGGTCACACTTTCTCCGACAAGTGTGCGTTTGGATGGTGCGCCATCGCTCCTGTCACGTGGCGTTCCTTGGAGCGCGTTCAAGTGTGGGATTGCAGATGGCAGGAATGCAAGACAAGATGAGACTTCTGGAGGAAAGGCGCAGTATCTGTCACACTTTCTCCGACAAGTGTGCCTTTGGATGGTACGCCATCGCCCCTGTCGCGTGGCGTTCCTTGGCGCGCGTTCAAGTGTGGGATTGCAGATGACATTAACGCTGGACAAAATGAGACTTCTAGAGGAAAGGCGCAGTATCTGTCACACTTTCTCCGACAAGTGTGCGTTTGGATGATGCTCCATCGCTCCTGTCACGTGGCGTTCCTTGGAGCGCATTCAAGTGTGGGATTGCAGACGGCAGGAATGCAAGACAAGTGACACTTCTGGAGGAAAGGCGCAGTATCTGTCACACTTTCTCCGACAAGTGTGCCTTTGGATAGTACGCCAACGCCCCTGTCGCGTGGCGTTCTTTGGCGCGCGTTCAAGTGTGGGATTGCAGATGACATTAACGCTGGACAAAATGAGACTTCTAGAGGAAAGGCGCAGTATCTGTCACTTTCTCCGACAAGTGTGCGTTTGGATGGTGCGCCATCGCTCCTGTCACGTGGCGTTCCTTGGAGCACGTTCAAGTGTGGGATTGCAGATGGCAGGAACGCTAGACAAGATGAGACTTATGGAGGAAAGGCGTAGTATCTGTCTCACACTCTCCGACAAGTGTGCCTTTGGATGGTACGCCATCGCCCCTGTCGCGTGGCGTTCCTTGGAGCACGTTCAAGTGTGGGATTGCAGATGGCAGGAACGCTAGACAAGATGAGACTTATGGAGGAAAGGCGTAGTATCTGTCTCACACTCTCCGACAAGTGTGCCTTTGGATGGTACGCCATCGCCCCTGTCGCGTGGCGTTCTTTGGCGCGCGTTCAAGTGTGGGATTGCAGATGACATTAACGCTGGACAAAATGAGACATCTAGAGGAAAGGCGCTGTATCTGCCACACTTTCTCCGACAAGTGTGCGTTTGGATGGTGCGCCATCGCTCCTGTCACGTGGCGTTCCTTGGAGCGCGTTCAAGTGTGGGATTGCAGATGGCAGGAATGCAAGACAAGATGACACTTCTGGAGCAAAGGCGCATTGTCTGTCACACACACACTCTCCAACAAGTGTGCGATTGAGTAGTACGCCATCGCACTCTGTCGCGTGGTGTTCCTTGGCGCGCGTTCAAGTGTGGGATTGCAGATGGCAGGAACGCTAGACAAGATGAGCATTCTGATGAAAGGCGCAGTATCTGTCACACTTTCTCCGACAAGTATGCGTTTGGATGGTGCACCATAGCTCCTGTTACGTGGCGTTCCTTGGAGCGCGTTCAAGTGTGGAATTGCAGATGGCACGAATGATTGAGTAGTACGCCATCGCACTCTGTCGCGTGGTGTTCCTTGGCGCGCGTTCAAGTGTGGGATTGCAGATGGCAGGAACGCTAGACAAGATGAGCATTCTGATGAAGGGCGCAGTATCTGTCACACTTTCTCCGACAAGTGCGCCTTTGGATGGTACGCCATCGCCCCTGTCGCGTGGCGTTCTTTGGCGCGCGTTCAAGTGTGGTATTGCAGATGACATTAACGCTGGACAAAATGAGACTTCTAGAGGAAAGGCGCAGTATCTGTCACACTTTCTCCGACAAGTGTGCGTTTGGATGGTGCGCCATCGCTCCTGTCACGTGGCGTTCCTTGGAGCGCGTTCAAGTGTGGGATTGCAGATGGCAAGAATGCAAGACAAGATGACACTTCTGGAGGAAAGGCGGAGTATCTGTCACACTTTCTCCGACAAGTGTGCCTTTGGATGGTACGCCATCGCCCCTTTCGCGTGGCGTTCTTTGGCGCGCGTTCAAGTGTGGGATTGCAGATGACATTAACGCTGGACAAAATGAGACTTCTAGAGGAAAGGCGCAGTATCTGTCACACTTTCTCCGACAAGTGTGCCTTTGGATGGTACGCCATCGCCCCTGTCGCGTGGCGTTCTTTGGCGCGCGTTCAAGTGTGGGATTGCAGATGACATTAACGCTGGACAAAATGAGACTTCTAGAGGAAAGCGCAGTATCTGTCACTTTCTCCGACAAGTGTGCGTTTGGATGGTGCGCCATCGATCCTGTCACGTGGCGTTCCTTGGAGCGCGTTCAAGTGTGGGATTGCAGATGACATTAACGCTGGACAAAATGAGACTTCTAGAGGAAAGCGCAGTATCTGTCACTTTCTCCGACAAGTGTGCGTTTGGATGGTGCGCCATCGATCCTGTCACGTGGCGTTCCTTGGAGCGCGTTCAAGTGTGGGATTACAGATGGCAGGAACGCTAGACAAGATGAGACTTCTGGAGGAAAGGCGCAGTATCTGTCACACACTCTCCGACAAGTGTGCCTTTGGATGGTACGCCATCGCCCCTGTCGCGTGGCGTTCCTTGGCGCGCGTTCAAGTGTGGGATTGCAGATGACATTAACGCTGGACAAAATGAGACTTCTAGAGGTAAGGCGCAGTATCTGTCACACTTTCTCCGACAAGTGTGCGTTTGGATGGTGCGCCATCGCTCCTGTCACGTGGCGTTCCTTGGAGCGCGTTCAAGTGTGGGATTTCAGATTGCAGGAATGCAAGACAAGATGACACTTCTGGAGGAAAGGCGCATTGTCTGTCACACACACACTCTCAAACAAGTGTGCGATTGAGTAGTACGCCATCGCACTCTGTCGCGTGGTGTTCCTTGGCGCGCGTTCAAGTGTGGGATTGCAGATGGCAGGAACGCTAGACAAGATGAGCATTCTGATGAAAGGCGCAGTATCTGTCACACTTTCTCCGACAAGTGTGCCTTTGGATGGTACGCCATCGCCCCTGTCGCGTGGCGTTCTTTGGCGCGCGTTCAAGTGTGGGATTGCAGATGACATTAACGCTGGACAAAATGAGACTTCTAGAGGAAAGGCGCAGTATCTGTCACACCTCTCCGACAAGTGTGCGTTTGGATGGTGCGCCATCGCTCCTGTCACGTGGCGTTCCTTCGAGCCCGATGGGTGGAAAAATGAAAACATACAAATCCATGAAAGCATTTTATTTTTAACAAGCGTGGGAACCCAAGAACCACACCTGCGTGAGGGCATCCACAGCCGGCGGGCAGCTCTTATACAGGCGAGTAATTTGCGCCGTGTCTTCATTTAACTAGCGCTGTCACCTCTGCCGACTTGCAAGTGACGTGTTACAACTATAACAAGAGCTACGCTGCACATCGCGTTGTTGCAAACCTAGATTCCGTGGGTAATGTGCATTTCAAGCAGAGCGTTGTCGACAGTAAATTTGCAAAATATTCGCGCTGGGAGTGCAATTTATGCTGCAAGTGCGTGAGAGTGTTTGCTCAGCCTTCAGTTACCCAAATCAAGCAAGTGCGATGCTTCGCTTTACTGCTGGAACAACATCAGTGAAAGCTTCGACAGGCATTTTGCTGACTACCGCCACAAGAAATTTGCGTTTCGGCACCACGTAAGTTTTGGAATTGGGCAATTATTGCGCTCTCTTCGAGATGTGTTCGGTCTTAGTGGCTGCTAACAACGGATTTAATGAGCTGCAAGTTGTGTTGCACGCAATGGTCAGCCGGCCACTTTTTCGGCTGCATGGGTGAATGTCGCTCGATTGCAACACCGCACAGGCAGTACGTGTTTTCAGGCTCCATGCCCTTAAAGGGCTCCACCACGAAACGTAGATGTGGAAGTACTTAACAACTTGATAAATCTTTACGGATCTCTTGCTATGTACGGCGGGCACCTGACAGCGGGCCTGATACTGCTGGAGCAGACACTCGCCGATACTACCGGTGACCTCCGAAATGGTGGACGAGGATTGACGATTCTGCGCCATGTGGTATTACGGCTTGAGTGAGTACCTCCTATACAATACCAGCTAAGCTACAAAGCATAACAATGATGTCAAGCCAAGGATAACTGAAGCTTTTCGCATGTATATCCAGGCTCAACCAGACTTAAGCCACTTCCTAATTTTTTAATGCAATTTAGAGGTCGGGATTTCCAATGAACGATAATAGTCACGAATACGTGACACTACTACCACGCGGTTTTATTAAGGAAATCACTAAGCCGCTTTTTCGGCGGCACTGAGCATGAGTAAGATCGTACGGAGCGTTACAATCACATCAGTAGAGTTACATGCTGGTGGGCGTAGAAGATAACAACAACAAGTAAAGTTTCCAATGGTTTGCGGCTATACTAAAGTTGTCACTGATATCATTAGTGGAAGCTCTTAACTGAAACATTTACTTGTCTGCATTTGCTCGCATAAGCGCGTTTTGCTTCTTTATTATGCATATAGTCGTGAATCAACTTACTAAAAAGCAATAATGAATTGGAATAAGTGCAAACGTGGGCCATGAACCACCTTGGTACCTGTCATAAATGTAATATTTATGTCAACTCACTCCTATATACATCGCAACACACGGTGGTTTTTACCACACCTTGGTAGCTGCAATATATTGCAGGTCCACTCACAGCTGTTTACATTGCAACCCACATGTTCAATACATACTGTGCTTATGATTGCTGTAAATGTTTATTATTTTATTTGGCAAATTTTCTACACATGTCTATACCTCATGTATACATTGTCATTCAAAATTGTATATATCATCATCAGGAACTGCCCAAATTTTATTCTGTATGTATATACTGATCTGTGATGTATTTGTTCGTTAAGATGTATTTTATGCACAATTTACTTTGTTGTTGATCATGTGCAATTCTTGTTCTGGTCATTTGTCGCCGCTCAAGTGAATGTCTAATGTTAATGCCTTATGTCTAATAAAACGTTTTCTAAACAGTGAACTGTTTACAAAGAAACAGATTGGCGCAAATAGATAATCTTCGTTATTGGCTGGTTCTTTCCCACTCCTATGCTTTGACTGGTTTCGGGTGTGAGGTCTATCTGCTTATTTAGGCGAAAGCCTTTGTTAGCTCATGCTGTCGTGGAAAAAGTGTATCCCGCTTTTGCGGTGTTTTGATTGGCTGAGGCCTGATGTGTTCCTGCCATCTGTAATGGCACACTTGAACGCGCGACAACGAACGCCACGCGACAGGAGCATTGGTGTACCATCAAAACTCGCCCTTGTCGGAGAAAGTAAAGTGTGATAGATACGGCGCCTTTCCTTTCCAGTAAACCAAATATAATTATATGTAGCACGGCAACGAATGCCGTCAAGAGGCTAAGGATGGGAGAAAAGTTATAGGATAGGGCGTAGGCTTTCGCCATTCTCCTCTTAAGAGAAATCTAAGAGACCCTCTATTTTGTTTTTATACGCTATAGTAAATACGGAGAGGTTAACGCATTAAATGAGGTAATATTCATATAGTATAATATTGCGATTTTTGGTAGGCAATATCTATACAGCATTTTACTGAGGCCGCACCGCTTACAAAAAAGAACAGCAAGAACTTTTCAGTGTGTCGATAACACTATGAAATGGTGACTTTTTGTATCTTGACTTTCCGTGAAGCATAAATATAAAGCTACGGAGTACTGTGGTATATTGTTCTACTCCATAGTGTCTATTCTAAATGGTCCTTTCTCGCTCAACGTACTTCTTTACAGCTGCTACCAGCACAACTGGGCAGTAGAGGTTTCGAAGCGCACCCTAGCTCCACTGCACCGTGTAAAGCCAAGGTCACCGTGCCGGACACACACCACAACTGCTCATGCGCCTCATCTTCTGTCTTCATCTTGGTGTCCTCTGTTTCTTCTCGTGCCATTTGACCGTTTTTTTTTCTCATTTAAATAAATAGCGTTACGACGTGTAGGGATTAGTAATGAAGCTTTTGCTTACAGACTAGGTTTAGTCAAGCTCAACCAGCAGCAATTGCTTAAGGCGAAAGTAGTAGTAGTAAAAAAATTTATTTTAACAGAGGAGTTCGGGGCGCGCCGGCCCCTGGGCCCCCGCACGGCCCCACTACACTCAAACGTTCATGTTCCTACGGTTCATGACGTCGGCAGCTCGGTCTGTGGCGGCTTTTGCCGGACCGGGTCCTTGAGCGTAGCAGGGTCTCCCATTCCTCCCAGGTGGTGAAGTGCTCCAGACCCCGTGGGGGAGGGTCCGCCGGGCATTGGAATAGAATGTGGGCCAGGGTGGCAGTGGGGTGGTTGCAAAGGGTGCAGGAGGGGTCGGTAAGAGTGGGGTGGTAACGGGACCTAATGTAAGGGGATAGGAGGGTTCGCGTCTGGAGGCGGCGCCATAGTGTTTGGTGGTGATTGCTGAGGGAGGAGTGAGGTGGGGTTAGATCTGCCTCTCGACCCGGTAGGCCTGAGTCATCTCTTTAAACGTGTGCATGCGCTCCCGGGAGAACTCCGACGTGGGGACCGCCCGTGCCCGGCGTATTAGACCTCGGGCTAAGCGGTTGGCGGCCTCGTTGCCAGGGTTCCCCGAATGCGCAGGCAGCCAGATAAGCTCCACGTGGTGGGGCGGGTTGGCAGTGGGCGAGGTCAGTATGCAAAAAGCATAAACATGAACTCGCCCACGTGCGAAATTTAGTAGTGAAGTTTTTGAGTCTGTGAGTATATATTTAGCTTCCGTGTGGGCAATTGCAAGGGCGATCGCTGGCTCCTCGGCCACTTCTCAGGAGGTAATAGAGGGGAGGGGGAGAGTTGCAATGGACTGAAGGGTATTTCCTTTCGGCGGGCATACGTGACAGCTGGCTGGCAAAGCGAAAGAAACTGGAATCTCTGGCTATTGTTCACCGCGGCTGCCGCCGCCTCATCGCCCGAGCATGCGGCGTCCACCCATACGGCATCCGTCTCGGAGCCGTAATATTTGTGGAGCGCCTTTGCTCGGGCTCGGCGGCGGGGCTCGTGGTGTTGTGGATGGGAGCTTCGGGGAAGGGGTTTGACAAGAAGGTTAGAGTGGATAGGGCGTGGGATGGAGAGGACTGTGGGGTCGTTAGCTGGGATGTGAACATCGAGAGTTCTGAGGATGTGACGTCCGGTGCCAGTCGAAGACTTTAATGGCTCATACTGTCGTTGACAAAATGTGTCCCGCTTTTGCGTCGGCTGTCGCGTGGCGTTCCTTGGCGCGCGTTAAAGTGTGGGATTGCACATGGCAGGAATGCTAAAGATAACACTTCTCGAGGAAAGGCCCAGTATCTGTCACACTTTCTCCGACAAGTGTGACACTTTCTACGACAAGATAGAGTGAGAGGATACCTACTTACACCAGTGGACTCCGAAGAAGAAACACGTCGAAAAATGTTCATTTTTGTGAAAACATCGGCTCGTACGGCTGCGGTAACTTCGTGTTGTGCGGCGTACTACAAGGCCACTGCTTCGCGTTGAATTCCCCTACATCGCGGTGTGTTTGTGAAGTGTTCTATTAAATTTTGCGATGGGTGGAAAAATGAAAACATACAAATCCATGAAAGCATTTTATTTTTTAACAAGCGAGGGAACCCAAGAACCACACCGCGTGAGGGCATCCATGGCCGGCGGGCAGCTTTTATAGAGGCGAGTAATTTGCGAAGTGTCTTCATTTAACTAGCGCTGTCACCTCTGCCGACTTGCAAGTGACGTGTTACAACTGTAACAAGAGCTACGCTGCACAGTGCGTTGTTGCGAACCTAGATTCCATGGGTTATCTGAATTTCAAGCAGAGCGTTGTCGACAGTAAATTTGCAAAATATTCGCGCTGGGAGCGCTATTTATGCTGCAAGCGCGTGAAGGTGTTTGCTCAGCCTTCTGTTACCCAAATCAAGCAAGTGAGATGCTTCGCTTTACTGCTGGAACAGCGTCTGTGAAAGCTTCGACAAGCATTGTGCTGATTACCACCACAAAAATTTGCGTTTCGCCACCACATAAGTTTTGGAATTGGGGCAATTATTGTGCTCTCTTCCACATGTGTTCTGCCTTAGTTGCAGCTAACAACGGATTTAATGAGCTGCAAGTCGTGTTGTACGCAATGGGCAGCCGGCCACTTTTTTGGCCGCATGGGTGAATGTCTATTGCAACACCGCACAGGCAGTGTTTTCAGGCTTCATGCCCTTGAAGGGACCACGAAACGTGGATGTGGAAGTATTTAACAACTTGATAAATCTTTACGGATCACTTGCTATGTACGGCGGGCACCTGACAGCGGACCTGATACTGCTCGAGCCGAAACTTGCCGATACCACCGGCGACCTCCAAAATGGCGGACAAGGCTTGACGATTCTCGCGCCATCTGGTTTTACAGCCTCAGTGAATACCTTCTATACAATACAGCTTATCTACAAAGCATAACCATGATGTCAAACCAAGCATAACAAGCTTTTCGCTTGTATATCCAGACTCAGAGTTAAGCTACTTCGTAATTTTTTAACGCAATTTAGATGTCGCTATTTTCAAAGAACGATAATAGTCACGAATACATGACAGTATTACCACGGGGCTTTATCAAGAAAATAACTAGCCGCCTTTCGGCGGCACTGAGCATGAGTAAGATCCTACGGAGATCCTACGGACGACCATGCACCACCCGCTGTCTCTAGCAGACGCTCCGGAGCTGGAGGCAGCCGCGGTGGGTATCGTCAACTGCGTTGTCGTCTGGGGCAATGCGCAAATCACGTTGGGTTCATATTCGTTGGGTGCATTTGACAACTGTTTTTAAATGTAATTCTGTCTAGCACGTATCACTGGAGCGACAGTATTATCAAGCTTATTTACCCTATGCGGCAGCATATCAGACTCTAAGCAAAACTGCGCGATTCGCTACACCCAGCTTGCCTTTTGGCAGTGTCTGGATTCATAACACAGGTTATTTGGGGAGTTTTAAAAGTAGACTGCCTCGGCAATGACTCACCATACTTTATCACAAACTTCTTCAAAGCGGTGGTCAACGTTTGACGACCGGCCACCACTTCTGATGCTCTGAGAAATGAGAAAAATATTCCGGTAAGTTGTGTTTATATGTATTTCTACAGGTCGCCCTCCCAACCTGCACACCAACATGTTTCGCTGTGTTTTAAAAATACTTCGCCTCGGTAATGAGATTTAATATCTTGACGATCTGTTCTAGGATGCTCATAGTTGCTTTGTACCGAATAACGACATCACAGGTGCCCCACGAAATGAGAAAAACTGCTTTGCAATATTTCGCTTCCATGTATTCCTATGGCCGCTAACCCTATTTTTCACCCCCAGTCGGCTGCGACGCCGCGAGCGCCCCCTTTGTTTGTAAACACGGTGTTAGTCTATAGACATTTGCATCGGGCGAGGAGGTTGCCGAAACTTCGCCTCTCTGGACTGTTGCAAACCGGTTCCGCTGCCGCCTCCACCGTGTTGACTTCAGGCGCACACAACAGCCCGGCGAGCAATATGGTGACGCCCAGGTGGCCCTCATTGCAAAGGTCTATAGAAAAACAATAGGAAGTATGCACCTGACGTCATCTTTAGGGGCGCTAGCGGCCGGCGCGGCATTCGCCATATGCGTGGCCGTGTGCGCGGGCGCTGCAACCAGCCGCAGTACTCAACTCGTGATCCGGGATGCACTTTTCACGTCTTGTCAGAATTTCTCTGTGCGCCAGAGAAAACCGTGCGCGTGAGAGGATACGCACTTACACCCATGGACTTCGTGGAAGAAAAACGTCAAAAAATGTTCAACTTTGTGAAAACATCGGCTCGTACGGCTGCGGTAACTTCGTGTTGTGCAGCGTACTACAAGACCACTGCTTCGCGTTGAATTCCCCTACATCGGGACCTGTCTGTGAAGTGTTCTCTTAGGTTTTGCGACAGGTGGAGAAATTGAAAAATATAGATCCATGAAAACATTTTAATTTTTTGACAAGCGAGGTAAGCCAAGAACCACCCGTGCGTGAGGGTATTCATGGCCGGCGGGCAGCTTTTATAGAGGCCAGTAAATTGCGACGTGTCTCCTTTTAATCAGCGCTTCACCTCTGCCGACTTGCAAGTGACGTACGTGTTACAACAGTAATAAGAGTTACGCTGCTCATCGCGTTGTTGCGAACCTAGGTTCCATGGGTTATGTGCATTTCAAGCAGAGCGTTGTCAACACTAAAGTTGCAAAACATTCTCAGTGAGAGTGTAATTTATGCTGCAAGCGCATGAAGGTGTTTGCTCAGCCTTCTGTTACCCAAACAAGCAAGTTAGATGATTTGCTTTACTGCTGGAACAGCATCAGTGAAAGCTTCGACAGGCATTTTGCTGACTACCGCCACAAAAAATTTACGTTTCGCCACCGCGTCAGTTTTGGAATTAGGGCAATTAATGCGCTCTCTTTGAGATGTGTAATGCCTTAGTTGCAGCTAACAACGGATTTAATGAGCTGCAAGTCGTGTTGTACGCAATGGGCAGCCGGCCACATTTTCGGCCGCATGGGTGAATGTCTATTGCAACACCGCACAGGCAGTAAGTGTTTTCAGGCTTCATGCCCTTGAAGGGACCACGAAACGTGGATGTGGAAGTATTTAACAACTTGATAAATCTTTACGGATCACTTGCTATGTACGGCGGGCACCTGACAGCGGACCTGATACTGCTCGAGCCGAAACTTGCCGATACCACCGGCGACCTCCAAAATGGCGGACAAGGCTTGACGATTCTCGCGCCATCTGGTTTTACGGCCTCAGAGAATACCTTCTATACAATACAGCTAAGCTACAAACCATAACCTTGATGTCAAACCAAGCACAACTGAAGCTTTTCGCTTGTATATCCAGGCTCAACCATAGTTAAGCCACTTCGTAATTTTCTAACGCAATTTAGGTGTCGCAATTTCCAAAGAACGATAATAGTCACGAATACATGACAGTATTACCACGCGGATTTATCAAGAAAATCACTAAGCCGCTTTTTGGCGGCACTGAGCATGAGTAAGATCATACGGAGAGTTACAATCACATAAATAAATCTACGTGCTGGTGGGTATAGAAGGTAACAACAACGCGTAACTTTTCCAATGGTTTGCGCCTATACTAAAGATGTCACTGATATCATTCGTACAAGTTCTTAACTGAAAAATTTGCTGGTCTGCATTTGCTCCCGTAAGCGAGCTTTGCTTCTTTATTATGCATATAGTCATGAAGCAAACGTCAGAATTACTAAAAAGCACTTAAAAACTTAAATTTCTGTAGACGTGGGTTTTTGAACCACCTTGGTACCTTTAGTAAATAAATATTTATGTCAACTCGCTCCTGTATACATCGCAACACGCAGGGGTTTTTAACACACCTGGGTACCTGCAATATATTGCAGGTCCACTCACAGCTGTTTACATTGCAACCCACATGTTCAATACATACTGTGCTTATGATTGCTGTAAATGTTATTTTATTTGGCAAATTTTCTACACATGTCTATACCTTCATGTATATTGCCATTCAAAATTGTATATATCATCATCAGGAACTGCATAAATTTTATTCTGTATGTATATACTGATCTGTGATGTATTTCTTCGTTAAGGTGTATTTTATGTACACTTTACTTCCTTGTTGATCATGTGCAATTCTTGTTCTGGTCATTTGTCGCCGCTAATGTGAATGTCTAATGTGAATGTCTTATGTCTAATAAAATGTTTTCTAAACAGTGAACTGTTTACAAAGAAACAGATTGGCGCAAATAGATAATCTTCGTTATTGGCTGGTTCTTTCCCACTCCTATGCTTTGACTGGTTTCGGGTGTGAGGTCTATCTGATTATTTAGGCGAAAGCCTTTATTAGCTCATGGTGTCGTGGAAAAAGCGTCTCCCGCTTTTGCGGCGTTTTGATTGGCCGAGGAGGGATGCGTCCCTGCCATCTGCAATGCCACACTTGAACGCGCGACAACGAACGCCACGCGACAGGAGCGATGGTGTACCTTCCCAACTAGCACTTGTCGGAGAAAGTGTGATAGATACGGCGCCTTTCCTTTCCTGTAAACCAAATATAATTATATGTAGCACGGCAACGAATGCCGTCAAGAGGCTAACGATGGAAGAAAGGTTATAGGATTTTGGGTAGGCTTTCACCATTCTCCTCTTAAGAGACATCTAAAAGACCCTCTAATTTGTTTCTTGACGGCATTCGTTGCCGTGCTACATATACGTCAAGAGGTTAACGATGGAAAGTGGCTAACGATGGAAGAAAGGTTATAGGATTGGGGGTAGGCTTTCACCATTCTCCTGTTAAGAGATATCTAAGAGACCCTCTAATTTGTTTCTGCCCAGCCGCGGTGGTGCAGTGGTAAGACGCCCGGCAACTGTGCCGGAGTACCCGGGTTCGAACCCGACCTCGGCGGCTGCGTTTCGATGGAGGCGAAACGAAGAGGCGTCGTGTGCTGTGCGATGTCAGCGCACGTTAAAGATCCCCAGGTGGTCGAAATTACTCTGTAGCCCTCCACTACGGCTCCTCTTTCACTCTTTCCACTTTCACTCCCATCTTCCTCCCTTCCCTTATGGCGCGGTTGCGGTGTCCACAGAAATCAAGTGAGACAGTTACCGTGCCTTTCCCTTCCTATAAATAAATCACTTTTTTAATTTGTTTCTATTACGCTATAGTAAATACGAAGAGGTTAACGCATTAAATGAGGTAATATTCATATAGTATATTATTGCGATTTTTGGTAGGCAATATCTATACAGCATTTTACAAAAAAGAACAGCAAGAGCACTTCAGCGTGTCGGTAGCAACAAGAAATCGGTACTTTTTGTATTTTTTGACTTTCCGTGAAGCATAAATATAAAGCTACGAAGTACTGTGGTATTTCGGGCTACTCTTGTCTATTCTAAATGCTCCTTTCTCGCTCAACGTACCTCTTTACAGCTGCTACCAGCACGACCGGGCAGTAGAGGTTTCGAAGCGAACCCTCCACTGCACCGTGCCGGACACACACCACAAGTGCTCATGCGCCTCATCTTCTGTCTTCATCTTGGCGTCCTCCATTTCTTCTCGTGCAATTTGACCAGTTTTTTTCTCCTGTAAATAGAGAGCGTTACCACCTGTAAGGATTAGTAAGAAGCTTTCGCTTACACACTAATCAAGCTCAACCAGCAGCAATTGCTTAAGGCGAAAGACTTTAATAGCTCATACTGTCGTTGACAAAATGTGTCCCGCTTTTGCGGCGGCTGTCGCGTGGCGTTCCTTGGCGCGCGTTCAAGTGTGGGATTGCAGATAAAATGAGACTTGTGGAGGAAAGGCGCAGTGTCTGTCACTTTCTCCGACAAGTGAGCGATTGGATAGTACGCCATCGCACTCCTGTCGCGTGGCGTTCTTTTGTGCACGTTCAAGTGTGGGATTGCAGATGGCAGGAACGCTAGACAAGATGAGACTTCTAGAGGAAAGGCGCAGTATCTGTCACATTTTCCCCAAGTGTGCGTTTGGATGGTACGCCATGGCTCTTGTCGCGCGGCGTTCCTTGGCGTGCGTTCAAGTGTGGGGTTGCAGGTGGCAGGAACGCTAGACAAGACGAGACTTCTGGAGGAAAGGCGCAGTGTCTGTCACACTTTCTCCGACAAGTGTGCATTTGGATAGTACGCCATCGCACCTGTCGCGTGGTGTTCCTTGACGCTCGTTCAAGTGTGGGATTGCAGATTGCAGGAAACCTAGATAAGATGAAACGTCTGGAGGAAAGGCGCAGTATCTGTCACACTTTCTCCGATAAGTGTGCGTTTGGATGGTACCATCGCTCTTGTCGAGTGGCGTTCCTTGGCCGCGTTCTCGTGTGGGATAGCAGATTGCAGGAACCCTAGATAAGATGAGACTTCCGGAGGAAAGGCGCAGTATCTTCTACACTTTCTCCGACATCAGTGTGCGTTTGAATGGTACGCCATCGATCCTGGCCCGTGGCGTTCCTTGGCGAGCGTTCAAGTGCGGGATTGCAGATGGCAGGAACCCTAGATAAGATGAGACTTCTGGAGGAAAGGCGCAGTATCTTCTACACTTTCTCCGACATCATTGTGCGTTTGAATGGTACGCCATCGATCCTGGCCCGTGGCGTTCCTTGGCGAGCGTTCAAGTGCGGGATTGCAGATGGCAGGAACCCTAGATACGATGAGACTTCTGGAGGAAAGGCGCAGTATCTTCTACAATTTCTCCGACATCAGTGTGCGTTTGAATGGTACGCCATCGATCCTGGCCCGTGGCGTTCCTTGGCGAGCGTTCAAGTGCGGGATTGCAGATGGCAGGAATCCTAGATAAGATGAGACTTCTGGAGGAAAGGCGCAGTATCTTCTACACTTTCTCCGACATCAGTGTGCGTTTGAATGGCACGCCTTTGATCCTGGCCCGTGGCGTTCCTTGGCGCGCGTTTAAGTGTGGGATTGCAGATGGCAGGAACCCTAGATAAGATGAGACTTCTGGAGGAAAGGCGCAATATCTTCTACACTTTCTCCGACATCAGTGTGCGTTTGAATGGTACGCCATCGATCCTGGCTGGTGGCGTTCCTTGGAGCGCGTTCAAGTGTGGGATTGCAGATGGCAGGAACCCCATATAAGATGAGACTTCTGGAGGAAAGGCGCAGTGTCTTCTACACTTTCTCCGACATCAGTGTGCGTTTGAATGGTACGCCATTGATCCTGGCTGGTGGCGTTCCTTGGAGCGCGTTCAAGTGTGGGATTGCAGATGGCAGGAACCCCATATAAGATGAGACTTCTGGAGGAAAGGCGCAGTATCTTCTACACTTTCTCCGACATCAGTGTGCGTTTGAATGGTACGCCGTCGATCCTGGCCCGTGGCGTTCCTTGGCGCGCGTTCAAGTGTGGGATTGCAGATGGCAGGAACCCTAGATAAGATGAGACGTCTGGAGGAAAGGCGCAGTATCTTCTACATTTTCTCCGACATCAGTGTGCGTTTGAATGGTACGCCGTCGATCCTGGCCCGTGGCGTTCCTTGGCGCGCGTTCAAGTGTGGGATTGCAGATGGCAGGAACCCTAGATAAGATGAGACGTCTGGAGGAAAGGCGCAGTATCTTCTACATTTTCTCCGACATCAGTGTGCGTTTGAATGGTACGCCGTCGATCCTGGCCCGTGGCGTTCCTTGGCGCGCGTTCAAGTGTGGGATTGCAGATGGCAGGAACCCTAGATAAGATGAGACGTCTGGAGGAAAGGCGCAGTATCTTCTACATTTTCTCCGACATCAGTGTGCGTTTGAATGGTACGCCGTCGATCCTGGCCCGTGGCGTTCCTTGGCGCGCGTTCAAGTGTGGGATTGCAGATGGCAGGAACCCTAGATAAGATGAGACGTCTGGAGGAAAGGCGCAGTATCTTCTACATTTTCTCCATCAGTGTGCGTTTGAATGGTACGCCAAAATTCCTGGCCCATGGCGTTCCTTGGCGCGCGTTCAAGTGTGGGATTGCAGATGGCAGGAACCCTAAACAAGATGAGACTTCTGGAGGAAAGGCGCAGTATCTGTCACACTTTCCCCGATAAGTGTGCGATTGGATGATACACAATTGCTCCTGTCACGTGGGGTTCCTTGACGTGCGTTCAAGTGTTTGATTGCAGATGGAAGGGACGCTAGACAAGATTAGTCGTCTCATGCTTTTGCCTTTCACTACTTTAGTCGCTTAGGAACCTTGTAATCTCCTTTAACTTGACAACGATTGTTGCTTGAGGCACTTGAGTATGGATGTTATCGATGAAATCGTCGCTTTCTGGGCACTTCGCCGGGTCAGGACGGCTGCTATGTGGCACGCATGTGCTTTTATTTTCCTGTAGTAGCCGTGGCAAACTCGTCCATGCATTTTCAGCTAATTTCAGAAGAACGACCTCACCTGACGATGTCGGCTTGTTGTGGATTGATTTTAGCCTGCCTGTATTGCAACAAAATGAGTTGCTCTCTTTGTATTTTTCGCCTAATAACTGCAGACGACAGGTGACAGGTGCAACGTCACAGAGTTTTTCTTTTGCTGTAGCCGGTTGTCACCTTGCGTGCGGAATCCTCTCAAGTTTACAACCTTTTGGACTTTTTCATGCTTCCAGCTCTGTGCATCACCACATCCGAGAAGGATGTACAGTTCAATATCAGTAATAAAAAAGTAAAAACGTCACTAACATTTTCTTCCGTCAAGCCGTGAGTGGGTCCATTGCGTGAGCGGTCGGTGCGGTCTACTACAAATAAAAAAGACAATTTGCGTTGTGACGATTAAACACGCAATGCTTTTGCTGAGAAATATTGGCGAACCCTTAAAGACCTGGTTTCCCCCTGTATTATCGTAAAGTGTAAATAAGCAATATTATAATAGTTGTTTAAATGTCTTAGGTTACCTTTTATGCTATGATATGGTGCTAGGCGTAGACAGGTAGACGCATTCCCTTACGCGAACGTGTAGACGTCTACGTCGACGTCTACGAAGGTAGCTAGAGCAGAAATTCACAAATTACTCATCGGACAGAACGTCTGGCCGATTGCTTTACATGGGAAAAGCATTGCAATCAGGCATCAGTGGCCTAAAGCTAAACTAGAAAAACGTGTTGTTTTTCAGCTTTCGTAATTTTTGGGCTTTGAAAAAATGAGCTAAAATACCGAGTGCCTCGTGCAATGCTCTAATCGTGGCTCTAGGAACACAAAGAACGGCTTTTCCGCAGAGCTCGTGACGTAACTGCGGAACGTCGTGCATTTAATCTCTCTGCGGGAAGATATACAAGAGCACTGAACTCCTTTTACGGCCTGCGCTTTTCACTTCTTCATCTGTCCATCAAACAACTCATGCTCAACGCTCAACGCTTTGAGCGGCGCACATCCCAGTATTCTCTTACAGGTTATCAGCACTAACGCTCTTCTCTAATCATAATATTTCACGCAACTTCAAATTTATCCTATAATCTAGCATGAGACCGGAAGTTAAAGGCTTTCCTGCAGCTACTAAAAAAACGCTAGCACAAGGCTCTTCCTTTCAATTTCGTATGCGTCATATTCTTTTTGATCGAGAAAAACGAGCTTCCTATCACAATCCGTGCCGAAACAGCACAGAAATGCATTGCAAATATGTTGTATTTATCCTCGAATTATTATTTTTGATACAGATAGCATCACAGCCGTACAAGTGTGCCTAGACGATGGCGTCCTTGGCTGGCAATCGAAATGTTGCAAGGCTAAATTCGAATAATACCTATTGAAATATTCCTTTGTGTAAAGCCAACTTATTTTGTACAGTTCAATAGGTTGAAATTTTCGCCGACAATAATTCACCGTGCTTAAAAATATTTTCGTTACGTCTGCTGCCTTTCCATCAATGCAATGCCGGCTTGACGTGTTTTCTACACATGCGTGATCGAAGTCTTTCGGCAGAATCTTGAGTTGAGCTTTTGAAGCGAAAAGCTTCACTAAGCGGGTCAGAGCCGAGCTTAGCGTTAGCCAAACTGGTGAGTTATGCGCATGCGCGATACCGAGTGACGTCACGCGCCGCTGCTGCAGCCCTCGCCGCTACCGACTCCATCGCCTGACCTTTCGGCGCAGCCGCGCGCTACTGCGCATGTGCGTCGCCTCCGCGCTTTAGCTACAACTGCGCGCTTCGCCCCCTCTCCCATTGTTTGACCATTGATTGCAGCGGCGTGTTTACCGCAGATGGACTGCGCGCTACTACGCATTCGCAAGGAGTCTATGTAATGCGCTTTCCAGAAAATAGGCGCGCGCACTCGACAAGGAAGGGAAATAGAGTGCGGCTGCTGATAGGCTACGCAGAAAAGCTGAGAAACTAAATTCGTCAGATCGAAAAGTACTCGCTTGGAAGTTGGCTGCACAACAGCGAAAAAATGATAAAGCCAAAGCTAAACTCGTAAACCTATGCTATTGAGAGCCAAGTCTACTCCTATAGACCAACACCGATCTGTGACGTAAGCACGATGCGGTGGCGCTTCTATCGCCAGCGTGGTCCGACAGGGGGTGAAAAATAGGCTTAGCGCCCATAGAAATACATGGAAGCGAAATATTCCAAAGCAGTTTTCTAATTTCACGGTTCATCTGTGATGTCGTTACTCGGTACAGAGCAACCATGAACGCCCTGGAATAGATCGTGGAAGTGTGAAATCTCATTACCGAGGCGTAGTACTTTTAAAACACCGCGAAACGTATCGGGGTACGAGTTGAGAGGACGACCCATAGAAATACATGTAAACACAACTTACCGCAATACTTTGCTCGGTTCAGCAGAGAATTGAACCCTTCTCATTTTTCGGTGAACGTCTTGTACTACACCCCGACATCATGTTGCATGACACACTACATTCTCTTGCAAGTAATGTAAGTCTGACGACTTGCGGGACCGCTCACAGCACGATAAACTGACCGCGCACCGTTGCAGACGACCAGGCACCACCCGCTGTCGCTAGCAGACGCTCCGGAGCTGGAGGCGGCCGCGGTGGGTATCGCTAACTACGCTGTCATCTGCGGCAATGCGCAAATCTCGTTGGGTTCATATTGTCTTATGGCGTTTGACAACTGTTTTTAAATGTAATTCTGTCTAGCACGTGGAGCGACAGTCTTATAAAGCTTATTTACCCTATGCGGCAGCATATCAGACAGTAAGCAACACTGCGCGATTCGCTACACCCAGCTTGCCTTTTGGCAGTGTCTGGATTCATAACACAGGCTATTTGGGGAGTTTTAAAAGTAGACTGCCTCCGCAATGACGCACCATACTTTATCACGAACTCCTTCAAAGCGCGGGTCAACGTTTGACGACCGGCCACCACTTCTGATGCTCTGAGAAATGAGAAAAATGTTCCGGTAAGTTGTGTTTACATGTATTTCTACGGGTCGCCCTCCCAACTCGCACACCAACATGTTTCGCTGTGTTTTAAAAATACTTCGCCTCGGTAATGAGATTTCATATCTTGACGATTTGTTCTAGGATGCTCATAGTTGCTTTGTACCGAATGACGACATCACAGGTGCCCCATAAAAATGAGAAAAACCGCGTTGGAATACTTCGTTTCCATGTATTCCAATGGGCGCTAACCCTATTTCCCCCCCCCCCCCCCAGTCGGCTGCGACGCCGCGAGCGCCTCCTTTGTTTATAAACACAGTGTTAGTCTATAGACGTTTACATCGGGCGAGGAGGTTGCCGAAACTTCGCCTGTCTGGACTGTTGCAAACCGGTTCCGCTGCCGCCTCCACCGTGTTGACTTCAGGCGCACACAACAGCCCGGCGAGTAATATGGTGACGCCCAGGTGGCCCTCACTGCAAAGGTCAATAGAAAAACAATAGGAAGTATGCACCTGACGTCATCCTTAGGGGCGCTAGCGGCCGGCGCGGCATTCGCCATATGCGTGGCCGTGTGCGCGGGCGCTGCAACCAGCCGCAGTACTCAACTCGTGATCCGGGATGCACTTTTCACGTCTTGTCAGAATTTCTCTGTGCGCCAGAGAAAACCGTGCGAGTGAGAGGATACGTACTTACACCCGTGGACTTCGTGGAAGAAAAACGTCGAAAAATGTTCAACTTTGTGAAAACATCGGCTCGTAAGGCTGCGGTAACTTCGTGTTTTGCAGCGTACTACAAGACCACCGCTTCGCGTTGAATTCCCCTACATCGGGGCCTGTCTGTGAAGTGTTCTCTTAAGTTTTGCGACAGGTGGAGAAATTGAAATATACAGATCCATGAAAACTTTTTAATTTTTTTGACAAGCGAGGTAAGCCAAGAACCACCCGTGCGTGAGGGTATTCATGGCTGGCGGGCAGCTTTTATAGAGGCCAGTAAATTGCGACGTGTCTTCTTTTAATAAGCGCTGTCACCTCTGCCGACTTGCAAGTGACGTACGTGTTACAACAGTAATAAAGAGTTACGCTGCTCATCGCGTTGTTGCGAACCTAGGTTCCATGGGTTATCTGAATTTCAAGCAAAGCGTTGTCGACACTAAATTTGCAAAACATTCTCTGTGAGAGTGTAATTTATGCTGCAAGCGCATGAAGCTGTTTGCTCAGCCTTCTGTTACCCAAATAAAGCAAGTTAGATGATTTGCTTTACTGCTGGAACAGCATCTGTGAAAGCTTCCACAGGCATTTTGCTGACTACCGCCACAAAAAAAAATTGCGTTTCGCCACCACGTCAGTTTTGGAATCGGGGCAATTAATGCGCTCTTTTTGAGATGTGTAATGCCTTAGTGGCAACTAACAACGTATTTAATGAGGTTCAAGTCGTGTCGTACGCAATGGGCAGCCGGCCACGTTTTCGGCCGCTTGGGTGAACGCCTATTGCAACACTAAACAGGGAGTACGTGTTTGCAGGCTCCATGCCCTTAAAGGGCTCCACCACGAAGCGTGGATGTGGAAGTATTCAACAACTTGATAAATCTTTACGGATCACTTGCAATGTACGGCGGGCACCTGACAGCTGACCTGATACTGCTCGAGCCGACACTCGCCGATACCACGGCGACCTGCGAAATGGCGGACGAGAGTTGACTATTCTCGCGCCATCTGGTATTACGGCCTCAGTGAATACCTTCTATACAATACCAGCTTAGCTACAAAGCATAACCATGATGTCAAACCAAGCATAACTGAAGCTTTTCGCTTGTATATCCAGGCTCAACCAGAGTTAAGCCACTTCCTAACTTTTAACGCAATTTAGATGTCGCAATTTCCAATGAAAGATAATAGTCACGAATACGTGACACTTTACCACGCGGCTTTATCAAAAAAATCACTAAAGGTCTATTCACACTTGCGACTAGATGAGGTCGCGTGACTACCAGTCGCGCGACCAGAGGAGAGGAGCTTGCCACTGCTGATGTTCACACTTGCGACTGTCGCCTTCTCGTTCTGTTCTGGTTCCGAACGAATTGGGAGTAGGAGAGCTGCTGGGGGATGACAGCGAACGACGGTAGCAGCCGCTTGCCAGACACTGCAGCTTTTTCAGGCGAGCCCGTGCGCATGCCGTGCTCTCGTGTTTCTAGGAGAACGCCGACGACGAATAGACGGTGTCAATATAAAATGTTCCGGCTGCGTGAAAAACCCATTTCTCAAGAGTTCATGGTACTTACCGGATAGTCCGAATATGTTTCCACTCTTTTCCCAGGCCATATCCTTCTCCCTGCCTTTGAATTCCGGGTGCCGTTTGTTGAAAAGGTAGGGGTATTCTTTAATTGCATTGAGATGGTGCTCGATCGAGTACTCCGGGACCTCGCTGATTGGTGAAATGGTTTGCGACTGTGTAGTCGCGCGACTGGAAATTCGAGTAGTGCCCTATCGGCCCGCGGCAGTCGCTTTTCTACCGATGCGACTGTCGCTTTCGGCCAAAACGGTCGCGCGGCCACTGCTAGTCGCAAGTGTGTACGGGCCTCAAGTCGCTTTTCGGCGGCACTGAGCACGATTAAGATCGTACGAAGCGTTGCAATCACAGCAATACATCCACGTGCTCGTGAGTATAAGAAAAAAACTACAAGTAATGTTTCCAATAATTTGCGCATATACTAAAATTTTCACTGATATTATTAGTACGAGTTATTAATTGAAACATTTACTGTTTTCCATTTGTTCCCATAAGCGCGCTTTGCTTCTTCATAATTCATATAGTCGTGAACCTAACTTACGAATTACTAAAAGCAATATGAAGTGGAAAAACGTGTAGACGTGTACGTGGTTTTGTGAACCACTTCGGTACCTGTCATAAATGTAAATATGTCAACTCGCTCCTGTGTACATCGCAACCCATGTGCATCCACACATGTCGAATGGACGTGTACTTGGTGATTTTTAACACACCTTGGTACCTGCAATATAATGCAAATATAGGTATATGTCCACTCACAACTGTTCACATTGCAACCCACACGTTCAATACTTACTGTGCATATGATTGCTGTATATGTTTAGATTTATTTTTTTTGGCAAATATTCTACACTTGTCTACACCTTCATGTACATTGCCATTAAAAATTGTGTATATCATCACCACGAACTGCCCAAATTTTATTCTGTATGTAAATACTGATCTGTGATGTATTTGTTCGTTATGATGTATTTTATGTACACTTTCCTTTGTTGTTAATCATGTGCAATTCCTGTTTTGGTCATTTGTCGCCGCTCATGTGAATTTTTAATGTGAATGTCTTATGTCTAATAAAACGTTTTCTAGATGGTGAACTGTTTACAAAGAAACAAATCGGCGCAAATAGATAATCATCATTATTTGCTTATTCTTTCCCACGCCTATGCTTTGACTGGTTTCGGGTCTGAGGTCTATCTGCTTATTGAGGCGAAAGCCTTTATTGGCTCATGCTGTCGTAGAAAAAGTGTGTCCCGCTTTTGCGGCGTTTTGATTGGCCGAGGAGGGATGCGTCCCTGCCATCTGCAATGTCACACTTGAACGCGCGACAACGAACGCCACGCGACAGCAGCGATGGTGTACCGTCTGAACTCGCACTTGCCGGAGAAAGTGCGATAGATATGGCTGCTTTCCTTTCCTCTGTAACCAAATATAATTATTGTAGCACGGCAACGAATGCCGTCAAGAAGCTAACGATGGGAGACAAGTTATAGGATAGGGGTAGGCTTTCGCCATTCGCCTCTTAAGAGACATCTAAGAGACCCTTTAAGAGTACATACGAAGAGGTTAACGCATTAAATGAGGTAATATTCATCTGGTATAATATTGCGAATTTTGGTAGACAATATCTATACAGCATTTTACTGAGGCCGTACCGCTTACAAAAAAAAAAACAGCAAGAACAGTTCAGCGTGTCGGTAACGCCAAGAAATAGTGACATTTTGTATCTTTTGACTTTCCGTGAAGCATAAATATGCTACGGAGTATTGTGGTATTTTGTCCTACTCTTAAGTGTCTATTCTAGATGCTCTTTTCTCGCTCAACGTACGTTACGCTGCTACCAGCACAACTGTGCAGTAGAGGTTTCGAAGCGAACCTTCCACTGCACCGTGTAAAGCCAAGGTCACCGTGCCGGACACATACCACAACTGCTCATGCGCCTCATTTCCTGTCTTCGTCTTGGCGTCCTCCGTTTCTTCTCGTGCCATTTGACCGGTTTCTTCTCCTGTGAATAAAGAGCGTTACCACGTGTAAGCATTAGGAATGAAGCTTTCGCTTACACACTAGGTTTAATCAAGTTCAACCAGCAGCAATTGCTTAAGGCGAAAGATTAATGGCTCATACTGTCGTTGACAAAATGTGGCCCGCTTTTGCAGCGGCTGTCGCGCGGCGTTCCGTAGCGCGCGTTCAAGTGTGTGATTGCAGATGTCAGGAACGTTAGACGAGATGAGACTTCTGGAGGAAAGGTGCAGTATCTTCTACACGTTTTCCGACATGAGTGTGCGTTTGAATGGTACGCCATCGCTCCTGGCCCATGGCGTTTCTTGGCGCGCGTTCAAGTGTGGGATTGCAGATGACAGGAACGCTAGACAAGATGAGACTTCTCAGACTTTCGGCTTTCACTGCTTTAGTCCCTAAAGTCCTTATACCAGTACTTAATGGATCATGAAGTTAGGACACCGACAGATTACCAGCCATAAAGCCAGATTACCAGCTTATAAAAATAAACCTGTTCCATCCTCGGACTTAACCCCAAGCTAATCATGGCTTAATGCTCCTATAGCATAACGTCGAGAAAGTGAGGAAGTATGGAAACAGTTTACAGAATAAGGGCACAGTAATCAGGAAAGTCCTAAATAATCGCACGTTTCATTTTTTGCGAAAGGCATCATGTTTACCGGCAAGTGCGCATCTCCTTCAGGTTGCAGCCTATAATTACCAGCTGGAACTTCACTAATTACTGCCCAGCGTCACGGCATGAGCGTCGTCGTCCGTGTTTATGGCAGTGTCTGGAATATAGAACAAGGATGTTTCCAACGCAGCTCCTTCAGTGTACGTAAGGTGACAACGAAGGGTGGTAATCATGGGTTGCTTGTATTTCACATGTAGCGGCCTCCCGAAGACGCGCATTAAAACCCGGACAACGAACTCGAAAAATGTCATCTCGCTGCATAATAATAATTGGTTCACAGGAAAGAAAAGGCGCAGTAACTGTCACACTTGCTCCGTGGACCCCAGAACCGCACCGTAGGGGAAGGGAGGAAGGTGTGAATGACAGTGGAAAGAGAGAAAGAGGAGCCGTAGTGGAGGGCTACGGAGTAATCAGCATTATTGATTTTGTCTACATCGTTGTGCACCAGGGACTGGGAATATCTGCATATAATAATTGCTTGGAATTTGGTTTAAGCTGAGTAATATTGCCGCGAACTATTTAAATATATCTGTTGTTATTCGACAGCCGCTGGTATGCGGCCTTATCATCGTGATTCTAGCGCGCTTATCGATTTTGTATTCCGTGCT
>NC_139347.1:80542974-80697974 GCF_055883805.1 Amblyomma maculatum
CCAGTTTGTTTCTGTTTAGAGTATATGTCTCGGTTCGAGCGCTTTGAAGTCACTATGCATTTTGCATATCCACTTTTGTTTCCGTTTTTGACGTGGCTCAGGTTAGAAATCTCGAGCACCAGCTGTAGTCGAAGTTTTCCTAAGACGAAACTCGTATTTTGGCAAGCGGCTCTCTTTCGACAAATATACGTGAAATGTATAGAGTATTGCGTTTTTTGCAGAACGAAGCATGAAACCGGATGAAGCTGTCGTAAACGCTGGCCTTGTATCGTTAAAGTTAAAGTTAAATTGGTTCACAGGAAGGGAAAGGCGCAGTAACTGTCACACTTGCTCTGTGGACACCCGAACCGCGCCGTAAGGGAAGGAAGGAAGGTGGGAATGAAAGTGGAAAGAGAGAAAGAGGAGCCGTAGTGGAGGGCTACGGAGTAATTTCGACCACCTGGGGATCTTTAACGTGCGCTGACATCGCACAGCACACGACGCCTCTTCGTTTCGCCCCCATCGAAACGCAGCCGCCGTGGTCGGGTTCGAACCCGGGAACTCCGGCACAGTAGTCGGGCGTCTTACCACTGCACCACCCCGGCGGGGCGTATCGTTCGCTGTGCTTGGTTCCTGGGATAGAAAAGAAAGGCTTAAAAAAAGTGTTTAAAAATATCTTGAGTATTTCTTTTATTCAATTCAACTTACAACTGAATGTCAGTTTCCACAGCCTTTTCTGATGGCATGTTTCTTTCAGTTACTGATAGTACAATGAACAAATGATTTGGCATAAGGCGATGACTGACACTTTACGTGTTCAACTTTTAAAGAATGATTACGTCGTGGAAAGATGACATGAGGTGATTAAGTAAATCACTGCCAAGTAAATGATGTTTATAAAGCTTTATTTATTTATTTATTTATTTATTTATTTATTTATTTATTTATTTATTTATTTATTTATTTATTTATTTATTTATTTGTAATAACTTCGGGGCCGCCCCGTCGGATGTTACGGAGGGGAGTGGAATACAAGAAGAAATTTCAGGAATCAGAGAAGAGCACAGGCAAATATATATAAAGTCAGAAATCGACAGGCTCGAAGCATGCATGTTTACGACGATATGATAAACCTTCCACTTCTGCAAGCTTTTTTAATTCAGTATCTCTTGCGAAATGTGAACATAAAACGCACAACATGGCTCTGGAGCATTCGATGTCTGCGGTAACGTAGGCTTGATCGGCGTCCCAAACAGTCGCAGCAACTTAAATTTTAGGGCGTATTAGAGTGTTATAAGCAATTTTTTTATCCTTAATAGAGATGTCCTTGCTGCTAGGTTTAACAAGGCCATGTGAGAGATTAGCCGACGCCAGGATGAGCTCGATATGGCGATGCCATGTTAAGTCAAACTGAAGGTGCACCCCAAATTATTCGTATGAAGTTGTTAGTTCTACGTATATATTGCCATGAAAAATGTAAAAGTTGGAATACGAGCTGGGTGCGACGAATGCAAATCTCCTTTTTGGTTCAAAAACGCTTGACGTCATTACCAGGATGATCACCGTGAGCTCACAGCATTCAGGTCAGATTGTACTGATTGGCGGTTGCTATCATCAGTAATGTTACAGTAGATTACAAGGTAGTCTGCGAAAAGATGAACTCTAAATTTTACGCAGGCAGATAAATAAGTAATATGGATTAGAAAAACAAACGAATGATCACGATTTATTAGGGTGTACGACATGAGCACAAGAAGAGATCGAATGATTAAAAAGAGGTGAGCTCAGGTATATATAAAAAAATCCCCTTAATCTAGGCGAGCACATTAGGGTGGACGATGAGCTGAGGTGGCTTCAGTTGGAGTCCGTGATAAGGGACCCGATCTAAAGTTCTTGAAAAATCCAGAAAATCAATGCTAACCTGAAAGTCCTCTTCAAGGGATGATTTTAAGTCATTAACAAAGACTTCTAGTTGAGTGTCATATGAAAAACCATTGTGAAAAACACGATCATATTTGAAAATTATGTTATCGTAGTTAATGACTCTATATCAATGGTATGCTCAAGCAGTTTGCAAAAAGTTCTGGTCAAAGATACGGGTCGAGAGCTAAGAGGGGAGAAACGCTAACCTTATTTAGATGCAGGTATAATGCCTTGGCTATATGACAGTCATTAGGAATCAGACCGCTTCATAATGATTGCGCGAGCAGGACGAGATAAGGGAAGATAAATATCTTTTATTAAATATATCAAAACAAAACTATTAGAAACATTACAACATTGAGCAGGACAAACAATTTCACTGCAGTTCGCACAAAAAAATATGAATTAGCATAAATGCTTGTTTTAGTCCGATATTCTTTATATTTTAATTTCATAAGCAGTTGTTTCAGATGATTAATGCGGTTGTTTATAATGAATGTCTTGATTAATTCTGGTCTTATTGACGTATATCTAAAGTAGTAATTTGAAAAGCAGTTTTCTTCGGCAAGAGGGGAGCGCTTTCCATCCCCGCTCAGTTTGCATTTTAGTGCGTTTTTTCCCCTCGCAGCTTTATCCGCATTCTTTGACCTCTACACAACGCTGAGTGAGCAAATTGAGTAGGCCAAGCTGTCGAGCCGGTTAGTGTTTATCCATAGCGGTTGACAGCGCCTAGACACACGGACGGATCACACAAAAAGCAAAGACGACGACACATGCAGGTTGCGAGAAAATTGTTTGTAGAATTATTGCTTGAGCTGCGTGAAAGCGATTTTTAACAAATAGGTTTCTCAAAATTAAAATCGCCACCGCCATTAAGCGGTAACCCTCTAAACGTGCTGGATCATTTGGCTCGCCCTTGTGCGGTGTAAACAATGTCCCGCGTCTATATATGTATTATAGGCCTCGATGTTTTCAAGGGTATCTACGAAAATCCTAAATTGCCAGTGTTCGGGTTTTTGCCGCCGTCTCAGTAGGCACGTAATTATTGTTGTACACAGAGTTACCTGGCGCTATATTTTGTGTTATAACTCGAAATTTAGCTTCGCATGAGCAGCGACGTTGACAGCTTTCGAGCAAGCCACTTAAGACGGAAACACCCAAGGCAGCGTTGAACGAATGACCCCTCGATTATTTCATAATAATAAGTACACCAGCAAAGAAAATTGAAGAAATTGATCAAAGCAAGTCCTGTGTTCAGTGTTAATTTTTTTTCCACATTGCTAAGTCCACCCGTTAGAACTGTATATAAAATGCTAGCACAATAAAGTCTTTGCTCCTTAGTCGTACCCGTGGTTCGGCGATTTCAGTAGCCGCGCGTGTAGATTTGCTTGCTGCCAACACTGCCGCCTCATCCCTAAAAAGTGGTGCATGCTTTCTGGGACCGACGTCGCCGAAGTACTTAAAACATAGTTTTATGTACTGTCATAACGCCTGCGGAATTTAATGCAATACCTACAGTGTATTGCAAACACAAACTGCATTTTCGCGAATGCTCCTTTTCGGGCGCAAACTGTATAGCTTCAATTGTTTTTATAAAAATCTCTATTTGTGCATAAAGCTGGTAAAGTTAGGTTTTACGCTGAACTTTCCTATGCCTATCGGTGTCTGTAAAGTCCACAAAAAAAAAAGAAAACACAGAACCAATGCAGCGTTTGATTACAGCCTGCTTAATTACTGATGTTGATTTAAGTGAACAATAACTCTTAAACGTGGATAAGGGCACCGACATGGCTTTGAGAACGTAGCACAAACGAAAGAAATGGAAGTAAATATTGCAGTAAAAGGTAGCAGGCAGTGCAAAAAGACCATAATGATAATCAAAAGAACGATCAGAAGAATTTCTGATTATGCATTGAAAGTATCACGCAGAATTGTACGTGAGAGATGTTTAAAACGCACCTTTGAATCCGTGTCAGCCTCATGTAACGGTGCAGGCTTAACATCAGTAACCCGGAAGTCCTCAGGTAAATAATCTGTATTGTTGTATTAGGTTATTCGGTTCACATAGTTATTCGAATAATGTGGCATCGCCTTCCTGCTTCTTTTTCTATCCTTGCTGTAGTTGGAATTAGGTATATACCGAGGTAATGGAAGCTTTAGAGAAAAGAAGTACAAGAAGCAGGATCTGTAAAAGTATCTTGATGTATAATTTTTGCCTTGAGATTGACGCACCTTTGAGAAGTTCATGAATGAAATATAAAGCACCCCAGAGAGACAATAAAGAAACAGCCGCTGTGCCTTCTAAAGCGCTTAAACAAGGTTAACTGAGCGTGATCTTGGTTGTTTCAGCAAATTCCGTCACGGTTCTTATGATAATCGGACATTCGAACGTGACCAAAGATTTGAACGAACTGAACCGTTCAGCGGTCAGACTGCAGTGCTTAAACACACACGTACTGGCGCTCTTGAGCTCTAATGCAACCCGTTCTCCTCGCTAAACGCCTAATAGAATTATTGGAGATGTATGTGTTCTCAGCAGGGAAGCCAAATGGACCGCGAAAACGGCTTTAATACTTTATCGCTGCGTACCCCGGCACTTCAGTGAGGAAATTTACGAGCACAATTAGCGCCGTTCACCACCACTGCGTACTGATATGCTAGGTTGAAAGAAATAAATTTGATATCCGCTTCAGCGGTCCGATTACTTTTTCTGATAATAGTACGTATTTCGACAGATTATTAAAGGATAGTTATCAAACACCAACGTTCAGAATTTTTACTAATTCTAAGTGTCTAAATATACTATTACGTGTTTTTCATCAAGTGAACGTTCCATATTAAGTGTAGAAGTGCAGCTCTATTGTTTAACATCAATAACCATGCCAGGACTGCGTCCTACGCATAGCATTTCTGCCTGTATACTCACTTACTGAAGGAAACACGTTTCCTCTCAAAGGTGACGGAGTTGTGGTGCTTACTTCATTATATGCTATGCAAGTAATGCGGAGACTTCAACAGTTATATACTGGAATTATTCTAAGTTCTTCCTCTGTTTAAAAAAGCAAGACAATAAGCATAATTGCATAAGCCTCGTGCTCAGTGGGTGTTTTTTGCCAAAGCGTGAAATTTAGCTATGCGTCGCGCTTTTCGATTTTCCATGCAGCTCAGAGGTCAACTTGTGACCTTTTATTTTGAATTAGCCTTTGAACTTGGGCCTAATGCGCATTTCTGAATATCGGAAGAAGCAGGGCCAGACGCATATCTGTTAGATATTTCGGCCGCATGTTTTCTTTTTCACGTCGCCTTAGGCAGAAAGGAGACGTATGAAGAAAATGATTCAAGCGTGCAGTAAAAAGCGAGAATGAACGAAAATATATTTCCATGCAGTCAAAAGTCTTTGCAAATATGACAATAATTTTTGTGGTCCTTTTAGTTTATGTAGTGCACCATTCTGAGGGGCAAGTTAAATATATTGTTAAAGCCCAAACGGACATAATTAACTATTGCTTCCTGCAAGCTTAGACGATGAAAATTATCTGAAGAAGAGCTGGTGAGGTGCCAAACAACAATATATCGGTAAATTGAACTAAGTTGAATCCCGCCACAACGAATACCGCCACAACGAAATTTCCGCGACAACGAATAATTTTTTATTTCCCGCGAGTATCCTATAAGAATTAGTGGCCTAAATTTCTCTGCACAACGAACCATTTTTGCAGAGCGTTTCCGCTTCAACGAAATTTTCGCGTTCAAAATCGAAACCGAAACTAGTTTTATTGGCGAGAAGTCCAAGTCAAATCCAAAGCCACATTAAGCATGAAATCACGTGATTGCAGTTCCGCCATTTTGGCTTTGTGTCGTGGTCGCGTTGTTCACTCGCTGCCTTTCTCTTCGACAACGACGAGTTTTCATCCGCAAGACACGATGGCAACGCAAGTGAAAAAACGCAAAACTCTTTCCTTTGAGCAAAAAGCTCAAATAATCGCCCAAGCAGAAAGCGGAAGGAAGAAAGCGGCAATTGCTGAAGACTTCGGAATTCCTGCAAGTTCGCTGTCAACGATTCTAGGCAATAAGGACAGCGTGAGAATGGCACTTGCTTCAGGCACATCCTCGAAGCACAAAAAGGTGACGCGGCCCCTCCATGAAGAGTTGGACAAAGCAGTGCATGCGTGGTTTGTGGAAGCACGAGCCAGCAACGTCCCCCTGTCCGGAAGCATCGTCCAGCAGAAAGCCTTGAACTATGCATGCCTACTTGGCATTGATGATTTTAAAGCCAGCATTGGCTGGCTAAACCGTTTCAAGGCCCGCCATAACATCGTTGGAAAAGTGTTGTGCGGCGAGTCAATGTCAGCAGACGTGGACGGAGCAGCTGCTTGGAAGGCGAGTAACATGGCCGGAATTTTAAGCAACTTCGCGCCTGTAGACATTTACAACGCCGACGAGACCGGGCTATTCTACGAGATGTTGCCGGCTAGGACGCTCGACTTCAAGGGGCAGCGCTGTCACGGCGGCAAACACAGCAAAAAACGCATCACAGTGCTGCTTTGCACAAACATGGATGGCTCGGACAAGCGTCCGCCGTTAGTCATAGGCAAAAGTGCCAAGCCGCGCTGTTTTAAGGGAACTCGTAGCCTACCTGTGCAGTACAAGGCGAACAACAAGTCATGGATGACCCGCGCTATTTTCACCGAGTGGATGATGGCATTCGACCGCGACATGAAGCGGCAGGGCCGTAAAGTTTGCTTGCTTTTGGACAATTGTTCAGCGCATCACTCCGACGAAGTCAAGCTCACTAACACGGAGCTGAGGTTTTTCCCTCCCAATTGCACGTCTGTCTTACAGCCTCTCGATCAGGGCGTGATTCTTAGCCTGAAGCGCGCTTACCGCGGGAGGTTAATTCAGCGGCTGCTTTTTAACACTGAAACCGGCCGAGACACGAAGGTGGACTTGTACGTGGCACTGCAGATTATGTCTGCTGCCTGGAGCACACTGGGGCGCTCAGTAATTGTGAACTGTTTCAGGCACGCCGGATTTGCCGAAGGTCGACCCGTACACTCTGCTGGCCTAACACCAGGCGTTACAGACGACGACGAAGAGGCGTCACCGGCTCCGGGGATCGCGGCCGCCTGGAAAACGCTGGGAGAAATAGGAACCGTGCCGCCTAATCTCGAGCTCGACGAATACATCGGCGCTGACGCTTGTGTTGTTGTTCACGAAGATGTGAGTGATGAGCAGATCATAAAAGCTGCCCGGAATGATAAGGACTCTTCCGATGAAGAAGACGACGACGTACAGGAAGCGCCGGCTGCGGCAACCGCCGTACAGGTGATGGACGCTTTTGATGTCATCAGGAATTTCGTTGCTGTCCGAGACGACGATGTTGCAATGGGTTTGCTGACCGAGTGCGAAAATCGCGTGACGGCGTTGCTCGCCGTGAAGCGTAAGCAAACCAAGCTTACAGATTTTTGGCATTAAACGCCTTTGCTGCTGCTTGGGCAATTCTTTCTGCGTTTCACGTCAAATTTTTGCGATAACGAAGTTCCGCGAGAACGAATTTTTTTTTCGTGCACCGTGAATTTCGTTATAGCGGGATTCAACTGTAATCTAGTAATGTCTTAGTGCTACCAAGAGAGCGTGATATATCTAACTTTCTCGGTGTTTTGCACGTTATACAATAAAAGCCCGAGAAAGCCAGTAACTTCCTTACGTAGCGGCAGTCCGTTCCTGTAATTTTGTTTGCACATAATTTTGTTTACATTTTGGTTACGTACAGCAGAGGGGATCATTTTTCTACGTTTCGTCAGAAACAAGAATCCTTGCAGCACTTTATTCATAATCGCAATGAGTGCCTTCCAGGCCGTTGTGCCGCCAAAGAGGGCAGCTAGCTTTCCGTGCCCCCTCTAAAAAACAAAACAAAAAAGGATATAAATGAAACGCTTAATTTGGATTTTGTCCTCTTAGCAGAAGTATGAAATTCATGGCATTTATTCTTTAGTGATAGTGTTTCGCTTTGCTATATGTATTGCGATAAAGCCTAATGTCTTCGCGATGTGCCCACTTAAGATTTTGAAAAGAGGAGATTTCGTCTAACGCTCGTCGACTAGAGGGAGTAAGTTTCAGCCAACACCACGATATTGAAGACGCGCTCGCACTCATACACGCCAGCCCTCACACATGCACATGCGTGTGTATGTGTCCAAAATATTTACCTTCCTGCAGCAGATAAATCACGCTGTATTCACAAGAATGCAAAGAGACTGGGGGATTCAAGATTCCCCTCATCCGCACGTCCCGGGGAAAGAATGCAGATATATTGAGGGATTCAAGATTCCCTTCATCCGTACGTCCCGGCGAACACCCTCTCTCTCTCTATCTCTTTCACTGGGAGCTCTAATCTTTCCCCTCCTTGTCTTCTTCCCCCCGGAGCTGTTGTGGAGATGGAAGGGGGAGGGGGGAGAGAACTGGCGTAGAGCGCCGGGCGGCCCCTCCTCCCCCCTCCCCTCTCATCTCGGCGAACAGGGAGGGAAGACGCCACGACGCCGGAACGTGCAGATGCTGCTACGAAGCCGAGAAAGAACATTGACCGCTCTCAATAAACAGCATGGCCTGCATGCTGTGGCTCGGTGTGTCGTTCTTTATGGTCGCGGATACGGCTAGAGATAGCGGTGTGGCGTTTGGCTCTGAGAGCAGAGCATCAGCCCCGTTAGAAACCCCCACAAGATGCTGGCAGTATGAACACGATGCGAAAATAATAACGGTTGCAAGATCAAACTCCTTTTATCAAGAGTATAGAAGACACAATTTAATAAATGAGTTGAAACGTTTCTCTGCCGTCTCTCTGCCGATTCTCTGCCGTCCATTATTCTCAATGGATGTAAGATTACCTCTGCGTACCTGAAATCCTTCGAGTAAAAGAAACGTGATCGGGAAGAGACCTGGGTTTTTACAATGTTTCAAAATATTTCATTGCGTTGTGCATGCGTCTTGTTACATATTCTGCTATGCTCAATGAACTTTCAGAACAAAATAAGAGATTTGGTCATAAGCACAATCAGCGTCTTCAATGCCGACTATGCCCATACTGAGCATAGACGTAAAAGTTGAAGAAAATTGTTAGTCATTCCACATATTTAAGTATCATCACTTCATTTACGATAAATCAATAACCTTCAAATGATTCTTCGTTTTGTTTCTTCAAGTCACAAAACATGGAGTGCATTAAGAATTATGAAATGTATCAAAATATATTGCAACGTCTAATTATTTGTTTTCCACTGAATTTAAGGCGAATGCTTTTTAACAGCAGTGTCGCTATACTATATGACATATGCACACATACAGATGTATTCATCGTTCGGAACACATACGAAGCTTAATATAAACAGCGCTGTAACCCGTAAACCATCGACACCTTTTGGCACTACAACTACAGAGCAAACATGAATGCCTTTATTACAACGAATTTATTTATTTTCAGGGAAAATTGGAACGACTCAGCTTCGAAAGAGAAAAAGCACTCACGCATTGCTTAGTAGTCATATTAAAAAAAAAAAGAAAATAAAAGACACATTTAAGCTCCGTCTTTTAAAAATATGACGCAATAGCCGTGTTGGCTACCAGCCCCCATATAAAGCCCCACTTTAACCAGGTCGTATGAACGTGCCTGCGTGTCATAGGGGTAACGCGAATGCAAAGGGTCCTTGCTGGTTAATTCTGATATAACCCTCCCATGTGAAAGCAGAGCCTCGAGTTGGTAGCTCTTGCCCAACGCGATGTCGGGAAACCCCACGACCAGTCAGTGCGCGGCCCTACGAGCTGCCAAGTACCGCTTGATAGCGCCATACTCCTAATTATTCGTTTACAATGTGAATGCCGGCGCTAGCGCATGGCCGCTGCGCCGGAATTTCGGCGAACTGGGCCTTCAAACTTACCGCGTTAATAAGCCTCCTGTAACCATGTCCTTGTCTGAAAGAGTGGAGGTGAAGAAAAGAAGGGCACAGAATCTAACCAAGCAATGACGACCTGGCAATACTGCACATGTGGGGAAGGGAGCAAAGGGAGAGGAAAAGAAAATAAATAAAATTTTGCGTCAAGTAGCAGCATACATGTCATCTTTAGATTAGACGCTTCACAAAATATGCAGTGTGTAGCGCTGAAGCTTTTGCATAATAAATGTTCTACTTTGTCGCATAATGGTGTTGACAACTGGGCCCGAAAGGAGAGCCAGCAGAGCAATTCTCAAAAGAGTTGCTACTTGGGCCGTCTTAAGATGACAGGCATAAAAACCGGCAGAAGCGATGGCACCAGTTGCACTCGTCAAACGCTTTGAACTGGATGCCTCTTTCGCTACCGGACACCCGGATATTCTCGAATATCCGGGTGTCCTCGGCAGAGCGGCGCGTGATCTGGAGTTTTTCGCAGCGCTTTATTCGAATCTCACCCAGCAAACAATGTGGTAAGGCCGCGTAACTCAGGCGATAAACCGATAAAACGAAAATGTTGAATGCAAATAACCCTTCACGGTACCCTGGAACTTGAGAGCGAAATATAAAACACTACTTATAATTCGAATTTACTACGGCTCTAGAATATGCGTGCTGTGGTTTTATGTACAACTAAGAGTGTTAACACGGGGGCCAGTTGTCTGAGCCTCGTTTTCAAATGCTCTACATGGGAAACATGGGAAACACGGGACGATATAAGGACATACAACACAAGCGCATTTTTTCCCTCCTGTTATTTCGTGTTCCCCAAGGAAAGCTTTAAAATGAGGTTCACTCATAGGTAGCCAAAGAATGCAAGCTACATTTGAGTTCAGAGGGATCTGAAGCGTCTTTTTTTCTTTTTATTTTGGGAATCCAACACATGGCGCTTCCAAGCAAAGCATGGAAAGATTTCTGTTTGTGTTGGCATTTAAAGTGGTGATGTAATAAACGTGTAAATCATCTACAATGCTAGCTATTCCGACTTCGGGCCTTGCTAGTTATACATTGTAACTATGTCTGTGTTTCAAAATCTGAGAAACCAATCAGGAAAAAAAATTAATCATCTTCTTACCACGCGACATTCCATTCTCTTTCAAATTCGTTAAATTCAAATTTTAATTTCCACTATCTCCTTCCTACAATGTAATAGCCTATAGCTCTTTCAAGTTCATTAAATCAAAATTTCGGTCTTTAATCATACTATGCTAAACCAAACTTGGGGGCACGCCTACAGTGCACAAAAGACGAGTATTTGGTTTTGTTTCTTCTAACCTAGCAGCAACAACGATTAACCTTAATAATGGTACAATGTGACCAAGTGAAACATGTACTGAATATCAAGAGTGCAAAAGGCACTGCGGAATGCCACTCATAATTATGAGTGGCATTCTGCAGTGCCGTTTATGACTAGCAGCACTCCTTTCTCGCATAGAGATCACAAGCTTACTCTACTTTATGTCAGGTGGAATGCACACCCCATTAGCGAGCTAAGTTAACGAGAACGCTTCTCTTAAGTCTGTAGTAGAAAGACACGAATTCATTGTAGTAGTTTAGACAGCGAACATCGACGCGAGATCATTTCAGTTTGGGACTTTTTTTTTTGTTCGGTCGATATAGCTTTATGAAGCTGTAGTAGCTTACCTTGACATTACATCTCTTCATTGGAAACTGTCTTGTCTTCTGTCGCTCTCATGAGCGAGCTACACGACGAACGACTGAGCGACAGCCTCAGACAATGAGGCACCGTCCGCACTCGATATCCTCTCAACAACGCCGTTTCCTGTGAGTGGTTAATCATGCCTTGCAATAAATTTAATAAGTCAGCTCCTGGAATCGCGGGTAGACTACATCATTACGCTGTCCCTAAAGCGGAAGCGGCGCAGGCAATGTTTTAATACTGTACAAACTGCAAGCGCAAATCTATAGGATTTCACGTTAATAGTGCAATAATTTCATCTTTTCTCTGGACAGCGGAATAAGTTCAAAGACCGCAAAGCAGCTCTTAGAATAGAAGCCGCATTTTCGAATATCGAGTTGTGCTGGGCGTCCCATCCAGATCGGCAACTAACTGATCCAAATGCTTCAATCACAAACAATGGATAAAAAAATTTTTGATGTAAAACAAATTTCTAATAAAAACACCAAAATTATTTTTTTTTTCAGGTGAGCTTAGGGAAGGCGATTTTGTCTTCTTTTTTTTTAGTGTTACAACTTGCGACGATCTTGGGTGACGCACTCTGACACGCACACGCGCCCTTTGTCATCTGTTCAAGGTAATTACATATGCCATTTTATGACCTTAAGTACATATTGTCTCATCAAACTTACATAAAAGGCTTATCAGAGCAGTACAGCTTCTCTTGCTACTGTCAACATGAAGCCCCAATAATGATCTGCCTTCTTGTCGGAGAAACTAACAGCGTCAATATAGCAGAATAATTCTACATTGGTTAACTAGTGATGGCTCAAAGAAAACTTGCGCGTAAGAAAGCAGGAAGGTCTCCATTTATCGCCCATAACGAGAATCAGTGCATGCTATTGCATCATCAGGCACAGTCGGCGACTAGGCGGGCGAAGCTCCTCACACCTCGAAGAAGGAGACGCTGTGTATTTTCAACTGCTAGCCCAGAATAACATTATATTACTACAACGAGGACAGGTGGGACGAAACATTGGTAAAATGCTCCAAGGGCGGACACAGTAGCTTACTTTTTAAATGCAGGTTTTAAGAATGAAGCTATCTATATTCACGTCAGTGAGGGAAATATATAACAATTTCAAAGCACATTGCTCTATTGGCTTCTTTCTTCAGCTTGGTATGTGCAATGACTGCTGCAGTGGCATAAAGGTCGCATGTCTAATTATTTTCTTGTCAGTCGCTTCTATGTATCTAGGGAATCTATAGAGTATACATAGCTTGTGTTGTACTTTCAAATTAAAAACGAAATTGTGTTCTGACGTCTGTGTGTGTGTTTTTTTTTCATTTGGATTATCATTAGCCAGTGAAATAACGCATGCCTGTCTTGAATCACTTTAAAAATAACCATGCCAAGAAACAAATATATCAACGTTGAAGAAATCGACCTAATTAAGGCACAAAACAGCCCAGCCCGCTTCTCTACTGCTGTGAGCAAAAATTATTACTAAAAAGGAGCTTTTTAACTAAAGCACCTGCTTTCTCAAGGCAATGTCTATGCACAGTTTGTATTAAATTTCTATTGCTTTGGGTAAGAAGATAAACGTAAAACCCCGTTTCGTATGAAACCGCTGAGGCAAGACGACTATCTAGCTTCGTTCAGAAAAACCGAGCGTTGTATTTAGCCCCTGCCACGTTTTCTAACAGAACTTTATTTTTGTATAAGGTTGGCTTGTTATTGTCAGAACGAAGGAGAAATAGAGAGCGAAATGATAATATTCACAGAGACCGACAATAATCAGCAGCTTCAAAATATACGTCGTCAAAGATACATGTTTAGTAGTCGGTTGTAATTCGTAACATTATAGTTCCCAAGTCTCAGGAGTTACAATCATAAAATAGTCATTTGGCTGCCATGCCATGGCTACTCATGTAAGTGCACAAATGCATAGTTTGCTGAAATATCATCAAATGAGCTCGAAGGATAGCTAAAGAGGTTACGAGTCCAAAGCCTTGTAATGTGTTAAAGTTGTAGTTTCTGAAATGGTGCGATGCTCGTCTAAAAAGGCATCGGCATAGTTAAGGCATTTTCACTGTGGAAATCACCAGATCCTCGGCTCTATGATAGATCAGGGACAGCGGTGGCACATCTGAACGAAGAAACGTTTGGTCGAAGGAAAGATACCAACGCCATTGAAGCTGATGTTATGGTATTTTTTTTTTTTGCATGAAGCGGCTCAACAGACACCTGAACTCTGATGAGCCATGAAGTCATCACCTCTCTCCTCATTAATAAGATGGACCTGCCGCTGTGGTACGGTACTAACGGCGGTGGACTACTGTGCTTTTCGATGAAGGCTAAAATCCGGGCGCAAGTGTGCCCAGAATCTGCTTACTCAGTACACGTTAAAAAAACCTAGGTGTTCAAAATTTCTGAACCTCTCCCCTACGGCGTCTCTCATTGCCTGAGCCGCTTTTGGCCGTCACACCCATACACCATACCAATCACCGATACTGCGCTTCCATGTTCACAGAAATTAATTGGCGATTACGTCACAATTCAAAAAACAAAAAAAAATATGCAGAAAGGCTTCATAGATTTAAATTTCTGAATACCGTCAAACTTAAAAAAAAAAAAAGGAATTTCCACCATGCAGGTCCACACTCTCTTTATGAATCCCTACCTCTACTACGAAGGTCTTCACTGACTTCGCCACGCATTCCAGGGAAATTCTTTTCAAATGATCACCGAAGCTAACCTTCCTGCTCTCCAGTGAGAAGCGGTAAACACTAACATTGAATATTTGACGGCGCCCTGCGTTTTCAACATGAGAAGGAATGGGCTAGCGTGTTCGCTCCTGGTTGTCATTTTTCACTATTGCCCACATGGTCCATTTTTATGCTTCAGATCTCAAAGTGAAAGCTCCTCTTGTCAATCTCAATTCCTTTCTTCCTTTTTCCACTTTTATATATTTATTCATTTATTTATTTACATATACCTTACAGGCCTCCAGAGAGGCATTGTGCAAGGGGCGACAAATACAAAGATATCAGCAAAGTGGGTAAAAAACAAAATCACAATCGCAAGTACAGGAAAACAGTGGTAATTATACAAATTTATAAACATATTAAACAATATATCGCAATGCAGAGGGAGTTATAAGAAGTACTAAGCACAAATCATAAAAGGCAAACGAGTGCGTTTTTCTTTAAAAAGTTCGGCAACTTCAGAGAGATAACAAATATTTATACAATGCTATATCAAACATATTATCAAAAAGAGTTTCGCAATCTAGGTAGATTACCTTGTATTAATAGCTTAAGCGGGCTATGAACAGGGGACACAAAACGAACACGATGCGTGCGAGTAAAGATCTCATTTCCTGGGGCCGTATGCTTGCTGTTTGCCCTGCATCGCTTCAGTTTTCACTCACACAGATTAAGCAAACAGACTTCGTCACCGCACGTACGCTAGACATCTAAAGACTAATTTGCGTAACAGGCGTCGTCCATTGCACAGGGCAACACGAGATGGTAACGGGGAGGCAGCAGCCCCACCAGAGAACGCCGATGTGATTTCTCGCGGCTGCGAGAGCCGCTGGCGGAAATGGGAAGACGCAGCCAATTCCTCTTCATAACCGGATAATCCCGACTGTTTGGCGAACGACGTCCCGCAGAGAGGCGGTGTCATCTGGGCTTGCTCGCTTTCCTTTCTGTTTTGGAGGTTTAGAATGAGACGCTTTTCCCCCTTTGTTTTTAGCACTTTTGACGAGCTTTCTTTACGCCGGCTTTCTTTTTCGGAAATAATGTAAGATAATGATCCGTAAGAAAAGACAAAACCCTAATCTTTATTTGTGGACCTCGGATTCTTGGCCAATTGATATAGATACAGGTTCAAGGCGCTCGAAACTCATGAAAGTTTCAAGAGCCACCGAGACTTTGGATGTTTTTGGAGGGTTATCAGATAGGAGTAGGCAGGAGCTTTGCATCCCGCTGTGGCAAGGCTTCTGTTGTTGCGGTTAAAGGCTGTCGCAATGAATTTTATGTGTTTTTCAATTTTAAAGTAAGAATGCTGATGATGCTTTAATGCCAGTTTTCTGTCACGTGTAACTGCAAAAGTATTCAGGGTAGATTAATCGACCAGATCTCTGCTCACGGGTAAGGTTACGTATTCCAAACTTGCTTGAAAGCGCTTCGTATAAATATTTTTTCTTTTAAATTTGCTTCTTGTTGTGTGGTTTGATTGATGACAGCAGTAGTTATGTTATCGCAGCCATTTTCAGAAGTGTAGACTAGGTTACGCTTCATACGGCTAGGTACTCCAACAGAAATTTATAATTCCAAGTTTTTCCAGAGCAAAACGTTTCGGAGAACAAACTCGCTGGAAAAGAGTCTTGAAGAGAATAAATTTTAAATAAGGTAACTATTGCTCACCGAGGCATGAAATATTCAGTTTTTCTTTGTTCCTAAAAGAATGTAAACGACGCATGTCAAACATTTCATATCTTTGGTCAACGCATCTGCGAACGTAACTATTTTTTATGAAAAAAAAACAAAAAACAGCTGACTAAGGCCGAAAAGTAACCCAGTAAATGACATGGCGACCTTAAGCTGGTTTGTATACAAACGGACATAACAGACGGATGAAATTATTGAGTGAAGAAAATATTCAAAATATCACAAGTTTCTGCAGGCTCAATGTAAAGTGTTCAAGCCACTGCCCCTTCATTTTAGTCATGTAGCAAATCTTTAATATTTTTATATAAATCTCCAAGTTTATTAAATAATAACAAAAAAAAAAAACGAGAACACTGCTTACTTCTAAGAAACTTCTAATTTATACAGACACCTTAATGCTCCGATCACGCTTGAGAGGAGAACCAGTTTGCCTGCAGACTTTTCAACAAAGTGATGCCTTTAATATTTTTACACTGTTTTAGAAATCAGAGCTCGCCGCAGCTAATCACGTATCATGTAAAACTGCAACACGCTTTCGTGGTGTACAGTGAACAACGTCGCCTACATGATGTTCCATCTGCGTCGCTTCTAGGTAAATAACCTATAAAACATTTGAACGTATCTTAGATGCCACCTAAGAGAAGAATGGCAAAAGCTTACGCTTCCTCTCCTATGATTTGCCTCTCATCGTTTGCCTGTTATCGGCGTTCATTTCAATGCTACATATAATTATAATTGGTTTACAGGAAAGAAAAAGCGCGTTATCTGTCACAGTTTCTGCTGCAAGTGCGAGTTTGGATGGTACACTATTGCTTCTGTCGCTTGGCGTTTCTTGGCGCACATTAAAGTGTGGGTATGCAGATTACAGGAACGCTGGACAAGGAGAACACATGTCGCACAATCTCGTGCGCAGATCCAACGCCGCAGATCTCGAGCACAGATCGCGCGTACAACTGTCGCGCACCCGATTTCTTTCAATGAGCCTAGAAAAGTTTTCTCCTTAACATAAGTCACTTCGCTAAGACAGAGATCGTAGCCGTGGCAGATAGGCTACCGAGCCCATCGAAAAACGAGAAGCCAGCCTATTGCGACAAGTTTACCAAGCGCAGAAGCGAGCCAAGATCGAAGCGACAGCACCGACCGCGGTTGGGACTAATAGCTTACGCTCGTGAAACTTGGTTCAAACTTGTACATCTATATTTTGTTTTGCACCGAAACAAACTCTCATGGCGTCAAAGGGAGCAGGTCAATCAGCGACAGCAAGAGAGAGACATCGCAAGTCCTTACTCGCTAGTACACTTTTTTTTTTTTTTTTAGCGCGGTTTGCCACCACATGTCTTCTTGTCTAAGCCCGTATTACGCAATTGTTTGAAAGGAGCTAAGTGCAATAACTTGGACGTTGTACCTGTCAAACGACAAATGTAAGTGTCGCAAATGTGGCGCTAGTGACAGTTCTTAGTGTGCCATTTCGACAGTCATCCCTAAATACCCGACCGATCAGTGGCGAAAAGACAATAAAATTAATCAATCAATCACTCAATAATGCAGAGATGTAGATATGACCATCTTCCCAGCAAGTCTAAATTGGTTCTAATTCGGTCTAACTTCGCTGCAGGTGAATGAATGCAGAGAATGAAGACAGGACAATCTACCATCTTTCCAGAAAGCTTGAACGAAACTCTAATGCTTAACTTCACTGGAGGTTTCAAGCTTACATAAAACAGGCATAAATCTACATGTTTTAAAAACCACAACTTAATTCAAGACAAGTATATCGAGTATCTTTACAAAGGCCGCAAACTGTTGTAATTAAACTGAAATCACTGGAGCACTTGCCACAACTACCTCATCTAATCGGATTTGGTAAAATAGATTTAGCTCATTAACCAAATAGACTTTCTTGACTATACTTCGTTTGTCTTGCTATGGAGCCGAGCCTTTACAGTAGCTACCATTGATCCAGACGCAGTGAGCTTGAGTTAATTTTACTGAAACATTCATTAACAACACGGTTGTCATTGCTGTGAGATCGGAGCGGGTGTGAAATGTAGCGAGGAAACTGTTCAACGAGAGAAAAAGGGGGCCTTGTTCCAAACTATTTCTGTTTTTGCTATCGAGAGTGTTTTTTCGTTACAAAAACAAAAGCCCGGCTACAATCAAGCGCGCACAATGACCCAACAAAAGCTGACGGCCGGGCAAATAATATCCGTATGTGTAGTATGAAGGGAAGGGTGTGGGGGGGGGGGGGGGGGGGAAGCGGAAAATAATCTCTTGTCTCACGAGTACACAAGAATCATGATTTGTCTCGCTTGACGGCTGTCGGGTGCTAGCATATTCCGAAGTGGCGAAATAATATTGGGAGGCCTGCGCAAAGCTGGAAATTGCGGAAAGAATAACCTTTCATAGAAAATGAAACAAGAGTAACAGTATCACTTATCGAGTACATAATGCAGCACATTCAAGGTAGCGATGAGAATATAATAAAAAATAAAATTGCATCAGTTTTAGACTGCTTAACCCTAGTTACCTAGTTAGACGAGCAATAGCCCGACTCTTCACGATTTTCAATGAATTAGTGCTTGTTTTCAGACTTACTCATCGAGACCTTTTCAATCTTATATAATTTCGATTTGTAAAGTTCAGTTTTATTCAAAATGAACTCATTAACGGTAATATAATAATGTGATGTACGTGCAGTGCGATCGTACTTGATATATTTACGCTACCAAAAGGTATTTGACTTGATCCTGTAAAGTTCAGTTTTTCTTACAATTAAACATCTAACTGTAAATTAGACCTACAACTATTTCAGTGACATTATACTCGACATAAACTCTCAAATGTTAGGTGAGTTGATACTGTAGCAAAACGTTCAGTTAGAGGTAATTGACTAAAACATACGATTAGTTTACTGTAAATAAACTCTACATAAACTACCTGTCGAGATACGATGCTGCTGCAGGTGGAGTTAAATTTTAATCGGAGTAAACTAACTGTGATTAATAAACTAAAGTCAATTATGCTCGACAAAAGCTATACAAAACTATTGCATTTGTATTACTATTATATCAACATGTGGTGCACTTGTGTTGCTATGGCTTGACTCGGTTTGATATTGCGGATGACCTGAAACTAATACAGGCCCACTGTGCTGGTTCTCGACTTTTGGACTGAGTGCAGCTTTTGCTCTAGAGAAATATAATAAATAAAACGCATCATAGTGAAGTATTCGTGAATAATTTCAACTACGCGGGGATCTTTAAAGTGCACTCACGTTGCAGAATACACGAGCGCCTTTTGAGTTCCGCCTCCATTGAATCGCAGCATTCGCGGCCGGATTGAACCCAAGCCCTCTTGCACAGTAGCCGAAAGCCTGATAGTTCGAGGGGTGCCGTTGGTTAGGAGGGAAATAAAGAAAAAGTAAGCTATACTGCAGCCTGGACGCCGGACTATGAACTCCACTTGGATCAGTCGCGTCCTTTGTTAGCACCGGCGCAAGATATTGCTTGCGCCGTCCGCACGTGGTGACACTTGAGTGCTCATGCCTGGTCCCGCAAAACATATGCATTAGCTGCCACTTAATGAAGTATACGAAACAATAGAGTTCACATTGAAGACAACACACCACAATAAAGGTACGACTACGGCGATCACAACAAAACGAAAATAAAAGAGAATAGATATAAATTAGGATACATTTATCCCTTTTAACTTCTGTCACAGAATGTCACGTTACACAGACGGGTTAACCACCGGCGGTATTTTGTATTGCCTGAGTTATTGTTGAACTCCTCTAACAAAACCAAAAAACAGGAAGGAGCGGTGGCTGGCTCCTGTCAGCTTCTTGGAGGCATTGATTTCCCTATAATCTACAAGACTGTGTTGCATAGAATGGATCTTCCTGTGAAAGAGAGAGCGCCGGGCCAACTCTGGTATGCACCATCGTTTCCTCTGCAAAAGAAAGCAGCCACATTTCGGGCTATTCTAGGTATTCATGTTACTGCGGACAGCCTTACATAAGCGCTTACATTTGAATCTGTTCAAAACGAGTTCGCTGAATGCCTCACACATCCTTTTGAAAGTCACCGCATCGGCTTACTTTCGCACATGAAGTAAATTCTTTTCCGGGCTTTACGTCTTAGCTAAGCCGATTGCTGTGTTCATGTGGGCTTCCCAGCTTCCAAACCAATGAACATTTAGAATCTCTAAAAACCAAATTTTCTGTCTTGCATTTCCGACCTCTGCAAGATGCCTACGTCTTCAAACTACCACGACGGAAAAGATTTTGAAAAACAAAACTGTTACCTCTCAGGAGCGTTTTATATCTCTGAACTAAGATTATAAGACTCTAAAGCCGATAAAAGCGGTGGAAGGGCGCATTTGGTGGGGAAAACAGCTGATAACATCCCTAAGTAGAATGTGTTAGTAGCGCATTCCAAATATTGAACAATTTGAGTTTTCACGACATGTATTGAGATACGCGGGCAGTGATAAATTTTAATCTCTTTGAATATATTGTTTTTATTTTATTCTCTTAGTTTCTTTTATTTTATAAACTGAATCGCAGGCTGCACGCTAACCCGAAAAGTGTATTGCTCAAACACGGGAAGAAGGAAGTTAGAAATGGTGTCCTCTTTTTTTTTAGAGGTTGATGCAGATCGATCTTGTTGATCCTGAAGTTCTCTGACAGGTCGATGACCCGCAGCACTTTGTAAGAACGCGCTGGACTAGCTCTTTAGATACTGCATACACTTTAAATTCCAAAGCCCGGATCAAACTCAAACAACATACAGCTAAGACAAAGTAGTGCCTGAGGCACCCTACACATGACAAAAACAGGCTGTTCCATCAAGTTCTCCTAAACCAAGTCACTCTCTCCGACTTTGGCGCCAAACACTAACCTTAAATATTCTCTCTGACTATTCCTAGCACCATTTCTTGTACTCAACGTGATACCAACTTTTTAGAAGCAATCAGAAGGGCTATACTGAAATGGCTTATAGTATGCCGCTTTTCGTCATGTTGTTTTCGAGCGAGCACCGATCCACAAAGCTGTTACGAATGCTTACTTGTAGTTTTGCAATGCAGGCACAAGCGTACAAAACACAGAGCGACAACATAAAGCCGTCAAACGCGCCGTCAGAACCGCGCGTACCGATATAGCAGCTATCCTTCCCTTCGGTTTCTCTCCCTGAGATGTCTTCTCGTCACGCGACTTGCTGCTCAGCGTAATGTTTTCCGCCCTTTTCCAGTTCAAAGAGATCCACCTGTTGGCTTCTCTTTGCAACCAATGTCAGGCTTCCAGATTATTTGCTTTTACCAGACAGCTACTTGTCGCCTTCTGCAGCATTTGTTTTGACACAAATTCTTACGGAAGGCGCCGAGACGGGAGCTACTGGAGGAGCCTTCACAGAAAGCTGCAATAAAAATCATAGAGAAAGAGCGAGAAAGAGAGAAATATTTACTGATGAACACTGGTGTGAGTTGTAGCCCAAAACTGTTGGGTTGAGGTCTCTATGGCACAACACCGGGGCGATACCGGCAACAACCTATGGTGACAGTAATCAACGGAGAGCAGCACGACGAGAGGTTCGGCTCTCCCAAGATTAGGGTATGTGGTTTCGCTAGAGGTCCGGGTTACGTTGGGAGGATCGCAGGTAGTGTGGTGTCTGTGTGGAACGGGAGCGGGTCCAAGTGTGTGTGTGTGTGTGTGTGTGTGTGTGTGTGTGTGTGTGTGTGTGTGTGTGTGTGTGTGTGTGTGTGTGTGTGTGTGTGTGTGTGTGTGTGTGTGTGTGTGTGTGTGTGTGCGCGTGTGCGTGTGCGTGTGCGTGTGCGTGTGCGTGCGCGTGCGCGTGCGCGTGCGCGTGCGCGTGCGCGTGCGCGTGCGTGCGTGCGTGTGTGTGTGTGTGTGTGTGTGTGTGTGTGTGTGTGTGTGTGTGTGTGTGTGTGTGTGTGTGTGTGTGTGTGTGTGTGTGTGTGTGTGTGTGTGTGTGTGTGTGTGTGTGTGTGTGTGTGTGTGTGTGTGTGTGTGTGTGTGTGTGTGTGTGTGTGTGTGTGTGCGCGCGCATTCATGGTAGCCGCCACATACCGGACAGCGGGGATGGCCAGATCGTTTGCGTATGTGGCGGTAGCATAAGTCACATTGTAGAGAATTTGTAATTGTCTGATCAGAGTAGATTTGCGCGTATTAAGATGCGGAAAGGGGCGTAAAGAAGTTGGCGGGTGTGTCGTATTTTTGTGTCTTAACAACATTAGGTATTTTCGGTACAAAGACAGGTTGTTCTTGCAGTTGTGATCATCCGGTCATAGGGAAGGGTTGCTAGGATCGTTGCCTTCTATTCCTTGATGATAGGACACACATTCCAGAAGGACGTGTATGTTTGGATGTTATACCCCTGTCAAACGGACAGTTTCGATCCTCATTGAACTCGATCTGCATTCAACTCAATGCAGATCGAGGTTGCCACATGGCAACTTTCAAGAGCAATCGAGCTCCAGCCTGTTTGATTTCAAGCTGCTTCCTCAATCGATTTTGAGATTTCAAGCTCACTCGAAAGCGGCCATCGACACCCTCGTATCGCACATGAGGAAAATTTCTCAATGCTTATTAAAAACGCCCGTGTAGCATGAGATGCTTCAAGCCTTCTTGAAAATCTCAATACAGATCGAGTTCAATGAGGATCGAAAGAGACCGTGTGACAGAGGTATAAATTGCGAAGGCAGGTGTTTGGCTGGGCGCGGATATGTCCCGGAACCCCGTTGGTGGCGAAGTCACGGAGGACGTTATAGATATATCGAAGAGGCGCAGAACAATGGGTGGGCGCCGCCAGTTTCTCTTTGCGCATATAAGCCAAGTAGATTACCTTCCATCAAAGAGAATAGCCTGGAAGCACATATTGCGACTTCCTTTCGTACTGGCTGTTTGTTATTTGTTCACGCGGAAAAACGGCGGGTATTTAAATAAGAAACAACATAATGATTTGAATCTTGTAATATTGTTTGTGGCTTTGCCTCTCTACGCATGTACCTCCACTCTGTTTCCTTCCCTCCGCTATTTATCCTTATTCGTGATTTTCATTTCGCCTTCTTAAACTATCCCATAACCTTACATTTTTTCGGCAGTAGGAAAGGTTTTAAAAAAATAGAAATTGGTTTACACGCTCGCCACCAATCTTTTCATAACAGTTCATTTTCTGTTCTATACCATTTATTACCAGAATTCCCTTATTCGTATATTGTTACTGCTACTCAGCCATTGCACTCAATCTTTCCTCTCCAAAAATAATGGGATGTTAGGCTCCGTGAGGTTGTCAATTAGTGGCGTCCTAACCAATTGATTGCATTGATGTCTTCATTCTTAAGCCTCCTGCATAATGTGGCCTAGTTACTGAAGCGATCAATGCAATTGCATTGATACTCACATGGCATGCTTGGAAAACCTGTGATGGAAGCTCTAACGACGAATTGCAAAAACGGACATGCTAGCTTAAACTGCAAGTGATACCTTTTTTCATTTAAAACAAGACGGCAGAATTCCCGATCCTTGCTTCTACAGATATTCTGCACAGAAAAGCTGGTCGCTGAAAGCTCCATTCACATATAAAGGACTATAAACCTCATATATTAGTGGCATTTTTCTTCTTGATAACAATGAGTAAGTCATTCCTGTGTATCAATCCGCACGCAGTTTTCGCCTACGACCGCTAAATAATTTACAATTGAATTTTGCTTTCTAACAAGTTCTCGTTTCGAGAGCCAAGAGATGGCTGTGACTTTACAACCATGTATTGATGCGCGGCGTGAAAAAACAGAGATATAATCGCTCATTATTTACTTGTAGTGATTCCCATTCTTGATGCAGGCTGGCTTTATCATTTAGTGAATTAAAATGACACAGCAATGATTATAGCGCTGTAGTTTCATACCTCGCGTGGCCTAGACTAGATTGTGATGTCGCAGCAATTCCTCGGCTGTTGGTGGCGAAACTGAAGTAGGTGAGAAAATAAATTCAATTATAAATAATTTGGCAGTCGTAGGTGAATGTGACGTGGTGATCCATGTAATGTCTTAGGCATCATTACAAAGGATAAAGCGCATATAAAGCGCAAAGCGCATGGTGTCTATATTCCTTTAAAATCTTCAATTTCTTATAGCGATATAACAGCCATGAAATTCTCATCCGCGGCCCATTATTTGTTTCGTACAGTGTACATGTCTTCGATAGCGGCCCAAAAAATGTAAGAAAGCAGGCTAATTCTTCCAGATAGGCTTATACAGGCTCCACCTTTCTTCCGGCATTTTGCTATAGCTTATGTAATATATAACTTGCAGCTCGAGGTATTCTACAAGCTGAGGCAAATAAAACAGCTCCGCTGTGGTAACGACGGTACGAAGTTCAGAGAAATTTAGTCTCGCTGAAAAGGTTTGTTGAAAATTTTAAGCAGAGGCTTAGCGGTGGTAACACTGTCGAGGTGTCACGAGCGTGTCAGTTCCATAAGGACGCTGTGCGTCCTCCTTCGCTCGTTACCACTCTTGCGAGAAGCAGCTCGCTAGAGAAAAAGCTTATCTTCTTAAGCGATAAATAAGTGAAACACTTGAAGCTTGACTTCCTAAATTAAGTTAAAGATAGTGAGCAGTTAGAAAACGAGAAAACGACAAAGAATGACCTGCGCCATCTCCTCGGGAACTATACGCTAATGTATAGAAAAAGCCTCCGCTTATTCATTATCAGTTTAATTAGCTAGGGTGAGACACTAAAAGAGCGTTTTGCCTCGTAGGTTAAAATAGCTTCATTATATCCGACCTGCACCAACGCGGAATATGAATGATAAAATGTTTGTATTCTTTCAGTCCTGAATGTGCACGTCGACATGTGCCCTAGCTTGTATGTTGTCGCAGTGTTTCCGCACATGGCATGATATGGTCTTGAAGCTTCTTGCAACTTCTTACTTATAGGGGTAGATCCTGGCTCATATTCTGGACTTGCTGCGGGTGCGGTTCAGGCCATAAAATGTGGTTCCTATTACATTAATTACGGTTTTCAAAGCTTTTCATATTTCGGAAATTTCTCTTCGTTCACTGTGTCGTGCGATTATTACACAAATCCTTTCCATTCTGCGCAAACAGACACCAGGGATATGTGCTAGGTGAATAACAAAGCAGTTCAATAAACCACGAAAATAGTAAATTTCAGATGAGGAGAGAAGGGTGATGTCTGCCCAGTGAAGGTTGGAAAACTTGACGCCAGACTTTAAAGCGGACGCCCAAATACTGCAGCTTCACGAAACCACGCCTTTTCGATCAGTCAGAATTTTTCTGAAACTTTGACAACGCCTACGGCACATTTTCCTTTGAGCGGTATCCTCCAAGCTACCTATTTAATAACGTGCGCTCCTTTGGAGTGGCCATTCACCGGGATGTCAGCCCCCACTTGCAGGGGCATAAAAATACAGCCTGGGTCAAAAGTATTCAGGTCGGCAGGAATACGGCAGAAGCATTTACAGTCCGCTGTCGCGGCGCTGCTTTATACATCTGTTGCTGCAACTCGCGTCCGCCGAGCTTGTGCGCAGCGAAGCTGCAAGAGGCTGAAATAATTTCAGCGCAAATACAAAACTTTTTGTAGCATACTGCAAACCACAGAACGGCCTGTCTTTTTGACAGTTATTTTTTGTGTTCGCTTTTCACTCACTCAGTTCTTGTTTAATTTACTGTACTAGCTTCAGTAAAGAGTAGATTCAAATAACGATCATGTGAATTGCCTTCTCATCAGACACACATTGAACAAAACACCGAAGTGGTCGACGGGAGCTCGCTGACGTGGGCAGATCCGCTAAAATGTGAAAACTTTATTAGTGATTTCATATGCGTATTTTTAATCGAATAAAACTCTTCCAGGAGGTAACGGTACCTCGCAGAGTTTTTTTAATATGGGAAAACAAACTGCATAGTCTTGACGTAGAAGTCATCAAGAATGAAAGCCTGTGCCCGCGAGCTCGAGAGCTGTCGCCTCATTGTGAAATTTCCGTAATTAGGCGATTCTCTCAGAACTTTGACTTTTATTTATTCATTTAAAAGGTTCCTCAGGTTGATATAATTTATAAATATATAAAGCTAGTCTAAAGAACCTAACCCAAAGCATAAGAAGACTGTCCAAAAGGACGTAAACGCATTTCGTACACTAAAACGAATCTGTAGCACATAACAATTAAATAACATTAGTTTGAAATACAGCCTTCACTCTCTGCCTATCCTGATGTGCCTGTGAAGCTGTGACGATAACTGTGTGGTAGCCTGGGGATTAGCGCTCTATCCTGGCTATTTAAAAAGGCATTGTGTCGACTCTCCGCTGGCCATTTTGAGAGTTAGACACGTCGACGACCCCACAGGGCGACTACGTTGTGGGAAAGTGGGAAGAACACAACAATTGCAGTGCAATATGGCACTGGAGAGAGCAACGCAGAGAATAAATTATCGAAAGATTGTTATTGGGTATTCGCTACAAGCAAACACTCTGGTAATCATAATCTTATCAACCATTGCCGTGCTCTGCATATCCTCTAAGCCAATACGAAGAGCTGACCCTTAAAAGTGCGTCACATATAAGTATGGTGATGCAGATTTTGAAGCTTTAGGACGTTTCTAAAGAAGAAGCTTGCTCTCTGACGCTACACGCCTTCTAAGCCATTGCACATTTTCAGCGACTAAGCGGCCTCACGAAGCATCTATTCTACCGGAAAGAAAAAAAGGTGGAACGAACGGCACAGTTCAATTCCATGTCTGCTAGAAGTTTTGAAGAGACGCCCCAAAGGAAAGGTTATGTTTCCTTCGCTGTTTTTATCTTCATCCCTTCGCCCAAACAGCGACCGAGAGCCATCCCTTCTCTTCAAATAAAGGCTTTATTCATACATTCACTTTAAGCGCAAGCGAGCGGCAGCGCGCGCCGATGTGGGAGCTCTGCGACAACAAAGCACAGCCGCTCCCGCCGCATTTACGAACGTCTGAAGACTTTTGAACAAGACTATATATAGCTCCGATATGCTGAACGAAAATCGCAAAGATTGTCTGCAACACCTAAGCGGCATTTATATTTGAGCAACATTGACATTCGCCTAAATACGCCTGCAATGCACGTCAATGCTCAAAATTCGCCTTCCAGCGCCTTCAGATACACACACACACACATAAAAAAAAAGTCACGCTACAAAGTGGTGTGCTTCATTAGTTATGACAATTGTTGAACCTAATAAGAATGGACCAGCGTGCCTGAGCATCTTTTGACGGACAGTTTGTCGGGATGTCCCAAGGCTAGAGGGCAAAAATGGACATGCGCTCAAGCGAAAGCGGCAACAAGGCTATCGGCGCCGCTCGTGTCGTTCGGCCACGAAGCCATAGGAAAACTCTGGTCACGTACGAATCACATTATTTTAGACTTTAAAGACAACAGCTGTCCCCTCATATGTCAAAATAAGGCTAGAAAATGAAAGGGCAAAAGAACGAGAACGAATTCGCATTGAATGATGGTGGTAAAAACCGGGATCAAAGATAGCAAAAAATGAACAATGCAACAAGTTTTGCCCACAACATAAAGAACGTCGATGAGAGCGACAGAGAGTGGATTTACTGCAATGCGGCGAAAAAAAAAAAGTAAGTTCGCTCGGCAAACCGGCACGACGGCCACAATATTTTGTGCACGTCGCCTGGGTACGGGCCGTGTCATCAGCACTGAGGATTCTCAATTCCAGTTTTGTGCCGGACAGACGTCGTTCCCGCTTTCCCTTTTTCTAGACTCCCACGAATCATCCGGTTGTGAAGCGACGCTTTTCAGGATTTGAAATGTCGCTAACAGCGGCGTCGAATATACTGCACCACCAGCATTACGCCCATGCCCACACCGTCGTAACATCGAATCAGCGCCAGCCTCTAGTGCTGACGTGCACATCCTCTGTGCAAAAATTTCATTCAAGCTTCCCCGGGGGGCAGTTAGCATAATGCGTCCGGTCTCCTTCGTGTTTAAAATATAAAATACATCCGTCTGTAAGAGCAGCCGACAAACGCAACGGTTACGCGCGCGAACACTCATCGCCTTTCTCTCCTGGACAATGCTCCATGTGAGAACAGAAGAGAAAAAGAAAAAAAAAAAAAACCTGTTTCTTAAAGAGCATGCAAATAAAAATGGATGTGTGCTGAAAACTAAAGTAGCACTGAGCTTAGTACAATTAACCTTGTTCATATAGAAGGCATCGCACAACGGACATTACATTCAGTGAAGTTTACGTTGATTATGTTTTCCGACCTTTCAGAGCCTTGCAGATCACACTAGCAGGTGCAGAAGAGTTGAATTTCTCAAGTTTCGCCTTGCGAGAAAGCTAACGTCCTTTTCGCGTGATCATCATTTGCGTATACGAGCTTTGTAACATTAGTAGACTTTAATTATTAACAATTCTTATTGAGTCCCCAAGAAAATCCTCTGTTCTTGTCAAGCAAGTACGGCTTTAAGAACTGGTATTTTCTAGAAGCTGGACACAGCAAACATATTACGCAGAGCAAGCATCGATTCAAGAGCCAATAAAGTATTTCATTCGCTTAACGATGTTCATAAGTTCAGGAGTCTGTGAAGTAGTATTTCATTCTTTTAACGATGCCAATCTGTGCAAAGCGATACAGCTAGAATGTTATGTCTGCCACCTTACCGTTGCCCTTTACCTTTCATCTTTAAGTTTTAACCTTTGACCTTTAACATCAAATGCAGTATCACGTGTCTTCTCTCGTTGCTGATGGCATCCTCGACTCCATTGCCTCATCAGTTCAATCGAAATATGTGTGTCCATGTTTAAATCTAATTCTTACCAAAGCAAAACAAAAGAAAACGACACTTTAGCTTAGCAGGTATGGCGGGGTAAAGCTCAACCTTGATTTTTTTTTTCTCAATAGCGCCGAAAACAAGGCCGTGTTTTGGTTTAGGAAATTCGGGTGGAAGGACAAAAACTATGACAAAATAAAACACACATGGTTTATAAAAACTTGTGGATTCCCATTCAAATGGCCAACAGTTGACTTAACATTCATTCCAGCTGTCCCCGAATGGCGCAGATCTCATCACTGTACGGTTCCATCAGTGTTTTCCCTGTGGCTTTTCCGCCCATTACGAAACTAGGAACTAATATAGTGCCTTCTCCGATTTAAACAATTTGTCTACAACAGTTTGCCTACAACGTTTGTTTTCGAGAAAAACACAGGTTAAGAATATAGCCTCTAATTAACCCTTACTGCTGAAATACATTTTGTGACTATGTTTTTACGATGACCATAAATTTATTAATTTTCTTTACGCTTTAATCAATCAATAGAGACGTTTAGGTATTTATTAACGGAGCTAATTATTTTGTTGATAGCCTGTGCCCCTCGCCTTGAACCGAAGCTATGGTCACTCAAGTTCTATTCAGCTAGAGCCGGGAATTGGGCCTCTGGGCTCAATCAAGGTCCATCTCGGAGTTTAGACCTACATTAAGGATGGGTAGAGAAACTGGCATGTTTATCCCTTTTTAGTTTTGTGCAAAAAGTGGTAGGGCGCGCCAACAGTTTCCTGACTTATATATCTGCGCGAGGCAGACAGGCGAGAAAGGCGATATCCTCCACTTGCGAGGTGACCTATTCCACCAGTGATTTGACTCCTTAAAATCGTTAATGTAGCTAAATAGGTTCTTAACTGTATAGGCATGCCTCTGTATTTGGCTGAGGTGTAGCATATTCTCTGTCTCCTTAGTTTCAGGTAATTAAGGATTATCAGCTCTCTGAGTTACAATGGCGACTTTTGATCATACAAAGAAGTGCAAAGCGGTGGCAGTGGCTCAATTTTGCTCAAATATTTCTGGCGACTGTGTGAACAAACGCGGAGCAACTGAACGAAATTCGGAATAAATAGCGCGATTAGTATGCATCATTCTTTAATGCGATTCGCCAACCATAAAGTTAATCTGTACGAAAGGTATACCGTAATCCTAGGTGAAGGATCTGAGGATAAATCAAGTAATGACTGTAAGTAAAACAGTTGCGTAGGAGGATGAGCTATGGAGATTTCTTAAGCGTGTTAATGGCCGCTGGTCCCCCCACGCACACAGCAACGCAAAAACCTGCCGCATCACAATGTTTCTTCTCCGCGTAGTTTTCCTACTAGTCTGGCGCAGTGCTGCTTCTGATCACGATGCCAGAGATGCAGTGATTACTGCACATGGTTGTGATGCCGCATTGATGAGCTAGCGGTAATGCTCGCGGATGTCTCGAACATCTGCACCTTGCAGGAGACGCCTGTACCCTGTATTTGACAGGAGATCGTGGACGCGGAATCTGACTTTAAGAAACTGTGCGGCGTTTCTTCATTGCATAGTCATAAGTCTTCTTTGAGTTCTTGACCTTGAGTCGGAGCCGCTGCCATTCTTCATCGTTTCTTGTTAGCTGAAGCAAGCAGCTTCAATTCTTCTACGGCGAGTTTTAAAGAAATTGACTTTCTTTCGATAATTCTCGGGTAGACCAGCCAGTTCCTCCTTCAATGATGCGGAGCTGCTTTCACTCAATTCAGAAAAAAAAAAAAAAATTATAATTAGCGTCAGATTTATATGTTAGAAGGCCGCGAGCTGTTTTTCGGGCTGCAGAAAATACATTTTGGTCGGATGGCTTTCAATAATATTTTTTTTTTCTGTATTTATACTGATATACCTTTCCTCGGGCTCATCCGCACAGAATGTGGAAAATAATTTGTTTTCAATTTCTTGTACTAGTCTTTCAAAGACAGGCTTTGCTCTCCTTTATGCAGGTATCTGAGTTTAGGCTTCCCTGCAAGGCTCGAGTGTAATATGACCTTTAGCAGGTCTTTTGTACCTTGCTTTTGTTTCTATTTCAATTTTTCAATTTAAAAGGACTCTGTTGTTTAATCCGGATGTCTCAGACACAACAACTATGCTGAAGATGCAAGAAATAACCCCAACTTTCCTTTACCGCCTCAAAGGAAAAATGAAGTTCAACATGTGTTATGTTACTTTCCTTACATTTCTAGAAATAGAATACCTGTAACGCTAAGCTCCTTCGTCCTACGTTCATTGCCTGGAACCTCCAGCAGTGTTAAATAATATTTTCCATAGCCTGTTTTCAAGTTGAACCTTCCCTTGGAGGCATGTTTTTTTTTTTTTGTTCTATTAAAGAAAGTAAGCCGACTTCGAACTGTTGCCTCGTTTTCTTTCTTTTTTTTCTCGCCTCCAGCGTACATATTGCCTACCAACTCCTTAGGTGTTTTATCGCCAGCAACATACTGTGACTCTTTCCCTGCCCCCTTTACCGTATTTCTGATGTTTCACTGATTTCCACAGGCATCACTTCAACCTTCCGGTTTTTCATAGACAAAAAAAAGTCTGCCAACACATTCAGCCTAGTTTATTGGCATAAAAGTACAAGATGGTAGCCGGCTGGTTGCTGCGCACGTAACAAAAAAGGCGCCTAAAGACGCTGTCTTTTAGCGTTGTTTTAGAGCTTTCATCTCATAAAGTGGCAGAATGCAGTGGTCTAGAGGCGATTGTCTCTTTACTCGAGCTCTGCCTGTAGATATCTGAGAATAGCCCATGTATTGCAATTTCAGGAATAACTATAAAGGTCACTTTTCCAAAAGCATATTTATCGGACAATGCTTGCGTTATGTATGCCATGCGCCGAGTGTGTAAGAGGCAAGAATACGAAACTAATGATGCCATTTCGAGTTCGTCTTCAGTTTGATCATTCACTAAGGGATTTATATTTTTTGCCCCTATGCTGGTATGTTAAAGCTGGTTCATTTAATAGAATATATCAGGTGTTTATGTTGCTAGCGGTTGATAGGCTCATGTGGACAGGCAAGATGTTTCGCTTGCTTAAATCGATAATCAAGAAGGATTCCCCGCAATAGAGCATCCAAATTACGAATGCGGAGAAACCAGTCGCGGCATCAAATTTAGAGACTTCATAGAAATTTTCAAGATCGAAGAGCTAAACATCATTCTGTCGAGATGCGAATATCCTTACTCTGCATTCAACCCTGCTCGAAAAGTGCCACTCTTTCTGTTCACGTGATCAGACACTGCGTTTGCTAATTTAAATTCAGTCCAATACTTATTTTCTTTCATGGAAAGGGGAAGCAGAGGCAAAAGGATTGCTTACCTGACAAAGGCCTCAGCATCCATATGTTGGCAGGACAGTAGCAAGAGAAAAAAATTGGAATTGCACATATCAGTTCAGAAAGGATAAAAAATAAAAATAACGCATATTTAATTTATAACAGAAGGATGAACCAAAAGCAACAAAAGAAATCGCTTGTCGTCACAGTTCACTGAAGATAAAATAAAGTCAAAAAGTAATCAAAGCACTCGTGTGACAAAGAAGCAAAATTCACAGAACACACTCGGAAACTATCAAAATCTCTTGTAGAATTTTATACAAATTCAAGAATAATACTTATCATGTATTGCTTGGCGTTCTCATTGAAACGATTTATTGAATAATTGAACGTATGAGGTAAGTGTATATTAAGAGCTAGAAGGAACTTGATATCGTATTGTATGTTCACTATAATTAAACCGGATTTTCGGAACTAATTTTCGTACGTTGAGGAAGAATTGTCGGCTATGGAGAAATATAGTTGGTTTTTATAAATCTCTTAAAACAGTCGAAACAAATATGTCTGGTTTGCCTTAAGGATGCTATATTCAATGAACAGAGGCGGAGATGGTAATTTTGTGGTCGGCCGTGATATCCCTGAATGGATCTCAGTGCTTTCTTTTGTAGTATAATTAACTTTTTGTAACTACCGACTGTCGTAGTTCCTTAGACTAGATTAAAGTAACAGATCCTGGAATAAGAAAGGGCATAATATTATATCATTATCTTTAGCAATGTATAATGAAGTTAGTTAGACGGCTCTCACTTTCGACTGCAGCATGCATCTGTTAGACTGCTGCTACCGGGCTTTAAAGCATGAAGATGACGCATTGCGGGCTGATGTCCTTTTCAACAATAAAGAGCTAACATCGTTTCATTATTCATCTTTGAGGAGGACTCAAACCGGGTGTAGCCAAACTAAGTGCAGGGAAGCAAATGTAAGTTTTATATGCTGTATCATAAGCCGATTCATTCCGTTGCTCATCCAACGAAATATGACATAGCCCGAAAACAAGCTTTCGGAACTGCATACCTCTCATAAAGCACGTTATGACATTTATTTGGAAAAAAAACGCCGATGTCAACAAGAGACACTTATGCCTGCCGGAGACACGTAGATCTCTCGCGGATGCTCCCATTCTGCCCGCACCTCATTACAGACCTCCTTAAAGCTGTGCACTGAAATGGCCTAGGTGAATTTGTTGCAGTGAATTGGATTTTATATGGCGTTTACCTACGAGGAGAAATTGACTCAACCTAATTTAAAAACTCAATACTCCTTTGCTTGATGGGTCAGTTAGTTTCGGGTGCAATTCGGCTCGCTTGTGCTGGAGTGCGCGCTAAGCTATTCACCTGGCAGTATGGCGAATCAAGTACAGCTCTGGTATTATACATGCACATGTGTTTTAGTCTGGCATTGAAAAAAAAAAAACGATAGTACATATAGGAACTGAAGCAAGCCTAATCACTGACGAAAACACTCATTAAGTCATTGGTTCCATTCCTATCCCACCCATCCATTAGACCATGTCTAGCTATCACCTAGATACACTTAAAAGCCGCAAAAACTTTTTATCCCTTCCCAACCGACACTGTTTGGAGGTCCCCGCTAGGTTCGTCAAACTGAGCGAGGTGAAAGAGAATAAAATGCTCAAACGCTTTCTGTTCATTAGGCACATACAGCCTCCTTGCGGTACCTTTTAGTCCCTAGTCTGAGAGCCACAAATGAGGAATAATGCTTCTACTTGGCTGTCAGTTCTTGCTTTCACAACCCTTCCTACATCCGACTCCTTTTTCTTGCCAAACACTCGTCAAGAGGCTAATATCGTTGCCCGCTAGACGCTAAAGCAAACACTCGGACGTCCAAAAGGAAAGCAAAACGACCATACAGCTAGAACAAAAGCTACACGGTGGAGCTCGTCGCAGGTCAGCCGAACGTCATCCATCAGGTGGACAGAATTATGTTTTTATGAAGAGGAATTGGGCTTCTTCAGGCTCCGCATGGTGGCAGCCGTTACATGGACAAATCACTCGTTCTCTCGGTATGACATCTTAAGTAGCCTCCAGTACCTTTTTTTCATGCGGAAAGTCAGCCGAAAGCGACGTATCTCTCGTTGCGCTCACTGCGTACACATCGCTTGATGACACGGGAATGGGTGCTTGATTTACTTTTTGATAGAAAGAAAAAGCTGGTCGGCAAAACAAAAGCTTTGTCAGCGCAAATTAGGATCAACGTTTGGCCATTCTAGGTGCGCCCGCGTTCAGCAGTAAAGCTCTGTCAAGAAGTTTTAGTTCTACTTTGCCTGAACCAAAAAACCATTCAAGTTCATGAAGAATAGCAGAAAAGGTGGCTTCTAGGATAAACGTTTTTTCCAGAACGTACGAAATTTGGAAGAACCAAAAATGTATACTTTATGTAGTCATCGTTATACAAACCTACGCGAAATGTAACGCACACCACTTTACTTAATCATCCCCCCCCCCCCCCCCCTTCCTTCCGCCATTCCTGGAATAAGCAATGAAAACGAAGTAGAAGACTCCCGATGCGTATGATGGCGGTTGTCATCAATGTAATACCCGCACGAATACGGGGATGTGCACGATGCCTATAGCTGGGAAACCCACCCGCTTTGTTGAATGCTTTTCATTCGTGATAGGAAATAGAAAATATCTGTATGGTTGTTCCTTGTTTATACAACTGGGTCTTATTTAGGTTTTCTCAATGCGGCCATTCCTCATAGTTTGTGTATATTATTTTTGCAGCACACACAGACGAAAATACACAAAGGGGCAAATATGGGGCAGCTGACATCATTTTGTACAAGATTTTTTTAATGTATTTTTGTTCACGTATGCAACGGATTACGTCCAAGCTTCCGATCTCCAAAAGATACCTGCTTCGAAAGGAACCACCCTCTCAGAAGAGTGAAGTGATGGACAGCCTGCACACATTCGAAGCAACCCTAAACATTCCAAAGAGTGCTTTGAAGGTTTCTTCAATGCAAGTGTCATGGCCAGGAAAAAGTTTTGCGGGCCTCTTCGTCAATGTCATGAAATTTATTCCAGGTTCTCCTTTCGTGTTTATGAAGTAGGAAGAAAGGGCGCAAGCAATCTGTTGAGATAAGTTTTAAGTGATGCATTCAAAGGTGAAGAAACTTTCTTACATTGTAAACTTTGCGAAATAACACCCGGAAGTGGCAAATGAGAGGATGAAGCACTCTGTATTTAATACAGGGAATTAATTTTGAGCGTGTGAATTATTCAGTGTGCAAAGATATCGTGCAGCCCAAGGGCATTGTTGCGCTTCACCTCTTTTGAAGTACTTCTGCCGCCGCTTGGCTCGAACCCGAAATCTTCAGATTAGCAACCTAACCATGTATCCACTAAGCCATTGCGGCAGCCATAGCGCTTGCTTCGTATTTTGGCGGACAATCGCTGAAAAATACATAGCTTGGAAGATTCGACATTGGGAAGAAAAGGACCACAGTTGGGAATCGAAAACTGGTCGACGTTAATATAAATTAGTTCTCCTTTCTTTGGCTATGAGCTACCGAACTCTTTCGGGAAGGCGTTAATATCACGGCTTGCAGCCACAAGTTTTAGGAGCGCAACAAAATTTGCGAACACAAACTAGAACTATCGAAGGAAAAAAAGGTGCATTGCACTATGCACCCTGCTGCTAGGGACAGCATTATAGCTAGCTGGACATTGCTCCCCTGAATACCTGTTGCACGTATTAGGGACCAAATCAGAACGATCCCAGTTGCTACACATAGTGCCATCTAAAGGGCGTTGTGTTGAAAGTTTCTGAGTTCAACAGAACTGCGCAATGTTGTATTGGAGGCATCATTTAAAAAAGGCTGTTCAAGAGCAGTAATCTCTTTGCACGAGGTAAGGGCTGTACGTGCGCTTCTGATACTTTAGAAAAAACCTTTACATAACTGCCAACGTAAAATTTACGAAAGGACCTCTATTTCAAACCGCGTCCATATATATTGCTTGGTTCTGCAATATGCGGACAATAAGTGGCATCCAAATGAAGCAAGTGAATCTACAGCGAAAATTTGCAGCGTAAGAAAATGCAGCAGAACTTTGTCATAAACGACGCTAGTTCGTACTCTCTAAGCTCCTGGCTGCTTGGCTAGAATGAATCGTAGAGAGAGCTAGAGAGCTGATAGAGCGCCAGATTTCGTAAAGAGCACGAAACAGGTCAGACTTAGTGAGCGAAACAGTATGCCGGCCACGCCGGCTTCATGAGTTACATCAACGAATGGCCTCCTTGGAATCCGCTGCTCCAGATGTTCCGCACAATCTAAGAATGGCAGCAGAGTCAAATGCGTATAGTCTCCGCATGCCCCCTTCTGCATTTCAGATGAAATACGTGAGTGCGCAAGCTAAAGACTTTACTCTGTCTCATATGGGTAATTTTTAGCCCCTTTGTGGGACAGTTTTTCTGCAGTGGTGCGCTTCTTTCTTACGCACTGACAGCCGTTTCTTTTACCACCTCCCCGAGAACTAGGTGGAAAAAGCAGTAGCAGTAGGCACCACAGTACAGTACAAAACAAAAAAAATCTGCTCTAGATGTTGTGGTCAACACACAGTAATATGTGAGCTAGGACGAAGATTCTTATCCAGAGGGTGTAGCCACTGAACACTTATTCTCTAAAAAAAAAAACGCACTCGACCAAGATGAAGGGAGTTGGTTTATGTAATTCAGGTTGTTTAGAGCTCCTTTCTCCGTCATTGAATGTATCGTATAAGCATCAATATTTCATTTGTTTGATTTTTTGTCATGTACACCCAAAAGGGTGTACCTGAACATTTTGAAGCTATTATAATGCGATTGTGGATGCGCTGTCTTCTCGTTGAGTCAGCACGATCTGCCTGCTCAAATAGCACAGCACAGTAAAAAAGTACATCAAGCACATAGTAAATGTTTTCAGAACGGAGCATAATCAAGGCGTTCTTAATCGGGTTTCCGGCTTATAACGTTCTTGCAACCTTCACCGCTTCCTCAAACTGGAAACCGGAAGAAAAGAAACGGGTCATTTAACTGGGCAAACTCATAATGGGTCAGGACAGTGAAGGCAACTTCCGATTGTAAAAAGAAAGCTATAATTAGAATGAAAGCCTATTTGGAAATAGAAAATCTAAAGAGGCTGTTTAATAACAAATTTTATACAATACATATATTTTCGCATTTATTAAATCAGTTGTTGGACACTTTTATTTCATCGTGTGACTTAGCGCAGCCGAAAGCAGTATCACAAACCGCCATATCCGGGTGTGTTCATGTCAACGAAAGCAAAAAAAAAAAAAAAAAAAAAAAAGACGAATATAAAAATCCAGTGACTTCATTTCCCCGGAAAAAAAAAAAAAAAAGCTTAATACGCTGAGTAATAAAAGCTTGCTCCTTCGCATAGCGGTTCATTAGAAGAAGCTCGAATATACAACAAAAGTATAAACCATGGTAAGCGAAAAATTAAATACGGTCGCCATGTAACAAATACCAGAAAATCGTGGCAATATTTGTTTCTTGTTAGTTGTTCGTGTACACATAAATAAAAACAATAACGCAGGCTCCGTTCTTGATTAAATGCTTCATTACGAGTTCTCTCTTTGAAAGGACACCTGTCCTCGCCACCTGCAAAGGCGCAAGCAGGTGTTGTATCTCCTAGAGAGCCTAATTTCCATCCATTTTTGAACTTGTAAAATAGACTATAAAAAGTAAAGTTGTACTGCAAAAAAAAAAAAAAAACGCAGCAAAAAAAGCCAGGAAGCAAGGCGGAAACGAGCATTTTTGTGAATTTAAAAATGAGGACGTATTTTTAGAAATATGCATTGTTTTCGTTTTTCCCAGCTGCTGATGGCTGTATAGCCGACATCTAAACCATGCTTGACACGCGAAGAGTAGGTGGTGACGATGAAAACATTTATTGTCTGGAAAGTGTAACACCGGAGTTCCGGTACCGCTCGTAGGCGTCCAGGGAGCCCGAAGTCACCCTAAAGGGCAGGGGTTATAGTAGACGAATTAATTTGCCGTTTCGGATGCCAGACGGATAATGTTGGCATGAACTGAAGTCAGCTTCGAACTTTCGCTATGTTATGACACGAAAGAGTTCGCGGGCAAAGAAGTTTGGTTCTGCGCAAGGTCAGATTTCACAATTGATATTTCATGTTATACTCATGATCTGACTCTTCAAGGAAAGGGGAAACATTAGGGCAGACGTAAAGTGCGCCTTCGTTATAGCTTATGGCTCGCCGTCATTCCGGATCATAGTACAGTACAACTCTGAGTGAGCACGTGAATAAGACATCGTCTAGTGTCTAAGCCCGGGATATAGAACCTTTAAGGGTCATACAAGTTGCTTGCACTTAGTAACGTTTAGCGATTCCGCCAAAGAACGACATAAGGAAATCGAAGTTAGACAATACCTTTCTTCGATGAGACTGCTTTCCTTGCACAAGTAGTTTTCCCGAACGACCTCACAGCTACAGCACATTGATTGTATCTTCGTAGTATCTTATCTCACAAAGGAAGTGAAAGTACATGTACCATAGACTCGTCTCATATCTAGGCGTAATATAAAGAATTGTTTCACAGATATCCGTTAGAACGTTGTCCGTGCTACCATAGCGGTCAAGGTTAAGATCAAATAAATAAATAAGTGACGGCTCATCCTTCGCAATCATTTTTCAAGTGTAGCAGTACAGGCTATTAGTGTCAGCGCTTTTTTTTACAGGTAGGGCTTTTGTATGGCGTGAGTGTACCATAATCGCTCCAGTGAGATTAGGATGCATGAAATTCGTTTGCCGTGGTAACATAATAATTTAAACGCTTTGATGGTCGTTGCTTTTGCACAGCAGGTAACACGTGAGCATTATTAGGGTGAAGAATAACACCAATGCCCGGAGTTGGGTAGAAAGATGAATGAGCGCAGACTGGGCAACATATAGCAATCTATAAATTAGGCCAGGCAGCAGAAAAGAAAAATGCACAAAATGCTTGCCCGGCTGGTTTACGAGTTGCACAACCAACTAGAATTGGTATCAATGCTACCTCGGCGTGGCAAAGGCTTCTGGGATCTCGTCATGCGCAATATGATCCTAGAAGAGAAGCCTCTACCGTTCATAATCAGAACTCAGCTTGCGCTACATGCACAACCTCCTTGTGCAATTCCATAGTGACGTAATTCGATATAACTGTATTTCGCCACGTGCGTTGCACTAGCACCAAAATAAATCGAAGGGTGTCTTGCAAACTGATGGTTAGAGGATATGAGCTGAAAGAAAACTGCCAATCACTAAGACTGCTATTATACAAAACTTACATTCGTTCACAGCTTGTACATGGATTATCAGTTTGGGACGCCATGCATGAATGTCAATCTCAAACAATCTCTTGAAGCAATACAAAATTGCTGATCCCGATTCATCTGTGACCGTTTTCCATCCAGGGAAAAATACCTCGCCGATGTCTTTTCCATAGAGTATACGGTGTTTCATCGGTGCGATGTCAGTGCACGTTAAAAAATCCCAGGTGGTCGAAATTTCCGGAGTCCCCCACTACGGCTTCTCTCATAGCCTGAGTCACTTTGGGACGTTAAACTCCACAAAGCCAAACCAAACTTGCGTTCTCTTTGGGTTCAACTGCCACCATACATTATCGCTCCTCCGCCAAAAGGTTAATATTTCTCATACCGGCATCGTAATTCATATTCATTTCTTCTCAAGACAACCAAACACTGGAACAACTTACCTGCGTTGTATACTAGCTTGACCAGCATTGACAATTTTAAAACGGCCGTAAAAGGTTTCATTTGTAAGCTATGATAACAAGTGACTTATTTTGTGTAATAACTGGGCTCGTTTCATACTGTATTTGGTACTCAAGGTACTGGTCGCGTTAATATTAATACTCGGGATAATTACCTTTAATAAGCGTAACAAAGATCAGCCCATGATATAAAGGACGTTAGCGCATAAACGTGGCCTAAGACGATGAATGCGACGATATCAAGCGCTTGTATTTAGTCGTATGCGTGTTCGAGATTTTCGCGCTATATCATGCAGAACAAACTAGCCCGACAACACGCCCTTTTGAGTGGCTTATGGTAGCACTGTTATAAAGCAGCTTTCTCCTTCGTGATATTTCTATAACATATATTCTAAACGATTAAACGTATGCTTCCGTTTTAAAGGAATTAAAATATATCACATTGTGCCTACAAATTCACACTGTCTGGCTATATCTCTTTGTTCTTGTCGCACGTAATCTAGCAGGTTGTCATATGTCCTTGCTTTATGTATTCGTTGCTATGTTGCCTCTCGAAGCGTGTCGCTTAATTTCAGGTGCAATATCGAAGCAAAGTGGGAAAGGCAGCGGACCTCGATACGGGTTTTCTATGGATTGTCACTTGCTTCAGTGTGAGAACGTGTCGGACGCTGTGCTGCTATAAATAGAGCGATCACCTGCTCGCATGTCCGCACTAATGAGTTCACCACCGTGTACACGCAACCGTAATTGAGACAAAATGGGTACTGCCCACTAGTTGTGCCACAGAAGCCTCCTTGATACCTCAGAAAAACTTATGTTCTAAAATTAGTGGTGGAATTCCTTGAGGCACTTCATGAATTACATACCGAGTGAGCAGGATACGCAGATGCCTATTTGTACCTTAGAAATGTTGTAAATGATGCGCTGATAGAAATATGGTTCAGAGTACCATCAATATTTCAAGATGTGCCAAACTGTAATGCGGTTGCGTTTTAAACATGACATTGAATGGTATTTTCTTATTTCCTAGGGTGTATTTAAAGGCTAAAGAGAAGAGCTGTAATTTTAGGCATATATTCCGCACTCGGTTGATTCTCGACAGGACTGACCTTTTGTGGTCATATATATATCTTATAGTAAATATTTCACACCCATTACACAGTCCGCAGCCAATGCTTTATTAACACCCAATAAACTTTGGGAGCTTCATGCAATGAATAGTGGCGCCAAAAAAACTGAATTCTTTGCCTACTGCAACGATGCACATTTCGCAAAACTAAGACATTAAATTTATAAAACGTGCGAGCTGCGGGCTCCATACCATAATTTAAGCTAAAGATATAGCACAATAAACAATTTTCTTCGAGCACAAAAATTCCGTGACAGCCCCGTACCTTTCTTTTTAGCCCAGTTTTATGGCTTGGGACTGAGTCTGATCAGTCATTACTCCCTTAAATAATGAACAAACGCTCCAATGTGCAATGAGCAGAAAACGCGAAATTTCGGAATTTGTATTTATACAACGTCGCTTAAAATGAACATTATAGAACAAAAATGGATATAAATTAGGCCTAAAATGTGGCAAAACTAAGGCAAAGAATAAAAAAAAATAACAGTCGATTTCTCTCTCTTTTTTTTTTTTAATTCATAAGGAGCGATTCTATTGCTGCCACTGAAATTGGGGCCTGCTCCTTCGAGTAATGCTTGTCTGAAAATTGTCAACAATGTGTCCGCAATGAAAGTGCACTAAAAAACAATTGCAGACAAGGAGGGTATAAGCGCGACTACAGTGCTTTTATTTTTAGAGTGCCCTTCATGGGGGGGGGGCTGAAACCTCAAGAGAATTCCAGCGTTCCGTCCCATCGTCACGGGAACTGTCCTCGCAAATAAAGTGGCTGCTTTGTTAACTACACAGGTGCGTTATGTTAATGAGGACATCCGCGCTTCGTTTAGTGTGCCGTTAGAACGGCACGTGTAACGCATCTGTCTTGCCATATTTTCGACGCTGTCTAACTCGCAAATTAAGGCACCTGCGGTACGCATGCAATTTCCCCTGTGTTCCTTGCCAGCCACTTCTTTTCACAACGTAGTAATGAGAAGTCGCCATACTTCCTTTCCATGTTTTATTTCTATCTGCATGTGTCCACTAATTGCCTTTTGTGGCTCTGACTGGCTAAATGCGAAGAATAAATCGGACAGCGGAAATAACCGCTTTTTTCCATTACGGACAAATGTAACGGCGCCATATTCGCACACCCTTGAGGTAGCGCTCGACTTAGTTTCTTGTCTTGAACATACATCCTTAATTACATTATTGCACACTTCTCAAACTTCTTGGACTCGGAAAGAGTGCTTGTGTCGCAGACACTGCATATAGGTGCGTCCAAGGAAACCGGCAACTTGGAAAGTGGAATTTAGCTGCATTAGGAATTTGAACATGAAGGCTGTGCTTCCAGCATGCCTTCATTTTTATTTTTGTCATTGTTACCTATCTTCTCTCTACGTGCTCGTTTTACACACTGTGTCTTTACCAGATTGGAAGCCCGGTAGTGCTTGCCTAATTCTTTTCTTTTAAGCTTTTTCTCCAAAACGGCACACGTTGCTAAGACACATTCTTGAAAAAAGAAAGAAAGCGCTGCAGAGAAGCTAGCACAGTACGAAAATCGGTGTCTAGTTTCTCTTCCCCATTCGTTTACTTTAATGTTTCTCAAAGGTGCTGTTGTATCTTTGCAGTAGCCTTGCTTTTAGGATTACGTCCACTCTCCATCAACACATTATGGAAGCTCCCAGAAACGAGCCGACAGGCAGCATGTCTGCTCAAGCATTTCACCTCTATAAAATTGACAGCAAGCATTAAACAAAGACGTCCTTGACCCAATACAAAAAAAAAAAAAAAACTGAATCTGCGATCACTCAATTTTGTGCACTTTGAAGCTGCCTTGACTCATACTTGATCGAATAAGTTCGTCGAGTTATTGAAATGAGATTTTTTTTCTGAATGCAAAGCCCGCGATATTCTTTCTTAATTATAAACATTCCCAACAACAACAAAAAAAAAACATACACTATGCAAAAACGAAATTATACAAACGCCCTGAGCTGGTACCTGGTCAGTAGAGGCTGCTTCGCGCTGATTCTTCCTACGTTTCAAATGGTCTCGTTGAAGCATCGGCTTCCTAGCACGAACTTCGTCCGAGGCAGCAGTTATGAAAGCGGAACGTCCGCCCACTGTGCATTGTCGCCGGCGCCGTTATCACTGCTGGGAGGCTTTCGTTGGATACCGCACCTTTGTCGCCCTGTCTCTCAGCGTCGAAATCAAATTTAGCTTAACTACACTGACTTCGAGCTTTCCAAGGGCGACGAGCCCATCCATCATCGCCCTTGCCTCACCGAAACGTTAGCTGCAGCATCATCCACGCTGGGTGAAACCTAGCCACGAATCATGTGCGATTCCTGAACTTCCACCGCGCTCAGGGGGAAAAACAACCTGCCGGAACACAGCCAATTCGAACACAGGCATTTTTTTTTCTTTTTTGAAGCAAATTAGCAAAGTTCTGGCGATACCCGCTACCAATCACCCCACTTGTTTTACTGTAATCTCTGGCTCCGTGAATGACATGTAGTCATCTTCATCAACTTCCTCCTTGCACAATGGAATTAGGCAAACCATTATCGCAGTACGTCCTTACGGTGCATAAAGGTCAGAGACGGATAGGTTAATGACGTTGGCCCACCAAAAATTAGTTTTGCGCGATTAGAAAATTGAAATTTAAAAATTGAATTGACCTACGTTCAAAAGCGACTTGTCGTGCCCACACCAAAAATTGTCGGGAAATCTTTAACTGTACATGAACAGTCGAAAATTGGACGCTTCCGCAGGGTACAATATTGGTTGCCGGAGTCACAACATTTGTCACTTTCTTTTTCTTTTTTTTTTTGTTTCGCTACTCCGACCGCTCACATCTTCGAATCCTCTCATCGAACACCTTCGCTTCCGAGCTGCAATCGCTCGCTAGGGGGATAAAAAAAACTAGAATACAAAAGATAGGACCTGGATAGCCAGGACATGGAGGATTACATGTAAGACGACACTTATGTTAGCAATAACATGATTCGGAAGCCCGAAGCTGCTTAGTGCCGGAACTGGGACGACAGCAATAAGGCGTAATGTTTTGTTTTGTTTCATCGCGAGTTTGTTACAATCTCGATGTCTATAAAACGTTGCCCGCCGGCAGCGTAGCTGTCAGAAAAGCCTAGATGCATTGAAAAATCACCCAGCATATACCTTTGGCAGGCTTTTCCAACGAGAGTATTATATCCCCAGCTGTGCCAAGAGAGCAATTGTCTGGCGACATCGACCGACGGAAGTTCCATAGCGTCGAAAAATAACGAGATAGTTATGGAAGGTTACAGTTGGAAGGGAACATGAATGGGCGCTGAGTGAACGACCGGTTGTGTAATGGCTCGAGAGCAGAAGGCATATCCGAGTTGGGAGTGGCTGCCAAATCAAGCAGTCAAATCAACCAGCTTCTTTCATATGAAAATTTGAAGACCGGAGTCGAACCGACCGGGACCGGTTCAATTCCGTTTGTTGTCTCGGGATATCATTATCACACTTATGGCAGGCGGTAGAATGGCAAGTGACGTGGCTAGGTACTGACTAGGTGGATAACACAGGTGATAGCGCTATTACGTGGCATCGTGTAGATAAGTAGCGCTCTCACGTATATGGCGCATGAATCTCATTTATAATCTATGAATTCATTCTCTTATTTCTGATTTTTTTGTCGGTAATAGCATCTCAGAATTTACCACCCCAAACTGTTTGCCTTCTTTTTCTTGTCGCAGTCCACGTTTTTCTTATCTTTGTGTTTTACTATCTTTCTTTCCCAGAAAAGTCGATTGTTCGCCTTGAACGAATTTTAGCCATGCGACTACTGGTATGTGCTCAGTATAATGGCTCCGGACCTAAAAAAATATTGATAAAACAGGGAAGCACTCTGGCTTAATATAGAACACTTAAGCTAGTGGCATCATGCAGTAGGTATGTGATAACTCTCGCCAACATTTGCCGCTGCATTCTTACATTCATTCATTTACCAATTGCCAAATGATACCTCTGTTCTTGACCTCTAAACCTCACTTACTTTAGAGAAATCGCATAACTGTTTGCGCCTGAGGACGCTGTTGTATTGCTTGGTCTCTGTGTTGGGTGCCAGTTTTGCGCACATGGAATAATATTGTTACAGGGCGGCACGCCAATGAAAACAGAACAGAGGACAGAGAGAAGTTGTTCGATGACCGTGAGATGACGTTTAATGAAAATGTTAGAGGGCCTAGCGCGAGCGCTCCTGCCCGCGCTACTGCTCGCCTCTTCTTTCTTGCTCATCCGTAACGTGATCCGGGGCCACCGAGCGATCGTCCCCATCGTGGACAAGGAAGTTTACCGATGTTGATGATTCCATGGCATGATGATGGACGTGTCTGAAGGCTTGAAGAAAAAGAAGAAGAATAGAACGGCTTGCCGGCACAATGATTCCCGATGAACCTTGGTCCAGGACACTCTCGGGCCACACGTTGCCACGACTCGATGGAGGAGGCCAAGGCACGCACCTCATGGCATAGGCAGGGGAGGATGTTTTCAAGTGTAGCTTTGTCTTAGGTGGTGGGGTCTTTGGTCGGCACATTTGGTCAGTGGGGTCACATATGGTAGTTCGGGTCTCTTCTTGTATCTTGTGGTCTTGTGTGGGTCTCGGGTCAGTCTCTCTTTCATCCTGTCTTGTGCTCGGGGCCGGGGTGGAGGAACGGGAAGGCCTTGTTGGGTCCAGCAGGCTGGGGACCAGCCATATGATGCCTCCTAACCTTTCGCCGACGACACTAGAGGACGCAGGGCGCCGAAGCTCCGGACCAGAATGAGGGGGTGATGAAGTACCTCGCAACTTTAACCAAATGTTACGGGGTGGCAAGCCGATGAAAACAGAACAGAGGACAGAGGGAAGATGTTCGATAACCGTGAGCTGACGTTTAATGAAAATGTTAGCGGGCCTAGCGCGAGCGGTTCTGCCCGCGCCACTGCCCGCCTATTCTTCATTGCTCGTCCGTAACAATATCCATGGTTCTAAAATGTATTCAGTGAAATGAGAGCTCTTGATTCTCCCATCATTTCTCCTTCCAACAGGAGAATTGAACGGCAGGGCATCGAGTGCATCGCGCTCCACAAAGTTGCACTTCTTGCACTCGAATACGCACCAACCATCCTGGCTTACCACCGCATCTTCACTAGTCGTTCGCAAACACGAATCAATGCGCCGTCCTGCAGCACCCCGCTATGCAAACGAGCTCTTGTTTTAGAAACCGAATCACAAATATCCGCTCTAAAGCAAAGTGACGTACTACATTTAAATAAACTTGCAGTGCTGAAAAAAGGTAAGAAGTAGGTAGTTTTGTAGGGCTGACCAAGCTAGCACGCTGCTACCAGTAAGTACACTGTTTTAGCTTGCTTCGCTCGTTCTTGTATATCAACTCAGTAACGCACAGGAGCTTTTCAACCTTCCTGCTCCGCATTTTATTATTCTATGGCACATCCTGCATGACGTGAGCGCTGTAGGATGTGTAGGCGATATTTCTTGCTCGTGCTTTTTTTAGTGAACCATACTGACGCACTCCCTCAAAAGTATTGCGCAGCTACTTATTTAGGTGACCCAAAAAGAAGCGAAAACAAATTCAACTTCACCTGTTTGTTTCCGTTTCGCCCTAAAAAAAAAAAAATGTCTGCGTGCTGTGAAAAGGAAGCTAACTTCTTGCACAAATAGGAGGAGGCGCGTGTCACTCACGGCGGCGGGGTCGCTACCGTATTATAATATTTGGTTGCAATGCTTGCCTGGTGCGCTGCGTCGTCATCTTCATTGCGATAATTATCATTTGCGGATTTAATGAGGAAACAGCTTGCTAAGCGTGTTTTTCTATAGTTACATTTCATCGTATACGACCTGGCATGTGAGATGAATTATGTTTCGCATGTCCATTCCGTGTTCTACATTTTCGAAAAAAATTGTTCTGAAACCTGCTAGTAGATCGAGATGAAAGCGAATATTTAAGAAATGCTCATATCACCAACAAATCAAGATATCACCACTGTGGCTATATCATACTCCATAATGCTACTTTGAAAATTGAATCTTCATATACGACACACGAAGGAACACATGACACCCCATTAGAGACTGATGTCAGAGCTCCCTAAAAAACCCAATCTGGTCGGAATCAATCCGCAGCTAGCTTTAGCCGCTCCACATAACCAATGCTGCTTTGAAACGTTGAAGCTAATATATAATACCTTACAGTGCCATGCTTTATTCTTCCCTACCATACCATACAATACATTGACCTTACAATACCATACCATAATATGTCGTTCCGTGCCGTGCGCTATTAATCCATACTTTCCGGTAACCCACGAATAGTACAGCTCATTCAAGTAGAGGCTGGCTTTATTCAGCCGCTTTCCTGTCGCCTTCTCATTACAAACAATTCAAGATACGGAGCGACGAGAGAGTTCTTCGGAGCATTCAACTTCGTAGTCAGCTTCAGCTTCATCTTCATTTTCTTTTTATAGCCGATCTGTCCGTGTCGACTGGTTGATTTTGTTTCCACATGCTATGAAATGACTGTTGACACGGCGAGGAGTAGAACTGCGACCAGTAAAGGAAAAGTAAATGTCTAATTGAGAAAAAACAGTTCCAGAGAAAGTGCAGTGTTCCGAGAGAACACGAAAATCAAGAACTGATGAAGCGCTCGATCCAGGCACCGTTTTCCCAGGAATCCAAACGGGAATTGAAACAATGGGAAAAGTGTTGGCGCCGCGTGGGACACGAATGGTCTTGATTAACTTTCCATCTACCCTCTTTCTTCGCAGCTCTTTTTTACAGTGATCATACCTTATTGGCTTGTTTTGGTAGATTGTTCTTGTCCGCTTTCGTCGGCTAACGCTTCTTTGTCCTCAGAACTCACGCTCTTTCATCGCCGCTTCTACTTTCAAGGCAATACTTGTGATAGTTGGGGATGGCACAGCTTTCTAGATTTGTACAGGGCTCGTCGGTAACAGTTCGTGAACATTGTTCAATTCTATGTGCCCGAACACGTGCACTCTTCTTTCACTGGCTGCGTGTATTTTTATTCTGATGTTCTGGCATTGCGAATGCCATTGATGTAATTGCAGATGGTTGTGAACAAGGTTTCGTGAAACTATCACAGGGCAGTCTAATTCGAATTCTTTTTTGCTATGCTTCAGCGGCGTATAGGTCGTTGACACTTCCACAGCATATTATTTTGATTTAAAGGAAGCTTCCGATAGCACTATCATTTTCGACGTGATTGAGGATTCTGCCAGAATAAAGTGTCGCGGTAAGTATTTTTGTTTTATTCTTCGCAAGTGGCAGCAGCTGCAGCATCAGTCCGAACACTTCGTTAACTTTCATATCGTAGTTCCGGAAACAGGGTCCTTGAAGGTAAGCAATAGTCCAGTTTTCCGGTTTATCCTTATCTTTTTCTTTGTAAAACAGAAAAAAAACAAATAGTTTCCGTCATAAAAACAATGTAACCATCTTAAGAGGCCCACTAAAAGTGCTCTATTTGTATTCGTGTTATCTTGGGTGTTATTTCTCCTAAAACAAAAATAAAAAGTAGAGGCCCATGAATTCAACAGCACAACGCGGAATCGACTACACAAGAAAATTACGTTTCCTCTCCATGAGCACAAAGGCCCCAATGATGAGGCTAAGGAGGATAAAAGTTTCCGGCTGCTGCTTTCAGTTTTTTGCTTGTTTGCCACTCCTATTCATACTTCATACGGCGGACTATTCCGTCTTTGAAGTCCGGTTATTGACGAGCCCTGCCTTCTGGTGTCGGTGACTCCACAATGCTCGTTTAGGGCATCTGGTGCTGCAGGGTGTTAAAATTGTAATTCCTGCCACTTTTCTTTTCGTGTTAAAATAAAGGAAATCGCCAATATTATAGCTACATATTTGCAAGGCCTGCAATAATTTTCGACGGTGTGTATACAAATTTGTGTGGCTTCACGCCACTGATGAACCACTGATGAACCGCATACCTCCTGGTTTTTTATTTAACTAGTGAAGTATTTCATTCGCATTAAAAATGGCCTTGAGAAATCCGGTTAGGCCACAGCCACATGACTGCTCGCGGGAACTTGCAAGTACCCCCCCAACACCTTTGTTCAAGACGACGTAATATTTTGATTGAAACCTAAATGCAATTCAAATTGAGGAGAGTTAAGAACCCCCGCATGCTTTAAGCAATTTAACTTCGTAATACAGTTCATTTCGCGTAAATGAGAATTTAAAATGGGGGAGATTCAAACCAACGACCCTTGTTGCGAGCAAGACGGGCGAAGAAACGCATACTTCTATGGCTTCGGAAAAAGCGGAGCGTAGTAAGTATGTCGTGCGATCAATGAACCACGCAAGAGAACGCACGACGAAACATTTAAGCAGTTCCGACTACTTGCTGAAACATGCCATGCTCACGCACTACGCATAACCGACAGTGACGTCGGCTATAATATTCTACCTGCAATCTGAAAAAATCGAAAAAAACAATCGCCTTCGTTACAGTTTTTTTTATATATTTATAATCAGTAACACTATGTGGTAGAAGATTCTTTAAAGTTGCAGAAATTGCAGCATTCATTTATTTAGCAGAAATAGACACAATCACTATCCAAAGCTCTCCCCACTGAACTTGGATCTCGAAGCATTCTGAATCCATTCTCCTGATAATAGGTATTATAACAGGGGATTCCTCATTTCATCAGTGTAGAATATACTGGGTGCTGAATATAATCTAAGAACGGATTTACTAATGTGTACCTCCGAGCCCAGTGACACAAACTTGGAGGTGCTGGCAGTCGTGTGGACTAGTATGCTTTTTTTTTTCCCAAAACGGTATTACCTTTGAAGAATAATTAATATCTAACTTTTTCGTTAGCGGCTTCGAAGCAAAGTGTCATCGCGCCGATAAACATCTGGGTGCAATTTTTGCACAAAGCTAAGTTTTAGTTAAAATGACTAGCGCGCGTCTCGAAAATCATTTTGTAGTGAGTTGTTTAGCTACTGTGTTTCGCAGGGATAAGCACGAAAATGAAACTGATAAAATGCTCAAAGTAATAAAAATTTCAAGAGATATTCTGAAGGCCTGCCAGACTAAACTTCATCTTTTGCGCGGTTTCCTTCGGAAGGGCAAAAAAAAAAAAAATCAGATAAGTGTGTGTGCAGTGAACGGCTAATCCATCACTCCAGTAATTGAACTCCTAAGGCTGGACAGAATGCAGGCAACTCTTATCGCTTCTTAGCAAAGTCTCAACTAGGCCTTCAAACGTGATGCGATCGTAACGCGATGCGATCATCTTAAGGCTGCTATCTGGTAAATAAGCAACAAGATATTCAAGAGACAGCCTTCAAAATTATGTATGCTTTTTTGTGATATATGCGGCAAACATTCCACCTCTCAAGGCCTGATCAAAAATAGCAATCTGTCACAGCGTTGCCGCTGAGAGGGGAAACATGTCAAAAATTGTTGTCTGTAATTGGTCCTATCGAGGGTATAAGTTCTGCTATTTTTCTTATCATGCATGCGAGATCTATTAGTATCAACACAATCTGACAAGGTGCTCTCTTCTCTTTTTTTTTCCTTTCCGCTTTCTGCTTTTTTCTTTCTTTTTATACTACTTTCGTGAACGTTATATCCTCCTTCGTTGACGAATATCGCAGTTTCCATTTTTTTTTGTTTCATTGTTTCCTTATACCCTTATATATCAACCCTCCCGTTTTTCGATTACATGCTTGGTAGACAATAAATATTATCCTTGTTTTTCTTTTATATGATTTTAACCGACTGCAAGCATGCTGTTCAAGTAGTTTCACAACGCAGCGAGATTCCCTTCATGAGTGATGAATGCGTATAACTATCGTAGACCCCTTGAAAGCCGCATTATTAGATCAGAGTCACAGATGGATTAATAATTCAAGGACCGCTTAGAGCACAAACATTTGAGGTAGCACGAATATGTCACTCCTTACTGCCGCGAAAGATGCTGCTCAATATCTCGGAGCAACATTATGGTTGCTAGGACTTGTGCACGGCAAAAACATGCATGGCTCTCAAATAAAAAGAGACCCAGCTAATACAATGACATTAGATGCAGTGATGATAAGGGGTGGCATCTTGATATGAAGCGTCAATGTGACACTTTTTCAGTTTGGTTTGGTATCGTATAATTAGGTTTTACATCCCAATGCGATTCAGCTATGAGAGGCGACGTTGTGGGGGGCTCCGGAAATTTCGGCCACCCGGGGTTCTTTGACGCGCACTGATATCACACAGTACAAAATCGCATTGCTTTTCGCCTCCATCGAAAAGCCACCTCCGCGGTCGGGGTTCGATACCGCATCCTTCGGTACAGCAGTTGAGTGCCCTAACCCCTGCGCCACCACTGCTGATCACACTTTTTAAGACGATGCTGCACTACGTAGGTGAGAGTTGTGGGAGACATGTATAAATTGCTGTGATATCAACCTTCTATGCTCATTTTGTCTCAGTTGCTAGAGCTGAACGTTCTCCTTCAGAGTTCTCTGTAACGTTCCTCAAGCTCCAAAGCAGCTATGAACAAAGATTTAATATGGGTTTCATAAAATTGAAGGATACCAGAGAAGTAGATACCGCTTAAATTGGTTCCAGTTTCCGAAGTACGTGTTCTGGCAGAGAGTTTGGTGTATACGATTGAACAAAATAAATGAAAAGACCCACAACGCCTTAATTGAAAACCTAATGTCAGTTCTAGAAACGGTGAATTCCAAGGCGAACGAGCTTCATAACGGAAGTGTTACTCTGAAAACCATATGCATGCATTCACTCAACGTTAAAAGAGTGGAAGAGACGCACACTTTTTGCACGCAAAAAAAAACAAACAAAAAAACTAATAGCCACGGACCATAATCACAAACGCAGGTAAACAGATCAAACATGCACAGACAGTACGATGCTGCACTGACAACTGAATCGTTTTTGCAGCCGTGAACTTTTGTCTTCGTTTCATCTAACTACAGCCAACTTCCTTCACTGTCCTGCCAGTAAGCGCAGGAATTTCATTTCTTTCTTCAATAAGTACACAGAAGGCGTATTAACACATTGTTTACCAGAAACTTTGATCACCCAGGGTTCTAAAATTTCTCGCGTCGACTTGTACTTATCTTCTTTTCAAAACTCCAACGCTATGATGCTCATCTGGGCATTTGTTTGTTTCTCGCGTCTTAGTATTTGCAGTGCACCGCAAAGGGGGTATGGTACCAACCATAGCACCATATATATAAAGTAGCCGCCAAATTGGCGAGACCACTGTGACAGTTGACAAAAAAGGACTTCTTCGCTTTAGCATTGTAATCTGTGACCAAACGCATGCATCCTGGCTTTAAAAATATCAGAACGTCTATGTAAGATAAAAAGTCAACAAATACAGCAAAATCATGATAGATACTGGCATCTGCATTTTGACAAAATAAATGTTTTCCAATCCAAATCGACTAGATTGAGGACCCGCCTTGAGTCTTCACAACCCTCTTCCCCCTTTCTTTTCTCCCCTTTATTTCTCCGCCTACAAGAAAACGACCCCGCGGTAACCTCCGTAACAAGCCGGCAGAAGCAACGAAAGAGTTGGATTTGTGGCATGAATGGTATAGTTAGGACGGTTGTGATTCCAAGTTGGGAAAACTTTAGTCGTTGTGGAGTGCAATGTAACTTTCGTAATAACTTTTAATAGAGGCCTTACGTGAACAAGAAAAAATTATTGTTTATTGACCTGTCAGTGTGAATTTCCGTGTTCATATAAAGAGAAATTACATTGTCGCATTCCTAATCAGTCTCGTGGCCCCGTCATGCGGCCGGACTGCATTACCGGACGTTTTAGCTGGCCTTAGCTTTACTAGTGACCCCGGTAGTTCTTTGTCTTTCTATCTCGTACTCCCGGCTGCATTGTCTTCATCCTAGTGCGATATTAAACTTACCTTGTGGGAAAGGTACTTTGATTGTTCTGGTTAATTGTTTGACGTTCACAATATAATGTCGGCAATTCGGCTACCTCCTCCTGTTTTTGAAGCTCATTCTATCATTGGGATAGCATATTGCGGTACACCCAGCACATTTTGGGCCTTTGCCATGCTATGTCAGTGCACATTAAACAACCTCAGGTAACCGAAATTTCCAGATTCCTCAACGGCGGCGTCTCTCATAGTCCGAGTCGCTTTCGGATGTTAAAACCCATAAATAAACGAAACCAATCAGATGGTGCAATTTAAAGACATAATTTATCTTTCATTTCTGACGAGAAAACTGCTTGGAATAACTTTTCCGGCTCTGCAATGGTTGTGGAAGCTTTCGACGCATTCTTTAAGACATGTGTATGCCAATTTGAAAACGTTAAACTGAAAGATGGACTCTGACATGTAAATCTCCGCACTATGCTGATCGCAGTATAACTGTTCAGTGCCAGCTGACCATAGCTGTATGATTACACTAGATTGATCATGACAAACTGATCACCGTGTATTTAATTAAACTGAAACGAAAGATCTATACGGAATTGAAACGTAAAAAAATTCAGGATTGCACTTAGTTTCGCTTAAGCGCTTAATGGCGAAAGTCTTTTCTACTTCTGTTCTTCTACTGTCTACCCCTTCTCTTCCTCTACCTTTCGCGTTTGTGTACTCGTCATAATTTCATTATTTTCGTTGGATTCGACGTCAGGACCTATCGCGATGTCCTTGCGGAGGAAATTATGTTGACGTCAGAACCCATTACGATGCCTTGCGGACATATCTCGCGGAATCTCGCTGACGCCTCTTGTGTGTGTGTGTGTGTGTGTGTGTGTGTGTGTGTGTGTGTGTGTGTGTGTGTGTGTGTGTGTGTGTGTGTGTGTGTGTGTGTGTGTGTGTGTGTGTGTGTGTGTGTGTGTGTGTGTGTGTGTGTGTGTGTGTGTGTGTGTGTGTGTGTGTGTGTGTGTGTGTGTGTGTGTGTGTGTGTGTGTGTGTGTGTGTGTGTGTGTGTGTGTGTGTGTGTGTGTGTGTGTGTGTGTGTGTGTGTGTGTGTGTGTGTGTGTGTGTGTGTGTGTGTGTGTGTGTGTGTGTGTGTGTGTGTGTGTGTGTGTGTGTGTGTGTGTGTGTGTGTGTGTGTGTGTGTGTGTGTGTGTGTGTGTGTGTGTGTGTGTGTGTGTGTGTGTGTGTGTGTGTGTGTGTGTGTGTGTGTGTGTGTGTGTGTGTGTGTGTGTGTGTGTGTGTGTGTGTGTGTGTGTGTGTGTGTGTGTGTGTGTGTGTGTGTGTGTGTGTGTGTGTGTGTGTGTGTGTGTGTGTGTGTGTGTGTGTGTGTGTGTGTGTGTGTGTGTGTGTGTGTGTGTGTGTGTGTGTGTGTGTGTGTGTGTGTGTGTGTGTGTGTGTGTGTGTGTGTGTGTGTGTGTGTGTGTGTGTGTGTGTGTGTGTGTGTGTGTGTGTGTGTGTGTGTGTGTGTGTGTGTGTGTGTGTGTGTGTGTGTGTGTGTGTGTGTGTGTGTGTGTGTGTGTGTGTGTGTGTGTGTGTGTGTGTGTGTGTGTGTGTGTGTGTGTGTGTGTGTGTGTGTGTGTGTGTGTGTGTGTGTGTGTGTGTGTGTGTGTGTGTGTGTGTGTGTGTGTGTGTGTGTGTGTGTGTGTGTGTGTGTGTGTGTGTGTGTGTGTGTGTGTGTGTGTGTGTGTGTGTGTGTGTGTGTGTGTGTGTGTGTGTGTGTGTGTGTGTGTGTGTGTGTGTGTGTGTGTGTGTGTGTGTGTGTGTGTGTGTGTGTGTGTGTGTGTGTGTGTGTGTGTGTGTGTGTGTGTGTGTGTGTGTGTGTGTGTGTGTGTGTGTGTGTGTGTGTGTGTGTGTGTGTGTGTGTGTGTGTGTGTGTGTGTGTGTGTGTGTGTGTGTGTGTGTGTGTGTGTGTGTGTGTGTGTGTGTGTGTGTGTGTGTGTGTGTGTGTGTGTGTGTGTGTGTGTGTGTGTGTGTGTGTGTGTGTGTGTGTGTGTGTGTGTGTGTGTGTGTGTGTGTGTGTGTGTGTGTGTGTGTGTGTGTGTGTGTGTGTGTGTGTGTGTGTGTGTGTGTGTGTGTGTGTGTGTGTGTGTGTGTGTGTGTGTGTGTGTGTGTGTGTGTGTGTGTGTGTGTGTGTGTGTGTGTGTGTGTGTGTGTGTGTGTGTGTGTGTGTGTGTGTGTGTGTGTGTGTGTGTGTGTGTGTGTGTGTGTGTGTGTGTGTGTGTGTGTGTGTGTGTGCGTGCGTGTGCGTGTGCGTGTGCGTGAGTGTGAGTGTGAGTGTGAGTGTGAGTGAGTGTGAGTGTGAGTGTGTGTGTGTGTGTGAGTGTGTGTGTGTGTGTGTGTGTGTGTGAGTGAGTGTGAGTGAGTGTTATAGTGTGTGTGTGTGTGTGTGCGTGCTTATGTGCGTGTGTGTGTTTGCGCGTGCGCGCTTGTGCATGTGTGTGTTGTGTGTGTGTGTCAGTCATCATTCTTGTCCTGCGGCTGTATTGACTCGCTGGATGTTTTATGAAACAACTACCACAGAAATTCCCTACCTTCAAAACATACAGTTATTTCACGGTATATGCGTTGTCATCTGGAATCCATAGCCTCCAACTTGCCTACTAAGTGCATGATATATGCAATGAGAGATCCTACGACACCAGAACACTTTACGACGAACGGTTTCTTCACGATTTTGACTCGCAACTCGGGAAAACGTTTGTCATATTGAGGTCCGCCTGCTGTGCATATATTTACACGAAATATATGTATTGCATTGTCTGATGAGAGGTGACGTCAGTAACGGATGAGTCTGAAGGTACCCAGTGATGCATCGTAGACGTCCAGCGTCAAGTATACGTCATACAGCCCCTTGATGAATTTGCCTATTTTTCTTGCCATCGCTACAATTTTATAACATTCTATACAGCTCGAGCTGGCGAGCTGCTGCTGCAGGCTTCTAGAAGATTAAGTGCAAAAAAAAAAAAGCGATTCAAGAGAAGGAAAAAAAAAGAATTTCTTTCCCCTGTGCATGTTTTTACATGCACGACAAGCTGTCTACGCCACACGTTATTGTTCTCTTTGATCATTTAAAACGTTTCAACGACGTAGATGCAAGGGGAAAACTAATAATAAAAAAAACTAACATCATATTTAGCCTCTTTTAAACGCGTCTTAACCAGTTCCCGTTTATACAGCAGAGCCTCGCGAAGATACAGTAATAAGGATAGCTAAAGTGAGCACCAAGAGAGACGATACCAGCCGGGCCTTATGACCTTGATGCCAAGTTTCCACTTTGTAGTACAGCCAGATTTAAAATGGCATAACCGCAGAGTTGCGCCATGCACACTCTTCATTGCTACCTTGCTCGTGCTTTCTTAGGATATTCTTGAGGTTAACGCTTTCTGTTCTCTGCACGCTTTATCACTCTTGAGTTCTCCCCTCACTCTCACTTCCCTGAGACGTATTTCATATCTCTCAATAGCGTCATGCTTTCGTCTTTGATCTTGTGCCAAAAGATTCTCCTTCGCATCATTGTATTGGCGCTGTATGCAAGTCCTCACCCTTTGGACAAGTCTCAGCAAACTGAAAACTGGCATCCGTATAGGCACCCTGCACCCGCTAGGCGCTGCCACCATGGATGGATGGATGGAATATAGGAGCGTGCCCTTTGAAACGGGGTGGTAGCAGTAGCTATCATGCTCATTTTTCTCCCAATATCCTAATTATTGGTTTATTATTAGTTACCTAAACCATCATTCTATTTATTAAATTTTTTTAAAAATTTGTTTCTACATTACTAACATTATGTCACTTCTCTGCTTTCAAGCCACCAATCTTCCAGTCGTTTTTTGCTAGTTTCCACCGCCGGTTAATCACCCGGCCACTGGTATCTCTAAACCCCAGAGCTTCAGGAACAGTGATTGCGCCTGCATCAACTTCGGGATGGATACCATTACATTCGAGTATAATATGGTCAATTGTTTCACCGGAGTTACCACATACAGCACATGCGTCATCTCCATTGTTAAATTTCTTTTTGTAGCTGCGTGTTCTAAGGTACCCTGATCTAGCTTCAAAAAGTAGGGCACTGCCTCTTGAGTTATCAAAGAAATCTTCCTTCCTGATCTGCATTTTCCACTTTCGGTATAATTCCACACTCTGTTTCTTTTCCATCAAACTTATCCAATTTTTACCTTCTGTGCTTTTAGCCTGTTGCTTGATGCTCTTTATTTCTCCGTCCTTGTGACTAGCATACTTACTAGTTAGTTTCCTAGTTCTTTTCCTCCATTGTGAGTCAATGTTTTTTAAGTACAGGTATTTAAATACTTTAGCTGCCTATCTGTTACTGCCCAATTTCCTCAGGCGTTCCTCATATATTTTACTCCGAGCTTCCCGTACTTCGAAAGGTGCCCAGCCCATATCTCCCTGTACCGCCTCATTTGTAGTTTTGCCGTGGGCACCTAGTGCTAATCGTCCAACGGATCTCTGATTTATTTCTAATGTCGACTGTACCACTGATTTTAGGCACAAAACCGTATTTCCGAAAGTAAGTCCGGGCACCATAATTCCTTTCCAAATACCCCTCAAAACCTCATACCTATTGTACCCCACAATGCCTTATGCTTCATTATTCCGGCATTCCTTCGGCCTTTGGCCTAAGGTGATTGCTGGGTTGTGGAGGGATCCTGGGTACAGGCTTGTTTGTTTGTTTTTTTTTTGCGCCTACTATGATTCCAGCAAGAGTCTCCTGTCTCCGCGCGGCTCTGTGTCCAGCACAATGTTCTTTTTTTCCAAACAATTCTTGAGTTGGAATGTCTCGCAGTGTAAGGCAGCCGTGCTACGGTCTCTGCTCGTTTGTGTTACGCCCGCCTTAGACTGCTCCGTGCTTTGAGAGAATTTCGCATTTTTTTAGACTGAGGGGAAAATACTTCGGTCCTAGGACGGGTGCCCTTCTTCGATCAATTTTGCATTTCCCACAAAAAGGCAGCTGCATATCTTAGATTTCGCCGAAGGCACCCAATCCATGCTATCTTCGCTGCAGAGGTAAACATACATACATACAAAGATACAAATACAGGTAAACATACAAATATACAAATAGACAGCATACTCTGCTGCGCACATGCAGTGAACGATCTACGGTGCCTTTCTCCAACGGCATTTACGCGCAGCATGCACGACAGATGCCAAGAAACATCCTTTCTGCGCATTTTAAAACTTCAGTAAGTACCTAATTCTACAGCCTGACGCCTGTAAAAATAATAAAAATGGCTCTTGAACTTACTTTTCGCGACGAACAAGCGAATCCAACGGTGCGGTCGCTGCGCCTCCCAATGCCCCGATTGGAACCCGTAAAATTTTGTTTGAGCAGGCGAATTCATGTAAGTATTGCCACAGCCTACAACACGGCAGTATGTCCGGCTGTTTTAATGCGGCATTTGTGATCGAGAAAGGGGCGCAAAGCTCAATTGTGATGATGCGCACAGCACGGCACAGCACTGCTGGCGCCGTCGTCTGCTCTATCCTTCATGATAGGGATGCACTCGCCGCCGCGAGTGGTGCGCATGTCGCTCCGGAGTTAGATGCGCAGGGTGCCTATAAAAGCAGACTATGATGAGAGTGGTTGATAGGAGCCCACTCTTTGTCGTCGTGTTATTTAGGACCCTTACAGTTGTGGCTGTATATGAACAAGCCCTTGTTTGGCTTGAAATGGTTTTCCTTAATCTGGTTCCTCAGTGAACTGGCCCCAATCCAAGCCAACACAAAAAAAAAAAAGAATGAAGAGAGAACAAATAGAATGCAAAACGAAAGAAGACCGTTTTCGTCCTTCGTAGTGGAGATCCAAGGCAATTGATTTCGCCAAGCTGCCAGGTTAGAAGAAAAAGAAGAGAATAATGCAGGGCCGAAAATCTAGGAGCGCAATTTTGAAAATAAAAATGAACATAACGGTGTGTATTAGCTACGCTGTAGCCACGTTTAGTATTGTAGAAACACTGCTCACTAAGTCGCCAGACGTCCAATGGCGCATAAAGTACTCCTGAACTCGCTTTTAGTCCTCCTATTCGGGATCTCGACGAAACATTGCTTACAGTCAAGTTCGATCTCCGCGGGTGATAAAATCGGTAGCCACACGGGCAGCCCTATTGAAAGAAATCCCCCCCCTCCACTCCTTACGCACACACACATTTTCTTTGCATGCTTCTTTGCACATCATTACTCGTTATTGCTCAGGCTCTTGAAATGCTGACGAAGACTCAAAAAGAAGTCGCAAACGAAGGGAATCCTCCGAAGGCATGCAGCGCTTCGTTATGCTTCAGGGAGACAGCCGGGTGAAATTCTGGAAGGTGGGGAGGGGGGGTTACTCTTCTTATTAGATTTTTCTTGTTTGTAAGTAAGACGTTCGAAAGAGTACACACAAAAAATACCTAATCTGTTGAGTTTTGATGTGGCTTCTGGCTCTCATTTCTCCGAGCCATCCGTTCTGATTAGATGATTGGAACTGTGCGACACTCAATTGCTCTGGTGGTCTGATCCTGGAGTTCTAGCAATAAATGCACGCAATTCATTATCGCCAGATCGATAAGTCGCTCGATACGTCGATGTCATGGCGGTCGTCGAGTTCGTATTGGTCGAGCGTTAGCTGGCGCCTCCGCGTCAAGACTCACTGAGTGGGTTCTTGAATGACCGCTCATTACTGGGTAGGAGCAAAGTAAATGGCCTGCTGGTTGGCTGTGCTGCCTCCTCCACTTCTCTTCGGGAAGAGAGAAGGTAGCTTTCAACGTTTTCAAACTCCTCTGCAGTGGAATACACGCCAGTCTGTGTATTGACCTCGTCTAAGGTCGCTGTGTAAGAATATAGCCGATAATAAAGATGAAGTTCTGACCACCTTGGTGTGTTTTGTCTATATATTACTTTAATGGGAAACTAGTATTTTGACAATTACCGCTGTCTTGCTAAGCGTTGCATGTTTTGTTGACCTCAATAGCTAACAAAAATTTCCTATAAAGCTCTCTATACCTTTTTAAGTGGAAGAATATACTTGTCTTTAGCATATTTCAAACCTTTCAGTGTGGTAAGTAAGTGCAAATAATTTGCCGGGCGCAAGAACACTAATGCAGGGATGCATCATTACATCCGCCTCATTCGTCCTTTTAAAGCAAAAACACACAATGAACTCAAGGTGTCCTTTTAATATACGGTAAATGACGAAATACCTATGAAAAGGCAAAGATTGTAGTGGTGTGGTCAGGGTCAAATATAATTTATGGTTATGAGGGGTATCAGGCCCCTAGACGACTCAGGCTATGCGGAAGCCGTAATGGAAAGCTTCGGTTAATTTCGACGACCTGTGGTTCTTTAACGCGCACGGGCTTCGCATAGTACACGAGTGCCTTGCGCTGTGGTCCAAGAGAACTGCGGAAAAGCCCTGGTTTGAGGTGTAGTATTTTCACTCAGCGCCATGCCATCATTGTCGCAGTTTATTTTTTAGAAGGTATTTATGAAGAGTAAGACTTAAGTAGTAATAAATATTATTTCCGTGTCGCCCAACTGCACAGTGCAATGTCAGTGAAAGTTAAAGAACCTAAGATGGCCAAAATTTCCGGAAGCCTCTGCTATGGCGTTCCTCGTAGTTTGAATCACTTTGGGTCGTTAAATACAATGCAACCAAAGGCAAACCAGGCGGCCCCAGTTTACCTACACAGAAAGAAACGTGGTTCTTTCGCTCGTGTTTCAATTCTTTTCGGATATACTCCTTTCTATAGAGGCCCGAAACACGTAAAATGCGCAGACAAAACAATCCCAGCATTCTACATTACAGGTTATTTATGTTTAAGGCACTGATCACCAGCCATTGTTTATTATTATGCGACGACATCTTGCCAGCAAAGGTTCTGGCATCGTTTGAAGGCTTTGATTAGGGGTATGTATATGTGTCATAATATAACGCTAAGCAAGGATTAAGAAAGTTCGGCGACATACGTAAGTTTTTGTTTCGAAGTTAGGCTATGATAACAAAATTAACCACTGAAACCAGAGAACACTTTAGATGTGTTTCGTCAGCGCGGCTCTCCGACGACCCTCGACTAAAGAACACGTTCAAACAAGATATTTGGCCAACTTCCAATGCCAATTAAAGCTGCCTCTCCTATGAAACGTTTTGTGTATGTGGCTGGTAATGCGACAATGGTATTTCTACGCCTTCTAGCAGAGTTCTAAACCCTGAACTGCAGAAACATCCCACATAAGGAATGGACTGTTTCGAAATGTGTGCATCTCAGCTGTGTGATGTCATTTTATCGAAAAAGCCATTTTATACAGCATATAGGCGGGAAGTGTTTATCCGCAGTAAAAAAGTTACGTACTCCTTATCACGCTTGCCCACTAAACCTATGACCGCAAAAGATCAAAATGCAGTTTCTTCCTGGCATCATGTTTATAATAGGAAAATATGGTAAAGCAACTCTCCACATTAGTCTCAGACGTTTAACGCCACTTGTCGCCACCATTACAGCCTCCCAAAATAGTGCGCACTTCAAAGGGCGAATGGCCTCTCACTCTCAACAGCTTGGAGTAAAGTCTTTAAAATGGGTCTTCACTATAGACACACTTCAGCGTAGTGAGCGGGACACTGGACGTTACTTGAAATTTTGTATATGAGAGTATTAATGGTTTTTAATCGCATCATGTAGCAGACACCTTTGAAATTTTGAAGAAGATTGTGTAGGCAAAAAAAAAAAAAAAAGAAAACGAATATTTTCTGTCATGTGCTAATCGACAAGAAGTGTGCCCGACTATGCAAAAGAGACTTTTAATCAATCGCAACTGATTCTTCTCGGATTCTCAAATAAGAGAGAGAAAGAGAGTTAAAATATTCAGAAGGGAAGGAAAAGGCGTTAACGTTTATATTTATTTTGTGGCAGAACGAGGAGGCGAAAAGCAGTTTCCCTCGCAGCGTACTATAAAGCGGGGCAAGTAATGGTCCTGGGGACAATAAGGCAACGGATCGAAAAGCATGCTACTTTATATAACATCACAGCTTTAAAGAGGCTCTATTTCCACAATCGGCGTTCTATGATAACATTACGAAACACAAATTGTGAAAAAAAAAAATAATAAATAAATAAAATATGTCTAAGAATGAACCTAAACGTTTATCATTGAAATAAATAAACCAGATTTGTTGTTATGCGGGTTCTTGCAGACCAAGCAGCATTACCATTTACCTAGCTATTCTATGCTCATTAAAGTCTGCCCTTTTATTACGCCAGCGATGTGTAGCAAACCCATTTGACAGTCAAGAATCTGGTTCAGTAAATATAACTAACTGAACTGAATACGTCACAATCACGTGGCGTGAGTTTCTGGCGTGTTTTAAAATTTAACAGAAAACAACGACGTTAACGGAGTACTGCGTTATGTGGTAGGCGAAAAGTACGATTGAGAAATTCGCAAGAAGATCGTTCAAATTAAAAACTGCTCATGTTATGATTGAGGGCAATCCGCTTTAAGAACAATGACAACTAAGCGTTGGTCAGTCTCGCATTACCTTTAATACCCGCCGAGCAAAGGAAGATTTTGATGAGTGCCACGCAAAAATAGGCTTTTTTTGTCGCTTTTTATCAGCACACAATGACCAAATGAACTGTTAACTCTTGATAAATATATTGTTTACTGTTGTGAAATTAAGACATGGACTCCGTTTTTTGAGAAAACGCTACAAACAAGGCGTATTCCACAGAAAGTGTGGCCGTATAAGCATTTCTGTTTTTCGGCACTAAGCATAATACAGTCGTTCAATGGTTTTGTGAAGGTATGGCTCTATTACCTGCGCCGTTATGCGCACATCGAGCCATTTCATAGCCTTACGCGTGGATGTCAGTCTCCTGCTCTGTAGTCAGGTACAACTCAAGACTGAAGCGGCGGGTGCCACGCAAAGAGAAAACTGCAGCCAATGCCGCTTTGCGGCACTGCATATGTAGCAATTACCATATTCCTATTAAATTTGGAAGCTTGACGTGTCGCAAAGAACCGGCAGATTTTAGTGTACCCGGGCGGATTGGCGGATCAGGCATGACATCATGGCACTCAGTGGACGACCATGAATGGAGCTTCATCTGATCGCCATTTGCCTCTTCCTTCTTGTCTTGTATCCGACTATTGTCAAATTTACTCGCGTCTCAGTTAGTGACAAAAACACTCTGCGCCCCATTGATGCCACAAAGGTTCCAGCAGGCGGAAAAACAATTGTATTAATTTGTCGTCACCAAGCAAAACTAAATATTTTGCAGCCTAAGAGATAAAGGGAAAATATTTTAGATGATACGAAATGTTGTAAAATATGCTTTAATTGAATGGCGTATTTTATTTCTTATTTACAACGCAAGTACAAAACAGGCAGGAAGTTTCAAAACGCAGCGTCAGAGCCTTGATCCACTATTTTCATTTTTGTTCAATTCTTTGAGATCCCTCGACAATGGTCAAGTGATTCTGTTATGAATAGTGGCTCAGTTCTCTCCTTCTCATCATCTGCCCTGTTAAGCGAATATTAATAACCCCGAAAGTGTAAGCTGCCTGAGAGAAGCTGTACTGAAGGACAGCATATTATTTCTACTAGCCTGGTTTATTTACCTGCTACTAACAATACACAACCCCCAGGCTCATTTTTTTTTTTTTTTTTCATTTTGTCCCCACGCACGTAAATGCGGCCGCCACAGTCATCATTCGATATCACAACGGCAGACTCCGCAGAAGGGCACCACTTGAACTATGACCTCATGGCAAAACCATCAGCAGAGTTTCCCTTCTCCAAAACAAAACTGAACTTTAATATGAAGGGCTTGCACGTGCTGGTTTTATCGCCTATTGCAAATTAGGTGGGCTTCATTTTATTGTTTCCTGTACAGATTAATGTTGCGTTCACGCCAATATTAAACCTGGGCGCGTTACTACACCTTTCCTGCATACGTCTGTCGTAGAAAACTAAAAAAAAATTGAATCAAAGAGAACGTGTCACAGGCGTATACGTTACTTTCTTTTTTTTTTCTACAAAGCAACTGCGCTCTATTGCGTAGTATCTATACTTTATTCTACAAAAAAATGCTCTAGTGTTGCCAACAGAAATGCGCACATCTTGTGGGATTTGTCTTGAAGAGCCTGCAAACAGCGTAGTCTTGAACACTAAACGCGCATATCAGAAAGACTAAAACTCGTTCTACCTCGCGTCCTTCCTGAAACATTCTTGCATCCAGAGGCAATTCACGGCCATGCAAATGAGCGACTCCTTTGCGAGACCGATTATGCATGTCATTTTCACTGCCTACCTACAAAGAGGACTATTTGCTTACGCTAACAGTGGCCGTTAGAAAGATAAACTCCACAATTGCCTTTCTCGTAGCCGGAATGATTCTGCTGGCGATGACAGTTGACGGGTAATACGCCTTTCTATTTTATTCTGTCGGTCTGTGCGGAAACTGGCGAACTTGCATAGATTCCGTGCTATACAGCACAAAACACATCAACAGGGTGTCTATTAAGCTTGCCATTCGCATGCCTTGGCTGCGCTTCTCTTATGCCGAGTTTTCAAAAGTTTCTCTTAATATCATTTGCTTGGTCGCGAGCCAACAAAAGAACGGGAAGAGAAGGCGAGCACCATTTTAGAGAAATTTGAACTTCATTGCCCAAGATCGCAGGAATGCAACGGGTACAAAGAAAAGCGGCGCCAGAAGAAATCATGTCGCAATGGTTCACGTCTTCTTACTATTATGTTACAACTGCCCTCGTTATTACTTTTCAAGCGGCTTCTCTGAAACATTACTTCATCTGCTCAACTATCCACACACCGGCTGATAGTCGCGCTTTCTATACCAGACAACGGTGCGTTCTTCGAAAGAGATTGTACCCTTATCAACGGTTGAAACATGTTTAAAAGGTTTTCCCTGTTGCAAGGAGGTATAGGTGCGTTAATTCAAAATTCAAAAAGACATGAGGCTGAACCTCAGTCTTCAGCGCAACGTCCTGTGGTGATATTGTCCAGTTCCATTTACCCACGAGTTTTCTTTTATAATTCGTTTGAGTGGAGATTTACATCATATCCCACTTTCCCACCAAGTTGGATTATAAAGTCCGTCAGCGAAAGACTATAGGAACGTCAAAACACGTGCTAGTTGACAACGGAATCGAGAAATATGGCCGTTCTTTGTCAAATATGCAAGCAATGCTTTCGAATGCGTCATCGATCTTTCATCTGGGTACGCTCTGAAGATGGACTCACTCGGGATGCATTATAAATGTTTTTTAGAAGTTCCAGGAACATTTATTACGCAAAAACTCCATCAATCATTCTCAGAGATAAGGAAATGAAATTTTTAGTTCTTCTGATCACGCTAAAGAAAGAAAAATAAATGCTGACCCAGGAAGTAAAAACAGGGTTTTCAATGAAAACAAATTCGCTAAATAACCCCCTTTGGCCTATTACTTCAGTGGCGGTTTCACCTCTTGTTTGTAATTTTTTTTAAGTTGCATTGCGTGTTCTACTTGATATATGATACCGCCGTAGCGGCGGAGTGGAGCGGTCAGCTGTTGCGTCTAGCTTGAGTGTTCTTGTCTCTTATTTCATTTATAATTTCGTGAATGTCTTACGTATTGTCAAGGCAATGCTGCACTATATAGCCTTCGTGAAAGTTTTGATCATAAAGCAATGCGTCCGCGTATTGCGCGATATCAGTGCGGCCGAGGCGGTCAAAATTCGTCAGCCTTCCGCAACGGCGTCCCTTACAGAGTGAGTTGCTTTGGGGTGTTAAGCACACTGAACCAAACCAAACCAAACCTCCTTTCGAAATAACGAATCACACCAGTACTCTCTGAGCATATTTTCGGAATGTTTCATCACAACAAAGAAAAACCAGGCAGTCTGCTCTAAGTAACGACATGACCCCGTTTTTTTATTTTGCATTCATACATACTGCGCACGCCCATTGCCTCCGTACGTTCTGTTCTTACATCTTACCTGCTTTTCTGAGACCTCATATTACCGGCTGCGGAGGAGGTTTATTTATTGACCGCACTGCGGCAGGATTGTTTTCTCTGCAGGCTTAGACAATAATGTCCAGGCAAGCATAAACAATGAGGACGACCTAATAACACAGCGTCCGCCGCAGCTCTCGGATGGCAAATAGCGAAATCATTATGCATATCGGCTTTCCATCCATCAGCAATAACTTGCCCAATTTTCTGTCGTTGCTACGCGGTCCCCATTTCCAAAACACGATGTGTGATTAGCTTGCTCACGGAGAGGAAGAAAAATTGAAGGCGGAGATACTTACTGGCTCTCTGGTAACCTAACCTTGTTTACGTAGCCGAAGCTATATAATGTGTCCTCGATTTCGTCACTTTAGACACATGAAAATATATCTCAGCAGAATGTACGAAAACTGATAACACCACATCATGCCCTTAGAGCATGCTTCGTTCGAAAGCTCTGTCTATAATGAGTGACACTAGACACTGTAAGTGCCTCCGGGTCACGACTTTTAGGCTTCCGGCCTGGTGTTTTTCCTGCACTTCCTGGAAATCATGCGGGTAAATAGCGTGGGCCTCCGAGTTTTTAGATTTCCGTCTCACTTTCCGGAGCTTTCACCGGTTACTTCTGGCAGCTGTCCTCCTATATTCCTTTTTAGGTCATCCTTCGCGGATCTGTGTGTCAACATGGCGGTTCTTTGTTTTTTATCACAATTTGGTGCTACGTAAAAATAACACCGTGCAATAGATCTTGCTAGCCCAGTGGAAGCTGGCCCCAATGATAAAACTTGAAACTCGAGGAGAGGATAAAGTAATTAACAGTTCCTTATGAAAATATTAATGTTACAGTTTGCCGAGGGCCAACTAGTCAGTGCGCACGCCTGCACACTACGCGAGGAAGCACCCTGAGATAAGAACGAAAGCAGCTTAGAGCGTGCGTATAAAGTCCTATGAGAAGGCTCCAAAAAATTCAATGGAAGCATGTAGCCTCCATACGAACAGAGTAAATGTAGGACCCGAAAAAAAGTTAGCAGTTGAGTTTCTCTATGAACGGATGTATTTTAAAGCCTCATCTTCTTTGAATCATAACTTCATCGGACATTTCGCTGCAACAGAGAGCCTGAGCTCGCCTATACAAAACCTCGAACGTATTTGCAGACACGTTACGGTGGAAAAGAAGAGCCGCTGCTATTAGGAATAAAAATTTGGTGCCTATGTTGCCGCTTCAAGCCATTTCGGCCCGGTGATCAAAAATACGAATACTCGCTTGGTGACTGTATCATGGCTATTTTTTTTAAGCAACATAGTGTAAATTAGTACTATAAAACGACGGAATTTTATTTATTACGACAGGATTTCGGTCGATAACCTTTCGAGAATTTCTTTATGGCTGCTTGCTCTTAGAATTAGCAGTTTAAATAAAAAAAACAAAAAAAAAAACAACATAAAACTGGCATAATTGATGGCCGTGCATGATTAGGCGTTAAAAGCATGTGATACATAAACGTGAGGTTGACTCGCTATGCACGCAGAAATGCTCACTGTTCAACAAACATATTCTGAATGAAACAACAAACCCTTGCAGGGACCCATATTGTTCCTTTAAAGCTTCGCGTCCATTAAATAAAGAATTTACCCCCCTCTGCACTGTCGTAAACTTCATTCTGTGCTTACCCAACTTTAGATTTAGTTAATAGAGAAGAATATTTAAGGACGCTGGGCCATTTGTCAAAAAGCTTGATACGCTAAAACGAAGCGTTTCAAACTGCTCCATCTGCAACTCAATCTTTTCACACGGTAATAGCTACAATTTTGTGAAATCTGGAGTGGGTTTTCTGCTAGTAAAGGATTAAGCATTGCTTTCATTATTGATGCAAACGCTGTTATACTGGAAGCAAGGGAGATCTTATTGTCGTTATGTTGATAAAAAGGGTCGAACGCCTGCTTCCTTTATAGATGCAACATCCAGAAGTGTGACAGGTGACCAAAGACTCATAAAATAATTGGGAGCGATACAGGAGCAATATATAGGCACGTATTTCATGTGAAATACGTTGAGATAGGCGCGTGAAACTTCGGGGTAAGGTGTAATAAAAATAGTTTTGTTGAAATGGCATGCGTTATTTTTGTGTGTTCTTTCTCGTCACTCAAAATCACAAGACCACCTGTTTTTCAAGCTTTGAAAGTGCCAAAAAATATATAAACAAAGCATTCGCGAAAATAATCAGATCCGTTACATTCCGCTAATAACCATTTTGCTCGCCTGGACGCAACTGCTTCTGCAGTATTTCAGCTAGAAGTCCACCTATTTTTTTTTCCTTTTCGTAACGAGCAATATTGCAGAGAGCAATTGGCGCTGTAGCAAGGTAAGTCGTGAATTAAATGAAATTGCTTCGCAAATAATAGGTAACCTTGCACCGTGGTCAAAAAAAAAAAAAAATACACGGACCGTGGTCCGCATGCGGCCTTCCGCTTCCTAAAGTTCGATTTATTTCGATAGAATGTGCCAGCTTCACGAGTCATCTCATCGATCAGACTTGTTTTCCAGCTAAAATCAACTGAAAAGCCTGACTTCCAGTGGTACGCGTTTTTTGACGAGATCATGTGAGATCTGTGGATGCTATTGCCATAGATTCGTGATATTTCAAAGAATGATAGTATTATTCGCTTTCCCGAGTTGCGTTTTTCATACCAATGCTGTATATTGATCTAGCGTTTCGATGTAAGAGCGACATTCGTGCAGAGGCTCCAACTCCAAACCTTTTAACTGATGCTGATATGTTTAAATGCTCACTTGCTGATTTTCTTGCCGGCTTTTCGTAAAGCTATCATGTGCAGTGAAGTTGTTATAAATAATTTACGTTGTACTTCACTAGCGCATAAACGTGCTCCCGAGAAAACTATTGAGAGGCTGGGAAGAAGATGGTTTGGTTTGGTTTGTAGGGTTTAACGTCCGAAAGCGACTGAGGCTATGAGAGACGCCGTAGTGGAGGACTCCGGAAATTTTGACCCCCTGTTGTTCTTTAACGTGCACTGACATCGCACAGCACACGGGCGCCTTGCTTTTCGCCTCCATGAAAGCGGCCGCCGAGGCCGGGATTAGATCCCGCGTCCTTGGGCACAGTAGTTGAGCGCCTTCACCACTGCGTCACCCCGGCGGGGTGGCTGGGAAGAAGAATCATTAGCACACTGTTCATTCAAAGCACACTGGTGGCGTAATTTTGCTTACTTTCTGAAAGGGTAAACCATAAGAAATATTTATATTTAGTTCATAAACAGCCGGGGGAAAAGGCGGCTTGCGAGGCGTGAGAAACCTCCCTTTGTCCTCCGTGACGTTCAATCTATCAAGCCGAGTCGCCAGAAATTAATCACTATCAGTGCACAATTGGAGCTGTCAAGCCCTGAAAAAGGCTAGCGTGCAATGTCTCTCCGCCGAAAAACCTTATTCAGCTCTAAAAACAATCCTTTGTTGTTTTGCTTAGTACCCTCTGCTTTTACTGCGCAACTAGAAGCGTTCGCCATTGTATGCACAATAAAAGGTAAGAAAGCATTCGTCAACTATTCCTTTACTTTAATCCTACATACAAAAATATGAATACATCCACCAAAGAGTGAAATTCCTTGTGCCTCTGCGGTCATTATTATCGGGGCGCCTTGGCAGAAAGCACATAACGGCCGTTGACAACAACAAATTACCGGGTATGCTGAGGGGAAAATGATGAGGCTTTTCTGCTGACGACAGAAAGGCAGCAGCCGGCGGCTGACAGAGCAGCGATGATTCAGCTTTCTCCTTGATACAATGTGGGTCACTCTCTTTCGAAGGGCAAATCAATACAGCACTATATATACCATCTGTCGCCAGCTTTTCAGCCGTTATCAAGAAGTGGTAAAAAGCTACGGTTAGCGTAGCTACTTAGTCATGGCCTGTTCTGAAGCGCCAAGTGATGGTAGGAAAATACGTTTTAGCCATTTTTTCGTTGTTTTTTTCTACAATTGCCGAATTTAGACGAGTGAGCCATTAATTGCATTTTCAAAAGCGGAAGAGTCTGCGAAAACGTTTCATACACGGTTCATTTTACAACATCATGAAACTAATTGTTTCCAAGTATTGCCTTTCATAGGTTGCACTCTCACCCTCTTCAATAAAGTTTGCCTAGTTGATATGGTGTTTCATCGTTTCTTGATAAGCACGACTTGCTCAGTGACATACTAGAACGACACAGCAGGCCCTAAAGAGACACGCTGACAAACTAGAATAAGGTAGTATGCTCTCCAGCTGTTCTTTCAATACTTACAGAGTTATCAAAGATTGGTTCGAGATGTTACTAAGAGCCTTTCTTTATCTGATTTTCTTCCATGTTCGGAGCACGCACAAAAAGCTTTGTGAAACTCGCAAAGCTAAGCCTTACTTGAAAGTAATCACGACAAAAACTGTCACCTTCTGTATATCGATACATGCTTTTCAGTACCATATTTTTAGTGCTCTTTTAAGATTACTTTAATCAGGGTAACAACGCAGCCCGTGTCATCGATGTACCTTATTAACAGCACTGTTTTCGACATAAAATAATAGGCAGTGCATCAGATGGGCACTATAGTTAAAAAACGTCAGATACGATGCTGGAGTCTTGAGTATACAGTAATGACCATGCGACTCGATATCAAAAGATACTGCACCAAAAAAAGGAATGCTGAAACATCTTGTTATCTCCATGTGTTGTGTTCATATAGTTTTTACTAGTGTAAGCGACTGTCCTAGTTGTTTATTCGTGTGGACTAGAAGCAACGAAAGCCAAACTGACGAAGACCAGACACACAGTGGTGCTAAGTACAAGCTTATCAAATCGCTCACCTGTTCAAAGTCCGAATCAGTGGTTCCTCGTCTCCGGGTTTGTTCATTTGTGTTGAGCAGTTGTCGATAGACAAAGTTTTTTTTATTCGCACTTTCCGCGTAGCAAGAACTCTGCTTCGGAAATCTAACGGACTATATCCTAAAGAATCAAATATATTTTGATTGCAAATGCAGGACCTTATTCCCATGACAGAAAGGCTACTGTTAATTATTTGATTCGTAATCAATTTGAACATGGCTTGCCCATGACCACTCGATTCAAGTTGTCTTTATTACTGCTTTCTTTTCATTGAAATCAGCTGCGAAAAAAAAAATTAGCACAATGAGCCTTCTCCCCATTGCTCAGGGTTCTAGTGCTGGGATGATATTCTAAGAAACAAAGGAGGTTTGAACGAAAACTCTATGCTGACTGCTGACACCTCATGAATGTGAACTGAAACCGGAATAATATTATTCAGGCGCAGTGTGACATTCTTGAGTCATATTGTGAATCAGAGAATGATCGACTGGAATGTTACTAATTCTTTTCTATACAAGCAATGAGCACACCATATCTTGATTGTAAACGGAAGTCACAACTACGGCAGCCCTCCGCCTGAAGTTGATCAAGGAAAAAGACCCATCCTGTTGCATTCTTACAAACCACAGAATAGAAGAAACAAGAGCCCTGATCAGCGAAACAGTATATTCGGTACAGCTGATTGCCGGCTGATTGCTTTTCTTTTACTCTCAACTATGTGCATTAACAGAATAGGCTGCCTTTTGGGGTGTAAGCCTGTCTAGTTGCGTTGGGAAAGTTTCGCTCCTAGTAAGCGCACTATTCGAAAGACCAAGATGCGATGCCTGCGCGAACTGATCTTGCTGCTTGTATAACCAAGAATGATTTGAACATTTCTTTGTGATACATAGAGGTTGGTATTTTCAAACCAGTGCTAACAACTCACCTTAACATGCTTGCCCAGAGCCGTTCGCTACTTTTATCATGTCAGTAGCACTATATCTGATTCTAATAAGAATGATCCAGTATTCGCAGCCGTGATTGCGGTCGTAAGGTGCCATGCAAAATCTTTATGAATTTTAATGCGAATAATAATGAAAGCACGAGAAATAATAAAATCATAACATGGGAGGTTTCCCCACCGCACTTTTTAGTATTTCTTTTTAGAAACTGGTTTATAAATCCAGCGAAAAGAATACCGGAGCATTTGACTGCTATCGCGATAGCGCATATCAATCGCCCTTAGTAATCCTGTGATCGCAGTGCTTTTTACAACTATATTCACATTGCATTAATGTCAAGTAAAACAAACTGTTGGGTTATTTGATGCATCCTGAATAAAGGAAAAGTTTCACAGCGCGAAAAAGAGATGATAATTTCTTTTCTATCTTTGTCTATCTTTGTGCTTGTCCTTTTTTAAAGGTTGTGAAAATTGTTCTCTTTGAATAATAAAAATGCCAAATTCTTCACCGCAGTCAACATACTAATATCGTTCGGCACTTTAAAGCACAGCAATCAACTTATTTCATAATCAGTTTGCCATTTAGCAAAGGAGATATGATAAAAGGCAACATTTTAAGCTTATCACTGACATTTACTTGGTTTACGTTTTTCGTCAACCTGAGAAAGCGTTCTCGACCCTTTACAATGGTTTGGACAGGGTTTGCTGCACCCGTTGAAACTATTTTAAAGAACACTCTACACGACTGTATTGCACTATTTTCTTCAGGCATGCAGAAACTCCTGTTAGGCTTGAACTGTAATATTCCTTTATCCTTCTAAATATTTTGAACGTTTATTTAAGACATTCACCGGATAAATTTCTCCGAAATGTGCTCATGTGATATTGTTATAAAGGTCCAATACGCTCTGAGGCTTTAAGCGAGCCGTGCAATTCTGAAACAAAATTGAATTCAAGAATGGAGCCCTGGAAAACCCACAAAGGCCAAAGATGCAGAAGCGCGAATCATCAACACATTTTAAGCATTTCACGGCTTTCGCGAACTAGAAGATTAGGTGTCAGATCATTCCTTTTCATTTTCACTGCAATATTTCAAAATTTAGTTTTGCACTTTTACTTACCTGTTTCTCCACCCGAATTAGCCTGACTTTCGTAACTAAATGATCCTTCTTTGAAATACCTATGAAGGACTAATTTCTGGAACTGACCCGTCGGCTTTAAACAGTGGAATAAGCTGTAGTGTTAACTCACATCAATTAACTATTTCCTGAAAATTTCTGCCTATTTATCTCTTTTGTGAGTCTTTCATTCTGAATTTTATCTTAATCCTAGGTGTATAAAAATCCTCACCATCAAACCCCCCCTCTCTCTCTTTCTCTCTCTCACTCCTAAAGTCATAGCCCTGAGTGGGTTTTTGATCATATTTAAAATAATTAAATATGGAGAAAGCGCAGATTACTATTTAATGCATAGGTAAGTTTCACAGGTCCGGATAACCCATTACGGACGGACCAGCGTACGATACCGCACCATATCATATAACGCCGTTGCAATGAATGAACTACGCCGTGAAGAAAAAGAAACGTTTTTTTTTTTATTCGGTCCGAGCACCTTTATGAGCAAAACATATCTTTCAAATGATGCTGATTTTGTTGTCCTTCAACAGAATCATTTCTTTGTGCTTCACCTGATTTGCTGTATTTGTTGGCCCCTTTGTCCTGTCTAAGAGTATGACTTAAACATCGCCTAACATGACATCTGCAAATGACATAGGTTTAGTCAAAAAACATATCCATAGCCATGACGGGTATTTTTCTGTGTCCTTGTTCGCGTCGTACTTCACGTTTTTGCTGCGCAAAAAAATGTGCTCTCGATTTTGGAGTCTTGAAGAAAGACCGCACTCACTTAGCTTCTTGCTGCGGGCAACTTATCGCAAGTCGTGTTTTCCGCCTGGAGCTCGTGTTTACGCCGGAGGCACCTTCTTCCAGAACAACAATGCGCCAAAATAGCTGCCGAGTTCAAGCGGCTGGGACAGGCATGGTAACAAAGAGAAATAAATAAAAATCGTAAATTATGCTGCAAAAGTTGGAGAAGAGAAGCGTTTCAAAGCGAATGCAGAAAAGAAAAATATACAGCTTTATGAAAAATCCTCGCGCCTGACTTGCTAAAAAAAGATTGGGCTTATAGCGCGAACAATAGCATGCTGACTTGCATATTTAATTTTCCATAAAAGGGCTAAAATGTATATCGGGATCCATCTGTGTGACTAACTTTTGCGACTTATTTGTGCCTTATTTATTCTTCCATCTGTTGAATTGCATATTTGTTTTGTTGGAATCACATTATTTTGAAGCGAAAGCTTCACTTGGCTAGCTGCGGCGCATATCACGTACGCGGCGTTTGAGTTTCAGCCGACATTTAGCAGCGTGATTAGCGGCGCGAGGCATGCTCGTTGCCCACTTCTTCTTGTCCGCACGTGTGGTGCACGGAGCGGGCGTTGCTCCATTCTTCTTCTGCTTCTTACCGTAAGGAAGCTACTATTGCTTCTGTTTCGTTTATGTTTCTACATCGCACTCCTGCTTATTCTTCTTCACACACCTGGCAAACTTCATTCGTGCCGGTACATATCTCCAGTCTCCGCGGAGCGCAGCGCTTGACGTCATATCTTAGCTATGCGCCTAACTACGCATGCACGACGCTCTTCAGCTATTGCGCAGCAGCGCGGATATAAGCCGTGAAGCAGCCGCTCCCTTGAGAAGGCGTATATTTACTCTGAGAATTGCGTTCAGTCTGTAGTGCTATGCCATGGATAAGGCAACGACGCTTAGTTAGAGCGCTTGCTAGGCTCACTTACAAGCATAATCTACTCATCCTGCCGACATCGTTCGGTGTGAAGAAGCGGCACGTACGAAGCGTGGAGCTGAGAAAGTTAAATGGGCGATACAAACTCCCGAAGAGCGAGAAGAGAGGCTTACGAAGTGACGAAAACCAGAACAAAGAAATGATTCGATCACATGTATGGCTACAACTGCTTTCGCTTTGTATAACTTCGCTAAGCTGTGTTACGCCACTGCCAAAGATAAATATATGTATTTTATAACTGAGCGAAAACTCTCAGTCATAGAATGCTTATATTTATCTTTTTTTTTAATTTGTATTGTAATATTTTTGATTTTTTTTATTTCTCATTGTTCCTGGAAATACAGCAAGGCGGGAGTGAAAACATTTATAGCAAAGCGGCCTAAATATTGCTTACGTGCGTGCTTTCTGTGTGTCTATTTGTGTTCATATGAACGTTTTTGTGCAGCATTGTACATCTTACGCAGTTGGGCTTCTTCCAAAACTCACACAATTTATGCAATTTTCGCTTCAGCGACAGCGATAATAAACAGGCTGAAAGTAATTTGAGCACGTATTCTCGAAATATTTTCTCTTCCTGTGCAGTCCAATGGGACCTCATATGCACGGTGACTGCGCGAGCATTTCTCGGGATAAATAAAGCAAGCAATTGATTGGCATAAAAGAGCAATTGAATTGCATCTAATATAAGCTTAAATTTAATTTACAAAAGAACGCCGCAAGTTTTACATATGCAGTGACGAAAACTATGCAGTGGTAGCTTAGTGTGACAAGAAGAAAGAGGAGGCAGAAGCCGAGATTGTGTGTTGGGTTTAACACAGTTTCTTCTATTTTCTTGCTATTTTACCGCTGTTTTACCATGATGAGAAAACGGTATTTGGAGAAGCCGTTGCAACAGCTGGGTCTGAATTTGAGCAGCCAGATCTTATTCTCGTTCGGTGCCACCATGCTTGGGTGGCAACACAGGTCTGTGTTTAACGCCATTCAAAACTTTTTAATAAAATCAAAACGTTTGAATTTTTTAATCTGTAAATATAAATCTCAGTATTCTTCCAATTCGTGCGTTATTACTTATCCTTTTTATTTTGGTTTTCCATGATTTACTTTCTTCTCCATTCCCTAGCAATTATTTGTTTTTTGTTTTTTTGCGATGTAATTATACAACTCAAAATTTAATATATCTGCACCTCAATTCTTGACCGATCCCCCTGTGTGGGTATGTACCATCAAATTAGAGGAGAACAACAACAACAGTGAGCTGCGCACTCGGACCATCAGCCACTGGAACTACTCTCTCCCCCCTCTCAACCTCCATACAGCTGGTGGAGGTTCGGACCCTATAGCCGCGAGATCAACTTGGAACTTCGCACCCGCAAGTTACCAGCACCAGGAACCTCTACAGTGACGACGTCGGGTCAAATGCTACCGACCCCAGTGCCTTTTATCATCTGCGCAGGGCCCACGCGCCAACGTGATCCCCCCTCCACAGCGGCACCGCCGATCAGGTATTAAAGATTGGATCGCTTCCTGCGAGCGCGTAAATACGCACAGCAGGTGGGAAGGCGCGTTGAAACTCAATATTGTTATGTTATACTTACCTCAGGTTGTCAAGCTGTATAAATTATAAAACAAAATAATAAAATGTAATGTAAATGTAATAAAGTGTATTTGTCGACACCCACATAAGTTTGCACTTAAGCCACATGCTCTATCTTTAAGGGCATAGCGAGACAGGGTTGATGGCACCTGTTTATGAACCGCCATTGAGGACCCTCATTAGCGTACAGTTTCCCCTCTCTGAGGTGTACTTTGCCGCACTCATAGTTTATTTTCTTAGTCGTTATTCATTTACTTACTCTGGCACATGACACTTCAATGGCGAATTGGAAGCGATTACAAAGCTTTGATTTCTCATTATGCAAAATGGAAAGGCGGAAGTGATTTTAGGGTGCAAGAATCTCTGACTTCTCTTTTATTTGTTAGTAAATGACCGAGAATATTATGTCAGCCGCAAATGACTCGCCGGAACCATCATGCAATTCATGCGGAGAGTAAGTGTTCACTGAAAGCTTTACTTGAACCTTATAACAGTATATTGAAATCAAAAACACACCTATGATGGCAACTTGAAGTTTGTCTACTGCTAGAATGAATAAGATATTTCGCAGTTTAATCGCGCCAAATAAAAAAAAAACATGCTGGGCTTCTCTGCGTCCTATTTAGTGTATTTAAGGAGAACTCCATGCAGAAAATTTAGTTTTTCCTTATTCAAATTTGTGTGGAATAAGGCCTGTTTATTCAACTCATATCAAAAACTTGATCAACAGACAGGTCCTTGCCGCCAACCTTCGGCGGTGAGAGTATAGCCACCCATTGAGAAAAGTAACTTAGTTGTTTAGTGCATGTCTAACTGCAAAAACGCCTAATTCTTTTCAGAAGGCCAACGCATATGCTGCACATTCTCCCTACCGAAATCTCAGGAGTTTGATCTCGTCTACTTTCTTCTAGGTGGCTAAAAGTTGGAAGTCCACCTCAGTGGCGACAGCTTGCCCGAAATATCGGAACCGCTACTGCCAGCCCGAAGCTAACCCCATAGGCGCAAAGGGCAGGCTCTGAGGCCACTGGTGCGGCAACCCCTACAGCGGCACAGACTCTGAGTCGTAACGGACTGCTTCAGCGGTTCGCCGATATTAGGAGACCGGCTGCAAAAAACTTAGCTGTCTCGCACCACGCTTTATCGTGCGAGGGAGAGCATCTGAGAAAAGACCGGTTACTGATACTGAACCTGTGCTTACAACTGGCTTTGCTGCGGTATTTTTTACATTGCTAGCTGGTGCTCTCGGTCACGCGTAAGTGCGGCGGTAGCAGTAATAAGAGCAGTACTAGTCGGAGTAACAGGATGTTTGTTTGCCATGGGAGTTAACCGGGTGTTTACAAGCACGCGAAGTGGAGGGCAACCGAGGAAACAAGAAGAACATGTGGCTATAGCACAGTAATGCGCTTTCGAAGGCTCGTAGTGGATTTCTAAATCACTCTACAGTTACATATGGTAATAACGCGCTCCCTGACTTGCAATTCCTCCAGCGCACTGTATAAAATAGGAACTCATCTCCTACATTTGCTTGTGCACTGACACTGAAAAACGAAAGAATATTCTGAAATGTGGTGCTGATATAATAGTAATGCAACCTTCATTACGCTTTCATGCTACCTCGTGCGCTGCTGACTATTAACATTTGTGTCTGGACTTATATATCTTTCTTCTATAACCTCATGTAGGGTTACGGTATGTATACAGAAGCAAACGAATGATGAGATAATTGATCGATTCAATAAATCAGTTCCCAACGAACCCAACTGCGGTCTTTTGGAAAAGTGAGAGATAAGGAGAATAAGGTGTGTGTGTGTGTGTGTGTGTGTGAGGGTGGGGGGGGGGGGGTAGGCGAAAAACGTTCAATATGTAAATGAATGTATATCGGGTAGGCAGCAAGTGCCAGTTGAAGGCGAAACTCATCACGAAGGCCCCTGTAAAGGGTGCATCGCCTCGTTAAAGGTGTGCTTGGGGATGAGCTCCCCACAAAGCACATACTACATGATGTTTGCTGCAGCTTTGTTTGAAGATACAATACTTGCGATTTATTCTATTTCTTCCAAACGTATAACAATATTTAAAACTATTAACAAGTAAACTATTATTAGGAGGGAGGGGGGGGAGGCGAAAACGTTTAATCTGTAAATGTATATCGGATAGGCGGCAAGTGTCAGTTCAAGGCTAAACACGTCCCGAAGGCCCCTGTAAAGGGTGCATCGCCTCATTGAGGGTGTGCTTGGGGATGAGCTCCCCACAAAGCATATGCTTCACGATGTTTGCTTCAACTTTGAAGATGTAATATTTGCGATTTATTCTATTCCTGCAAACAGTATAACAATATTTAAATCTATTGACAAGTTTTCATGTTTATGAAACGATGCATTGCGGAGTTGTTTAAAGTGTAGTCAGTAGTTTCTTTTGCAGTTAAAAAAGAGGACTGTCAGAATAACGTGTACGCGGAAATTGCGTTTTCTTATATTTAATAAATGCTCTGTCGTATGAAAAAGCCGTCATAGGCACCCAGGCTTAGCTTATACTTTTATGCATCAGGAATACGTTCAGGATTATTTAGTTCTTTTTTTATCTTTGAAGGAGTCACGGCATTGTGATAAACACGCGAGTCTCCGAAAATAGGACTGGTGACATGGTAATAGTTAGATGTGAGCTGAATAAAACAAATCACCACGTACGTTATGATTGTTTCGCCGATCTCTCTCAATATTGCGGCACTATTATGTATGTGTGCCCTTCGGGACCAGGCCATAATTAAAGCTGTCGGCGCGGCTGGAGTTCCTGCCATTTGAGCATGCATATGGCTCGAATCAAGGTAATACTTTGTAAAAAAAAGCAACCTTCACGGGCGCCAGGATATTTTGGCGCAAGTTTCTGCTAGGCCTCAGGAAACTTTCATTATCATACCAGCGCGCTGCCGCGCATGGCAGGTAGCAGCAGAGTGAAGCGCCACCGGCCACTTGCCTGCCATGGCTTAGCGGATTAGAACTATAGCGAAAACGGAGGACGCGGCGGGAAGAACACAGAGGGTGACTACGTAAAAAGGAGGGGCAATGACGAGTCCCGCTTAATGCTCAAAAACAGAGGGGTGCAGCTAGAAGAAGCAGAAAGGTGACTAGCGCGAAATGAGAAGGTTGTGGCGAGGGCGGCGGAATGGTAAAACACGGAGGCGAGAATGAAACTTAGAGGGGGGCGGTGCGGGTAGAGAGGGGACATCACTAGAGGAAGAGAGAAAGGTGGAAGCATAAGGTGGAAAATGATTTAGGAAAGTGCAGCGCAGCAATTGCGGGGCTAGCGTTTTAGTTCGCGCCGTCCGATGCGTAATGTGTTGTGGTGAAGCATAAGCGCGCATGAGAGAAAGGAGTCAACTCTCCTCCCGCTCCGCCCGAGATGAGATCGTCGAAGCATTGACTCATCCAAGAGCGTTTTCTTTCCACGTATACCCGAGATATTATTCTCGCAAGTGCCACAAGATAATATGCAAAAGGAAAGAAAGCAAGCGTGTCAGCGAATAGGATCACTGGTAGTTCTACGTCTGCGTGTACTGTGGCACTTACTTTTCTACCCTAATTTCAGCCCATATCGGTCCTTGTTTTGGATCATATCAATCCGTCTGGATGACACTGAATAAATAAGGTCGTTTTCCCGCCTACCGGTTGATGGAATTGCGGCTGGATGACCCAGTAAATGTGGAACTAAGGGGACATGGATTGTCGAGAAGAATACAATAGACGGTGGTTTTCGTCGCGTGCTCAGGTTAGTTCAAGACGGCGCGATGTTCGAAAGCTTTCACTGCGCTTACCACACTGCAGGATGTTTACTTAATCGCAGATGCACAGTAGATACGCCTTCCTTCTTCGTAAGGTACGTTCGCCTCAGCGGAGTGCTGTTTTATAAAGATGTACCGCAGGTGCGATTCATCTTTTTTTTTTCAGCGTCGTAAAGGGCATAGAAATGGCAAATATGTTGACTTTATATAGCCTAATCCTCCCTTGAAACTAATCTCCAGAATAGGGGACTGTGCGACATGTGAAAGGACAAAACCTGCGCTAGTGCAGACGAAGTACCAGCCTTTGTTCCATCGCACGAATGGGTTCCACTTCTGGTACACTGGACACGTCTCTTCACGTTATCGTGTCAGACTAATGGTAAGAAAGGGAGAAAGCGCGTGCAAGAATAGTAGCTCAGAGAAGACGGCCCGCAAGAAACGGAAAAGGTAAAAGTGTGCGAATGAAAAAAACGTGTTTCCAGAATCGAGCAAACAAGCAGGAGAAGTAAGACAACTGGATTTGCAGACCCCGCACACCCTGTCCGGGAAAGCTGGACAGAAAGCCAGCTTTATTGTCAGCACGCTGATTTATGGCAATACGCGCATCAAGGCGTAAGCGCGCAAGGAAGCGCTGCGCCGCTGGGTCATTCTAAGCACGTCACAGGAACAGCCGTGCACTGGGTGTGAGCTGAGAGCTTCAAAGCTTCAACACTTGAACGCCCATCAAGTCCTCTGCCTGTTGCTGTACCGGGATTCGTTATTCGGCAAAGCTGCTCAAATAGCCCACGGGAAGAAAATATGCAGCCTAGGAGTAATGACATTCAGAGCTCTTCGTGGTGGAATGCGTGCTTTGCAGTGGTGGGGCCATATGCGCGCATGCAGGTAAAATAAGTGTTCGGCAGGCCTTGTGGCTTGCGCGCCAATTGTTTTGCTCAAGTTGCCGACGATTTTCGCTACGTGTTGGTCATACATGCAAATAAAAATTCACATGCGCTCAGTGTGATTCATGCAGACGGTAATGCGTTAGCACGTGGGCTCCAAATTTCTGAGTGGTTTTTGTTGACTGAATTCATTCGCACTAATAGCAAATCTGTTGTCTTCCTACGGTGGTTCAAATCGACCGCTGCTCGGGGCATTTTTCTTCATGGTCGTCAGTGCCGCTTTCGTGCAATAAGCATGAAATGAAACCCGAAATACCGAGTAGTTTAGAAGAGGAGAGGGTAACTTCTACCTCCATTCTGAGAAAAGAAGACTCTGCTGCCATACATCTATTTGTCAAACCATCCACATATTCATCCATCCATCCATTCAGCAATCACCGTCCCGTCCAGCTACCCATCTACTCATCCATCCACCAGAAAATGAATGTCAAATTTGCCATACAACAGGATTTTATTACCGCATCTAGTTTTTATGCATTTACTATTTACGATCAATAAAATCACTATTTCAGTACATACTTTGATAATCTCGTCAGAGTAGTTGAGGTTACTAGCGCAGGATGAAGCAACTTAACCTACTTATTATAAATATTATTTCGCAGGATAACATAAAGACAAAATACGGTGCATACGCAGAAATCTCTACCATCTACAAGGTTGACCACTTCAAAACTGTACCTTAGCCCCATTATAAGCGATGAATGTTTCAAACACGTTTCATGTTACAAACGGGAAATCCATTGTTGCCCTGCTATTACTTATTATCCTATACTTTTCGTCACTCTCTTTTTTTTCCGCGCTGTGAACTCCAGTGAATACAGAGTTCCAAACAGAGAATGTCATAGCTATATCTCCATAACTTAGATGTTTACGGTAAAACAGGATAACGGCTTAACCACCATAAGCAGTAAAGGATATATATATCCTCTTGAAGCTGACAGGCAATATGTCTCGCTATCACGCATAGTTCACTGTATCATGGAATCCAAAAAATAAGAAAGCGTTCTATATGTAGTTTAATGAGATATTATTAAGGAGGCACGCGCAGCGAATTCTTGGCAAGGGAAGAAATGTGTTACCCTATAACACGTCCAGTTTCAGCGCTGGAGTAGTGGTGGGAGTTCAACATCTCACCAAATCTTAAAACCGACGCCACTCTTCCCCCGTCATTTCTCGTCGTAATCTTCATTCGCCCTTTTTGTTAGACGCCGTGAACAATCCAGACGTATTTATTGTCTCGCAAAATGTTCGTATTTTTCTGTGTTTCAGATGAAATTTCTTATTTCTGCTTTGGTGCTATATCCTACTCCCTGCTTCGCATATTCGCTGTGGGAGCCCAACCTGTCTCTCCAATGTTTCTGATAGATTCTTCGCTCGAGTACTTGAATTATTTGTGAGTTCCTTCTTAACGGAAAGGTTTCTTTTCATATGATGGATTGCGATGTAACTTCCGTGTCTCAGCTCAGTTTCTTGGAAGAAAAGGCTTAGAAAATGCAAACAAGAAAGAAATGCAATAAATCAGGGCGTCTCAAAAACCGAAACCGTCAACTTATCGCAATAATGAGTCGCGTAGGTAGCTGCAAAAAAATAAAGCACAGAACATAACAATCTTGAGGCACGGGAAATATCTATTGATAAATTGCAGACCTTGTTCGAATATTTACTCCTATCTGCAATTAGCAGTCTCATCGCTGATCTTTAATTAGTGAGAATCTGATCGGTCATTTTATCAAACTGAGCATAAGCAAAGTCCCTAAGACGTTGAAAGCTCCTGAAGATATGCACTGACCAAGAGAAATCTTTCCCTGAACTGAAGTCTGATATGAATCAAGAACATATGCCCAAGGAAAACAAAAATCCTAGCACACACACAAGGACAAGCGCGCTAAACAATAAGTAACATTGTTTTTCAGAAACTCAGCCATATATATGTTGTCATATTCCCACTGAAAGTCACATGGCAAATGCTATGCTTTAACGGAATGCAAATAGCATTCAGAGAAAGACACCAAACATTGCAGCTCACATGTTTACATCCAGATATTTTTCAAGGCAGACGATTGCACATATTTGATAGACAACGTTAGTCTCGTTCAGTATTTCCGGCAGTGCACAGCTTTTAACAAAACCTCGCATTACAAGCACTTCTTATGCAAAATCATTTCGCACACTTATGCGCATTCTGCTTTGTTTTAACCGTAGTGAGAGGAGAGGACAGGCACTGCTGTTAAACTTAAGCAACTAACATGGTCCATGCTACATCTCTACGATTACGACCGTAATCAGCTGTAGAATAGCTTATACGAATGCGCGTGCTTTAGCTGAATGATTAGATAAATTTAAAAATACATTTTGATGTTATAATGATGCTCGAAATGCGTTTGCATTGATTAGAGCGTCTTACATGAATGGCCTGCAGCGAGAGTCCTGTGGCTCTTTATGATGGCTACCCAATTTTTATTACTCAATATTTTTGCAAGCTCTTTACGTCATTTATAACCAAGCTAATTAAGACTGCGACCAGAGTTTAATCTTAGATGTTAGCAATTGAGCAGATTAAGCTGTCGTATAAGGATACACACAGTCGAGGACATAATAGTTATCACTTTTATTTCACCAGACGAAAGCATTAGGGGTTTGGCAGTTTACTTTATCATTTATTTGATAGCTTATTTATTTTTACTTGGAAGCTTTCCAAAAACACTATTAGAACGCGTATAAGTCAACGGACGTTTGCGCTAACTGAAATGGGGTACTAGAAGGAAATGTTCGTATTACAGCAAATTACTTTGTATTATTTCATTCAGTTTACTAGAGTTACTTTTACAGTTTTCTTTTGTTAAGTTAAATTGGTTCACAGGAAGGGAAAGGCGCAGTAACTGCACACTTGCTCTGTGGACACCCGAACCGCGCCGTAAGGGAAGGGAGGGAGGTGGGAATGAAAGTGGAAAGAGAGAAAGAGGAGTCGTAGTGGAGGGCTACGGAGTAATTTCGACCACCTGGGGATCTTTAATGTGCGCTGACATCGCACAGCACACGGACTTTCTGTTCAGAGGCAGAGGTAATTTACGCTCCTGTTTTGCCTAGAAAATATTCCTTCTGTGTAGTTCTAACAGCGTAGAACACAATAATAAATACTTTAATTACTGACTGGTTATTTATTATACACTTTAAACAATTTTTATTTATATATAAGGTATCTAGCTGACACCATGACGTCTTTCTTGCTTTTCCTGCCCTTTAAAAGCTTTCCACTTGTCCTAAACAGGAATAAGCTCGTGAGTGCAGTTTTTCTACCTTCATTCTCTCTCCTCATAAGAAAGTAGACATGCGCTTTGATGCCCACCAAATCTTACGACGCATTTTACTGAGTAGCATAGTAAAAAAGTCCTATTTTCTTCTTTTTAAGCGGGTGCGCTTCTCGTCATTTTTTGACGCCTTTAGATGCCACTCCACGTGTGCAATGTTTATTAAGGCGGAAGGCCTACTGGACTATATTTGCGAAAACGTGTCCGCAAAACGTGGAAGCAAAATCTAACGCACGATATTATGTCACATATGATGTCACATTAAGATGACGCTGGTAGTTATGAATGTGTATGTAATGACAAGTGGCATATAAAGGTAATGTCATGCCTAGTCATGTCATGTGAGTCACACAGCTTAGCCATGAGTCACAGTCACTTACCATGAGTCAGTCAGATCAGAGATGCAATGTGCATAACCACGCTTTCCAGGACTTGTGTAAGTCAAAGTAATGGCCTTGACGTGTCTAGTCATGACTATTAAATGTGTTGAGTCATGACAGTAAAAAATGCGGAGTCTTGACAAAAGAAGTGCTGATTCGATTCATCACGCTTAAAAGCGCTAATCCTCCCACACAGACGTGTAGTGTGATGAAACTCAAAATTGCTTAGTCATGACATTCTAGGAGCTACTAAAGAGCAATCAACGCACATGCTTTCGCATTTCTCCAATCTGCAGATCTCTTTAATGCTCTCAGTTTTTGATCGATTGATTCATTCATTGATTTATTGATTTGTTTATTGAAGTTTATTTTTTCATTTTGTCTCTCATAATATTCTTGAATCTCTTACAGCGACACGCGCTATTCTTCGCGGAATTTCTTGCGTAGACTTGAACAGAGCTGGTACGCAGATCCCACGTGGTCATTCGTAGCGTTCCTTTTGATCTCCACATCCCCTGTGCTCGCAGTTGCCTAAACGCCTTGACAAGTGTTGTGTGCGTTTTCAACGCTCTGCAGTGCTCTACTTTCAACTGGTCGGCACGTGGCAGGCTTCATTCTGCTTGATACAACGGCGTCCATTAGGTGATCGGCTCCTCCAGGGAGGTTACCTGATCCCCAGATAGCGCGCTCTGTGCAGAATACCCGCAAGCGCCGAACTAGACCATCCTTTTTGCCTTTTTCGGAGCGCCCGACTGGTGTGAACTTTTTTTCAGACTGGCAGCGGTTGCTTTGCAGCAAAGTTATGGTTTTCTCGTTTGGCTGTAAATAATGGTGTTCTTCCGCTTTCCTTTCTCCCTACTTTATTTATCTGTACATGCTTCTTCTAATTTTCCCGTTTTCAATACATTTGCGGTTGCCTTCATATTTCTCAATAATTTTTTTTCAATAAACTTTTTCAATCATTTCAATCGTAACAGATATCCACTTCTGTACTAATCGAAATTCAGGGCATTCAAGTTCTGCTCACAATTTTAAGTCGGTTTTTAGGCTATAAACATTTTTCTGTAATTTATGTCTGATTAGACAACGTGAATATTGTATGTTTTCTGCTGTTATTTTCAGTTTTTTGTTCCTGTTACTCATGTTCAATTGCATTTTTTCTTTATAATATGCATAACTAATTCTGAAAGGTGGTCTGCTTCACTTCTCTCTTTTACGCCCTTTCTAAAAGGAGCCAAGTACCCTGAAATCCAGCTGTAAAGGAACAAATTACCACCCGAAAATTTGAGGGACAGTTAAGCTTTTCCTTTGAGGGCATAACGCGGGGGCATTAATGGCTCCTGCCTGAAGCCCCCTTTTCGAATCCTCTTTCACATATATTCTGCAAATTACTCGGTTAATCGCGAGCCCTTTACTTTTATAATAACGAAACAAATAGCGAAACAGTATTGTGCTCCATAACGGTGGTTCAGTAGAATTGTGGCTCTTGAGTGCTGAGCCCGAAGACGTAGATTCGATCACGAAACCGACGGCCGTGCTTCAATGAAGGCAAAGCGAAATGCTCCCGTGCATGGTGCGATGTCAGCGCACGCTAAAGAAACCGGTACGGATGGTCGAAATTTTCGGAGCACTCCACTATGGCGTAACTTGTGACGTTTACCACTTTGGAACCCTAAACTTCATGTGCCATGCGAAAACTGATTTGGTATGCTCCAGGTAGTATTTATTTGCTGCTTTATCATTCTTTGGCCTGTTCGACAATGTGCGCGCAGGATTGAAAAAGATGTATCATTCTTGACATGAAGGCGCAGCAGCTTTATAAGTGCTATAGATTTTCCCAGACTTGAAAGAAACAATCCTAAAGTGGCGGTTTATAGAAATAGAGCACAACAAACTTGCCTTCTCTTAGCTTGGCAGCTGAGATTAGCACGCAGCGATAATTTGTTGATGTGAAGTGCACACCATCGCGCCAGAGACAACACTGCATAATAGGTAAGGTTCGCTATGACTGGCAGGAAGGATGAAGGAGGCATTGAAACTGAAAATATAATGTAGCCGTACACAAGAGAGTAATGCTTGTAGTTGTTGAAAAAGTATTGTTGTTTTTTTTTCTCTGTACGTTACCGAAACGACTGAATTAGCGCTACTGCATGCTGTGCACCAACACAGTACGAATGTAAAACTAAATCCCATAAATAAGACCATTTGAACTCTAAGACAACACAAATAATCTTGCTCCACCACAACTGTGCGGTGAAAATATCATTGGCGACCTTCTCTAGCGCGTGAAGGCTCGCTAATCGTGGCTACGGTGCTTAAGCGGCCGCGGAGATTGTCCAGACCCTCAGTCCCCAAGGAAACGGCCGCGCGGTGACGCACCTGTCAGAAGAAAATGGCGCACCCTAGAACGACTAAAAGTTTTGAGTTATACTGGTGGAAGCTTAATCGCGGAGTTTGCGCTTTCTACCCAAAAGGTTTAATCTGGAGGAAGTTACCACACTATTAGGCGCTACTACGAGAAGACATTATTGCCCTTACAATACAAAAACAAACGTGTCTTATGCGGAGACACATATACCTAGCTACGTAGCTTCTTTGCCACTGTGCTGTCAGAGCCACTCGATGGAAATTCTATCAAGCGGCCGTGGCGCTCTGTCTTATGACGGCGAGATGGGCCATCTTTGTGGTACTATCTCGTTCTCAACAACAATAACAACAATGCTCACCGAAAAAATATCGTCTAATCAGGCTAGTAATACTTTCGCATTAAAAATATTTTAGAGTTGTGCCCACAAATAAGCTAACGGGTCGCTGATCCATGAAGTACTCTTGCTCTTTCCATCATTCATGCCTTTAGTTACCTCGTAATATTCTAATCCTTCCTTCAGGCGAAGACGCAGCGGAAGCCGCGTTCGAGGAAGGCTCTGCATTTTCGTCGGACGTTGTCTGTGTCTGCTTGGTTTTCAGCAAGTCGATACGCACTCTACGGCAGCACGCTGACTGGTGATTAGGCTCCGTGGGTTCTCTTCGGAACTGCACAGTTAACGAGGGCTCACGAAAAAAGAAAGGAAGGATCCGGTGACGAGGCGCGACGTTCCGCTATCGTGGGACACATCTGGGTCAAGGGGCTAGGACCTCTCCGTCTTCATTAGTCTTGTTTTTGTGTATAATTAGGACGGCCGAAAAAGAAAAGTTCAGCGCGCTTCGGTGGGGGTTTTTCGTGGTCTTGTTTATCTGACGCTTCCTTTTTGATGAGAGTGAAAAACGTAGGCGACGTTTTGCCGCGCTGGTTATGGGACTCTTTATTTCGTCTTTCAGTGGACGTACGAACTTCATTATCGGTCGATCAATAAGACACTCGTGGTGGTCATTGAGTAAGTATGGGTCGAGTTTCACGAAAATCTTTTAGGCCAAGAACCACTAAGTGACTTCATCAAGGTGCACGCGCTGCTTTTTATGGCCATATTCCTTATTAAAAGCTGCCTGGAGCGAAAGAAATAGCGGCCTAGACAGTCTTTTCCGCCTGTCGTCGAGACGGGCGCAAGCGACTTTCAGTGCCTTTGAATCTGGAGTGGCACGATGAGTAAGGCATAAATTAGGCCCTGCTTTTGTCGATAATTATTACTTAGGGATGCAGCAAAAAGAAAGGGAGAACCAGCCTACCTTGCGGTCTTGGACCGCAGTATTTTCTTTTGTTAGTTGCCTTAGACGGCAAATACTAAGAAAAGAACACCGCCAACCGCCCACAAGAAAACACCGCTAACCACTGCCATCCACTCATAAAACACAGGTAAATAAACAAGAGGTAATTGCCCTCCAGCGAGTGGCAGTCTAAACATAGATAACTTATCACGCCTAACCATTCTTACCTCGTATCAAAAACAGACTTTATACTTTTAATTTTCGTTTCTTCCTTTACGATGCGTAACATGTTTCCAAATCCAGTCGCATATTTAAGAGATCTTAGGTGTATTTTTTCAAAGTCAGCTACGGAGCTATTTCAACGCCTATGTGATCTAATATATTTGACCCTTACGAAAGTTCTTTAGGGCTTGTTGACTTCGGCGACCATGCAAGACAAATAAAGCAGAACAGGTTGCTCACGTGGAAAATCATTGCGGAGCCTACTAGGAACCCGAGTACATAGAATGGATGAATATGAGTCGTTGACGAGTTGTTTGCCCGGTACTGATTCAAAAAACAAGCAATTCTTACTTGCTGTAATTGCTACCACTTCAAGCGCAAGCGAACAATGGCGCCTGCCATATGTAGCCGCTCCTTCAAGTACGTGTGACATCGGGCTTTTAGCTTGGCAAAAGTTCCAGGTCGTCAGTGGTGGCCTTGTATTTCGCGGCCCATGAATGAAATCGCAAAACATTAAGCGTCTCACTACAGAGAATGCTGCACGTTTTTCGCCGGTACTCGTAAGCCTCGCGGACTGCAGCCATGCCCTTCTATTAATGCAGGTATAATGCAGTTTTGAAAATTTTCTTCCGGTGACACGGTATCTTGAGTGCATACGTCTGCATCAGGCCGCCCGATGATGTCCGAAAAAAGTCCATAGTGTGGCATTATTTAGACCTTCAACTTTATTGTTAGAGCACACTTTCACCCCCAAGTCTCTGCTGCTGATGCTGAGGTTGACACCATAAGCTGGACTTACTGACAGGAAGCCTGATATGTCCAGAGGATGAGAAAAAGTTGCCTAAAATTACAGCTGCGCTAAAGACGACTAATACACTGTATATAGGATAAATGGGAATTGACCTGCCAAACAGACATGAACTGTGAAAGAGGCCTCATCGAGAGCTCCTATAATTCCGACCACTCGGCGTTCTTTAACTTATACTAATATCGCAGAGTACCCAAGCCTCGTATGGTTCGGCTCCATGGAAACGCAGCCGCCGCTAAGGCTTTGAACCGGCGTCCTAGTCTATCTTACCTCTGGACCACCGCACCGGGCCTTATCGCACTTGGCAAACACATGACTGTTGTTTCAAGAGCAAATATTGGGTGGATCATGATGTAAACCTACACATATAACGATGAGTCAAAGTCCAAACATTTCCTACACTGTTCATCGCAAATGCACTCCTCTCCTACGAAGTGGCCCTTTGCCCGTTGCAGTCATAATTTATACTGTTGTAAATGCAGAAATGCCCGCTACTCATCTCATCTTTCCAAGTGGCAGCACAAATGTTTTGATGCTAAGTGTCGATGAAAAGATGGTGGACAATGGCCGAATAGACTGACATGAAATTTTATGTGCTTATTGTACGGTCTAACGACTGCAAGAAGGTCACCAAGCCGGCAGAGGCCCAAACATAAGTGTTCTCGGAGCTACGTCGTAGGATAAACCCACCCCCGCTTTTTTGATACTCTCTATCTTAAGATGATCAACAACAATACAAGTGTGACAGCAAAATATCGTACCCAGCAATATCGAGCAATGAGAGGTCGGTGCTCGGGTAAAAAATATTTCAGAAATCTGCCTACAAGCAACGTCAAAAATGAAACCAACAAAGTCATGTGCTGTGCGCTGTCATCATGGACAAACATTACCAAGGGTCGCGGTAATGAAGTCATTTCGTCCTTTTTTTTCCACGCTATGACCGGTGTCCCATGAAAGCAGCACAACTGCCGGAATCTCTTTTCGGCGTTTCTCAAAATCGTTCATTCGACTGCAGTACAAAAGATATCCACCCCTGCGCCCATCCCACTGTCTTAGCGCCGAAGGTGCGCTTCCTCTGTATTTTTTTTTTATGAGTCCATCTTTGCATAATTCCTTAATCCCTACAGCGTCTTATGAAAAGCTTCTGCGTCGAGCACGAATCAGTGGACGTGCTTCCGATGTTCTCCTGCATGCCACGCATGCCCATTTTCAAGAGCCTTTGCCGTATGGCAAGACGGTCTTGAAGGACTTAATGTCTCCTTTCTGCCGTTTCCCTGTCGTTCAGAACGCAAGTGGCGCTAGCCCTTTTTACGCAAGCACATCAACTTTGATGGCAGACCTTATAAGCCACGGGGTGCCTAATCCTAAGTGCATCGAGAGGGAGGAAAACCGAAGCGAAAGCAATGTTAAGGCCGACGTGCTTATCACGTCTGACAGGACCAAATGTCAGCATATGTAGCTGTTTCGCAGCTATAGGCCTTCTTTTTTTTAAACCTTCTTTTGCTTCTTATCTGCTAAGTGCGGACGTATATTCTCTTAAATGACGGTCATAAGTTGTAACTATTTATGCAAATCAGTCGTAATTGATATTAGGCTCATACCATGTGTTATAGAAGATTTTCTCAAAAACTGAAAAAGGTATATGCACTGCTAGCGCGCAAGCATCTAGTTGTTGAGATGGACGGGTTCTGCGCGTGAAGCTTTGTTGGACGTTTCTTGTAATTAAAAGGCAACTGAGGAATACTGCGATATACTGTAGTGAACATGGTGATGGAAATGGCCTCACATGCCTAGCAACACATCTAAACTTTCAATTTTGTATTCAGTCCGCACTGAGCACTAAAAACCACGGTATATAGAATTCTAGGAGGCACTTAAAGACGCCTTAGGTGCAGTAAGGCGAAATATTTTTTTTTTGTCATTTCATCTGTTTTTTATTTTCTTTTTATTTCTTCTTTAGATATTTTGACTTCTTTATTCGTTTGATTTTTGCATTTGGTTTCATTTTTTTTGTATCGCTTCTGGCTATTGATTACCGAATGTTCACATGCTTTAGCCACTTTAGTAAATTCCGGCTTGCTATGTGGGTACTGGATTGTATTTTGGACTCCTGGATTGATTTACGACCTTTCTGGATTGACGTATGGCTTTTGGATATTTATTACCAAGTGTTTAAATATTATAGCCAATTTAGCCAGTATTGGCTTGTTATATGGCTACAGTTGAATTTACTATGGATCTCTTTCGTTTGATACATTTCTTCGAACAACACTCATGGGACAAGAAAGGCTTTCGCCTTAAGGATTCTTGAAACAAAATTTATTTGTAAGGACTGAAGTCCATTTTGCTTTTGCTTTGATGAACTTGTCATCTTCGCACCACTGTGACCCTGCATGTATAGGACGTGTGAAGTAGACCTTCGGTGTAAGAGCTTGGACATTCCTAAATATACAGCCGATTATTTAGGCTGTAAGCACTGCCAGCTCTTGCAGTGACTTCCTTTCGTCCACTTTCTTCATTTGCATCGTTATTATTACATGCCCATGTTTGTTGCATTCGTAAAAACAACCATGCTCGGTAACTTATAAATTGTGTCGTCAAGTAGCTACAATAGCAAAAAAAGTAACCGCACATTTGTTCTGTAGGAAACTTACCACCACTTTTCGTCCAACTTTTCTTAAACCCTTCCACGTGAGAATTTTTCCAAATACAATTTTCTTTATAGCCACCAGAAGTGCAGTGTGCTTTCCACTTTAATATAAAAAGTGAGGTTTTTAAACCAACTACACGTTGCTCTCAAAAAGGGGGGATCTGTATTAACATGAAAAAAAATTGTATATATGCGCATCATAAAGAAGAAAAACCAACATGAATTTGTTTATGAAACTAATGGCATACCAATTTCGGCAGTATCAGATGGCTACCAAACATTATGGTGTCGCAGCGCTGGCAGACAAGGACAAAGGAATAGGGACACACACAACTGCGCTGATACGATATCCGCTAGCGGCCCGAGCCTTCCGCTAGCAGCCCGATCTTAATGTACGTAGTCAGAAAAACTGTAAATAGGGGCGGGAGCAATGAGTTATTCCAGGCGTCAATTGTCCGTGGACGCTACCTACACTACTAATTCAGCTTATCGCCCTGTATATTTGCAGCTGAAATGATTGCCTTTAAGAAGGGATGGCGGCTTCTGGCACTCTTAAGTTATGGTGTATGTGTTAAAAATGGGGTGCCTCTGGAAATATGTTTTACAGAAATAAGCGAAAGCTATTCCTTCCCTGATTTTTTAATAATTAGATACTATTGCGAACTTGAACCGGCTTTTTTACAGCAGATCTATTCAGCCCACATCTCAACTCGAAGTAGGTTGGTGCCAATTGAAAGGATGACAGCTTTGCTTTACAGTGCTGCTTCCCAATACATGCTGAAATGAAATAAGTATGACAGTGTGTGCATTGCGGTGTTCGGTGTGACTCTTTGATGACTATTTTTGATTGCTACAAATTCAGATAAAGAGAAGGAAAGTGGAAAGAAAATGTAGAGGTGTTAAAAATGTCTTTCTCTTCTTGTGTGCGCTCGTTTCCTTCGTTAGGGGCTTACGCAGAAGAAAAGTAAGAAAACAAAATGGTAGGAGCAGGTCGAAGATGCAGTGAGCGGGAAAAAATGAATTGAAAGCACTGTGCGAGAATGCATATGAATGTAATTTCGTAGACTTTCCTTGTAATCTTATAAAGAGAAAAGAAATTTGTCCACAGAAAAAAACTGGTATCTTTCCTGACGTAATGTCAAAAGACTCTTTAATTTTACAAATTTATAAAACAAATGTTTACCGCATTTTGTAAGTTAACCTGCTTCACTGTTATGCTCTTTTCACGTTAAGAATCATTCTCCCGTTCTAGTACGGCAGCATAGTCGTGGGAGGTCTTGGAAATGCAACTGGCTTCGGGAACCACATTTTCTGTAGCATTTAGCAAGGCGTGGAGATGTCGAGGAAAAAAGACAACCGAAATCCTCATCAGCTTTACTACATCTCCATTTTGACTACATCTCCATCAGCTTGATTACATCTCAATTTAACCCGGACCCATTCATTAGGTCACGAGTTCGATGGATGACTGCATATGAAAATGCACAGAAGTGGGCACAGGCGGTGCAGTAGAAAACGAAAAAAAAAAAAAGCATTCCATTACAACGTTCTCACATTACAGCGGGCGAATGAAAGCGAATCTTTAATAACAGCTGGTGGATAATTTTAAACTCAGCACGACAGAACTGCGCTGCGTTATTTCAAAACTACCTTTTTAAACCTTCGCAGAAATATACGCGGTTATTTCTGGTGTATGATTCAGATTGAATGAACGCTATTAGCAGGGCGTTTATCTTAACCGGACAAGTTTTCGCTTGCTTTGGGATGCTGGAGCGCGCATTACGCTTGCTTCTAAATGAATGCAATCGTTCGTACTGACAGCCCAGACAGCTCTCTACACTGAGCGCAGTTATCGAAGGGCAGGATAGCAGAACAGCGCATCGTAATCGATGATGGCACCGTCAGTATTGGCACATAACGAGTTTCTGCCAAAGTTGGTTTGCGTCAGTGAGTGCAACAGATACTTTTAAAACTCACGCTTGCGGTTCGAAACGGTAACGTTCACGGGAGCTCACCTAATTATAGCTTTTCCAGCGTTGGAGAGACCTTTCAGTCGCCGATCGGATGACGCAACACAGAGGGCATTGAATGCGCAGCGTGCTCAGCGACGTATTAGAAGATATCCACGGTTTCCCAACGAGCAAACTTCTGCAAAGTGCATCAGCAATTGGACGCTCGTGGACGAATTACTCACGCGTCGTGATTCTCATACTCGCATTTTCCACCGCCACTTTAGGCAGAGTGACGAGACAGTAGGAGTTCAGTTCACCGCAGCCTAGCATCAAATTTCGAGGTATCAGTGCTGCCTGACTTGTATCTCAGTATCAGATTGCATTGCACAAGCTAGCTTTGATAGTTATCAGTGAGCAAGACACAAGTCAGCTGTGTAATATGCTTACAGTGTTCCGAGTTTGGTCGCTCGGTCTGCTACTGCATCGACATGAGGAGCTTTTATGCGTCCTTTAGCATAACAGGTCTCTGGTGAAAGGCTAAAATGAGGTAATTTTGGCACGCGGTATAGGTGGATGTCAGGTACGTCGTTAATATCAGATCTTTTTTTTTTCATAATTGTTTTAATTGCGAATTTGTTCTTACTGGTACATAAATTCTGCGTCGCGGTTGTCACAATGTAGCTTCCTCTATTCGTTTTACACTTTTCATACGCAGCATTCCATTTCACCCCAAGTTATGATGCGGCGAGTTTTACTGGGCGCCTTGCCTAGTCGGTTTCTTTGTCGGTTTTCTTGTCGGTTTCTTTAATGAATAAATGAGAATCAGAAACTGTCGCAAACTTTCACTCACGTTGCTAAATTTCGGAATTATGTTTCAAGGAAAGCTGTTCAGCAAAGTGCCTAACGAACGCAGTCTGCGGCAAACGGGTGATTTTTCACAACATGTAAGGAGTGCACGCTTTTTCACCTGCTTACCGGCTTGGCTAGTGTCTCAACGAGAGAAGTGTCTTAGCTAGTGCCGCGAAAACAGTAGTTTATTATGCATGCGTCGAACTCCGAGAAAACGGCACACCCCTACGGGTTTTGTTATTTTACTTGTGTCCTTAGTGCTGTCATTCCGAGCAACGGCGGCTTCTTTCGACTTCGGCAGTGCGGCCATTCTCCTGCCTGCAGGAAATGAGGCCATAATGTTTACGACCCCTAAAGGGGCCAGGATATGCGTAGGCACGCTTTCGATGAAAAGCCGGGCGCACCCGGCAGCCCCACAACTGGCCTCGCGTTCCGTATGAAGCAGTTTTTTTATTGTAAAATATCGCATAGGTACTCTTTCGCTTACTTCCTATTTTTTTCAGCTTATAAAACTGTTGTGTAACACTCTAACCGAAGCGAATATAGGGGAAAAGCTTCAGCACACCAAAAGGAAGTCCTGCCTAGTGTTTCCAAAATTGATCCCTTTTATTCTTTTTCCACTTTTTCAGTATTGACAAGAGACTTGCTCTGTGGGTAGTGTTTCGAGTTAGTGTACTCCATCGCAAGGTTAAAATCATTTTAAAATAAGCAATAATATTATTCCGACCTCAGCTTGCGCACGCAAAAGCTAAGCTGTTTTTTTATAACCATGTCTTCTTTGGGCCAGGTTTTGGAGGGCAATCATGAGTCGGACTGATGGAAAAATCAAAGATAAGAACCTTCGATATGAGGTCTTACGTGGATGCCTTTTAAAAGAATGGCTTAAACCCCAAATGAATGGCATATAATCACTGTGCGATACAAAGCGTAGCTGGAAGCTGTAGAAGATAAAGTGTAGAGCCGTAGCAGATAAAGCGCACTGTAGAAGCCAAAGATCCGCAAAGACGTGGTGTGAAATAGCACTCTGCTTATAAGGCCGTGGTGAGAGTGACGACTACGGCTACGCGCAATCAGATGAAGTATAGGTTATAACATCTTGCACATTAACAGGTTTCCTACTAAAAGCAATGGATAATGTTCGCAGATCTCGACTTTTGCGACCTGCATGAGCTTGGAGTAATGATCATTGATCGGACACCCTAGTATGTGTAGTGGGACAAGAACTACGCCATATATGAGTCATTGTCCCAAACAACCATGTGGAATAAGGAGAAGAACAACTGCTGCTGCTGCTGCTTGTACCTCGTGATGTTAGAATGAAGTGTGCGAGTCCTTCAATTAGATCCCACAGAACCAAAATTAGTGTCACGACAAACAAAAAGGAATTTAAAAAAAATTGTGTAGGAGGAAATAAAATTTGGGCCCTATAGTAACCACGCTGATAGAAGTTACTAAGGCATTTTTATGTGAAACAGCTATCGTACGACCGCGTGTTCATTTAGACCAGAGGCAGAAAACGACGGGTTCGAGCAGCGAAACCCTCTCCAACCTGCGGAAATGTCACATGTAGTTTAACTGCGGGAAGCCAATAGCGGACAAAGGTGACCTAATTTGTTTTCTGGTATCTTCAATTTCACGGCATTTGCAGCTGCTCTCTGCTACTATGCTGGTCCGGATTATCAGTGTGTTTCAAAGCGCGAGTCTTCTTTTCGGGCTATAATTTTCACAAATATTTTTATTGCATCAGAATGATTAACCACTCCTGGCCTAAACGGACTTGAAGACATATTTCTTTTTTCAAAATCTGCATGATCACAACATCATCCCTACCCGTGCGTGCTTGAACTGTCTCTGTTCTGGCCTCTCCAGCTCCTAATTCCCCAATGTTTCTTCCCTATATGCAAGCTTCAAACATATATCTCATGTTAAGTCGCTCTCCTGTCCCTCATTTTTCTCAGCTGCCATCGCCCTCTGCAAGGGCATACCAAAGAGCGCGTTCAACCGCCCCTAATATCTAACTATGGACGTCCTCAACGAATCTACTATTCTGTACAAATAAACTGTTTTGGGAGTGTGAGCTCATCTCTCTTCTCTTCTTCAGTTTCGCACCATCGACAGTCACTGGCAGGTGGTAAGAAATATGGAGGACTCTAAAGCTCAGTCAATAAGGGTATGATACGATAGCTTCCAGCCCACATATAAAGCCCCGCTTTAACAAAGCCGTATAGAAGTGCATACGTGGCCTAGGGGTAACGTGAATGCAAGGATCCTGGCAGACTGATCAATTTTGATATCACCCTCCCGTATGAACGGAGAGGCTCCAGTTGGCTTCTCCTGCCAAATTTAACCTTAGCCAACCTTACGTCTAGTTTGTGCTCGGTCATGTCAGCTGCCAGCTACCGCCGGTCAGCGCCATGCGCAAGATTTCTCGCTCACAGCACCGACGCTTTTTTTTTTATTGGCAATTTCAAAATTCAAATCAATAGCTTATAAAATATAAGACATGTCAGCTACACTTTGGACACATTGCCTAAAAACCTATTCATCCAGCAGAGTGTCTACATTCATTGATATGTATTAGGTAGTGATTTATACTTATTTTTGACCATAAAACCTTCTCAAGAAAATGTCCGCGAACTGGGCGAACAACTAAGTCCGCGTGTTCAAACTGCGTTCGAGTTTTCCACAGAGCGTGTTAACCGCAGCGGTTGCCTTCTGGTAGAGCGTCGAACTTGCATTCGGTAGGTAGCAGGTTCGACCCTGGTACCACCGTGTACCGACCGCTCTGTAATGGGCACAAGGTTTCCCCCTGCCTAGTTCTCGGCTCTTCTGAGGTCAAATACTTCGGGCGTTTTGGTCAATGACCCTTTTTCCAAGCAGTTCTCCCCAGGAGACCCGAGGACCAGGCTGAAAGAATTCCTGTATTCATTAAAAAGCCGGTAGGTACCGGGCGGAACTGGGGATCGAACCTGTACCTTCCCAATGTGAGCGGCTGCTCTAGCACAAGGCCATCACTTCGGCGCCGATGCCGGCGCCGGGTCGTCTGGCGAACGACGCCTTTCGTGCTATCGCGTGATATAGAGAAAAAGAAATGTGTAGCTCCACTCCTAAGGCGAAAGAAGCGGAAGCAACAGTTGTCTGAAGCTTGACTTCGCCAAGGTGGCCCCATCCCTACAGAAGAGCAATATTTCCAACCAAGAGCACTTTCCCTCAGCGTATACGAAATAGCACGTGTTAGCATGTACACAACATGCGGCAAAAGTCCTCTTCGTGTATGGAAGTGCATCGGGTCAAGGTGAAATATCATCAACATTCAGCGCCACCAGAATAGCGAGTACGTGCGTACTCAAAATCGCAGTTCGCATGCACGCGAAGAGTCTCAGCCGGATCTCTGCCTGTACTCTCAATAGAACGAATTCTTTTATTTACCAGCGAAACACATCAATACTAATACTTCACTCGAACGCAAAAAAAGAAAACAAAAGAACTATTCTACAATCTATTAATTTAACGCTAAGCTATGCATTCAAATACGAATTGTGTAAATAAGAAAATGCGATCTTGGAATTATTTTTTTCCCTCACGTCACATAGCCGCGTGTCCTGTACCACTCTCATCGTTTTGAGAGATATAATGTATTGAGCCTGCTAGTCGACATACAGGCAAGCGCAGGTGTCAATATTCGCCTTCAATAGCACTTCATGGGCACAGCTTCGTCTTAAGTGGACAAAAGGATTAGGATGTAATTACAAAAAAAGGGGGGGGGGGGAGTTGGATATTACTGGGAACCGCGAAAAGAAAGCGAAAGCTTAGAGATGCTCATTCCCCCGGTAGCTCTCAGTGAACAAAATCCAAGGTAAATCACCTTTCTGACAATTTACACGGGCTAATGCATTAAAATTTATAAGAAAAGTTCGGATAATGTCTTTGCCTTGGGTCGCAATATTTATGCCCTGTTTTGTTAGTGTTGAATAAATGATGAATAAAAACATTTATCATTAGAATGGTGTGCATTAATTACATACGGTTCGTAACAGCCGCAAAACGAGCTGTCTTTCTCTTGTTATTTTTTTTTTTCAGATTCCCACGACGCTGTGATGCCCGAATAGCAAAAGGCAGAGCACGGAAGCATGTGCTTTTTTCAGTCGCAATTTCATATACGTGCCAGCCTATACTAAGGTTTAGCATTGAAACGGCAAATGCTGACACTCAATTTCAGGAGAGGGAGACGAACAAATCGGATTCGTCTTGGACAGTGCTTTTGTCACGAGCGCTCGCCACTAACGCACTAGTGAGTGAGCACCGCCGCAATACAAACATCGAAACTCGTTTCGGAGTAAAACAATAGAGATGTAAAAGCGATAACCAGGATCCGGACGGTGGCAGCGGGTGTTCACGTAGCCTTAACAAGGTCATGCCGGGTACAGATAACAAATTCCAGCAGCCGGTGCGAACTAGCTCGTGCAACGTTTATTCCAAGAAAGGACCTGGAGAAAGGAAAACAAAATAGAGTTTATTCAGCCAAGGAAAAGTGGGGGAGCAGACAGGCCGCTTTTCTGCGCTTCACAGTAATGAATGTAACACCTGAAATGTACAAGAAAAATAATTTAGGAGGTGTGGTTAGCAGCTCCACTTCGCGCGGTCGCAAGAAAACGAAAAGATACGTGCGGAAGGTACTGATCTTTGCCCTCGGGCCAAAATAACTGATCTAACAAGGTGCGTTGAGCCTGCGCTGTGCCCGTAAAGCGAGCAATTATTATAAAAATAATGAAACCAATAAGAATAATATAGAAAGAAGAAAAAGGCTTCTCCGAAGAACGCAAAAAGAAAAGAGTATATAAACATAATCATTGTTAAGTCAAACGCTGTCTTGTTTCGCGTGACGCTTAACTGCGGTATCGAGGAATGAGCAAGGAATAAAAATCAGTGCCTATAACAGCGCTATTGGTCTCATTTCTTAAGATCATTCCAGGCCGTCCTTGACTTCCGGAATTTTGTTACGCTTCCTTCTTGTTAAGCTGAGGATTTTGTACGGTAATGCCAGCTGAAATTTCGTTTCCCATCTGGTATACCTTTAAACTAAACACACATTTCACTTTCACGTTTTTCTCATCACTTCCCCCTCTCTCGAGAATGAAAAAGAAGGAGGGTATTTTTGTCTAATCGATAAGCAATATTGGTCTGCCGAGTAGGGAGGGGTTGTTGGGGATTTAATATTCTTTACCTGTAGAAGCCTGTTGCTTGCGGCGCGTATATTATGCATCTTCTGGCAGGCACTGTTATAAATGGCCATCGACGGCCGATTATCCCGTTTAATTCTGTGTTGCGAAAGCCCAGCGTATGGCAAAATGAGATTATGAAAGCACTGATCGGCAAAGAAAGATATATGGGGATGTAAACCGCGGTTACTTGCTTGGTGAATCGGAGTTAAAAGCTGTCGGAGTCGACGTTATGTAGTCAAGTGCAAGCGATTGCTTTATTGCGATAACAATACTGCGCCAGGTTTTGGGCCCCTCGCGTCGTCCCGGGAGGGGCCACGTTTAACCTTGAGCAGCCGCGAAGAAAAAAAAAAGAAGCATTAGAACGAGGGGGAGGATGAGCAGCAGCAGAAGAAGAACAACAACCACAGCACTCGGTCACCGGCAGCTTTCGCTCCACATTCGGTTCAGCAGCATTGAATCCTTCTCATTTATATGTGGGCTGGTAGCTTACGCTCTCGCGTTCTAACTAGGGGTAAAGAGAATGCAAGCGGCTCACGCAGGCTGATTCTGATATCACCCTCCACTATGAAAGGAGCGACCCAAGTTGGCAGCTCTTGCCCGTGGCATAAAGGTAACGTGAATTCAAATATCGCTTCAGGCTGATCGAGGAGATCGAGGAGCAGGGGGGTCCACGGGCCACGGGCCACGGGCCACGGGCCACGCGACGAGCAGTTAGACCTGGCGTAGTATTGTTTTCGCAATAATAAAAAAAAAGACATGCTTCGGTGTAGCCACGCGGCAGTAGCGCTGACATAGCGTGTACGACTTGGAATCCTTCCCTGCATCGGCGTGCGTGTAGGCGCAAGCATTTACTACTACCCAATTCTCTCACGTATTTGAGGCAGCGTAGATGGGGCGCATGAAAGCAGCGAGGACGCTATTGCATTGGCACAGGCATTTTTATAGATATTTTATTCGCGCAGGGAACCAACCAGACACAGAAAAACTATTGCACACCATGAGAAGAAACGCGACCTCCGCAAGCACACGCTAGCACGGACAAGAAAACGCGCGACCAAAGCTATGAACACGTCATCAAAAGCAACAGAAAACGCATCTCTTGAACGACGCCATTCACGCTCCTGAATGATAAAAGACATCGTTTTCAAGGAGCTCTTTTTCAGACATCTCGGGAGGATATTGTGAATTCATAAAGGGTCTGAATGTTTCTCTTTTATGATGAGTATTCTGAGAAATGTTTGAACGCGATTGCATTGTGAGTTCTTCCCATACCACATCGCGCATTCACTAGGCGCACATTTCCTCAGCTTGAATCAACCATCCGCCGTTGCCTATAGGTTCATGCTCTTTTCACAATCCGCGGGCCCTGGATGCAACTCTTACGAAAATAAATTAAACTTTATTTTCAATTTATTTACTTACTCCTGGTTGCAGGAACCTCACTAACTGATCTGGCCTTGATACGGATACGAGCAAAGTGTGGTAAAAATGTAGCCAATAAATTGCTCTTATTTCTACGGTAGATGCTATGAGGCTCATTTAGAATGTTTATAGAGTGAAATCGCATCTTCATAGTTGTTCTGCATGAGGTTTTATTTAGCACGGGCTGTGGTCACAGCGCATTCGGTTCTTAAAAACACATTCCTACCATTATTAATACACATAAAAAGTAGCCACGAATTTTCTTTGCTTATATAGATTAAGATACGCGAAAGCACTGTGCGGCAAGGTTTAGTATTGTTTTGCAAGGCGTATTAGCACTGAGAGACTTTCACAAGGTTTGGCAACGTTAAACACTTTATTGCGCGGCATACAAATGGAGGCCGTGGCTTTAAAATGCGACCTCAAAGTAGCCTCTAATTTGACTAGCAGATCGATGCTAGATGAGAAGCAAAATGAAATTACAGCACCCAGAACGCTACAAAAACGGTTACGATGCACTTTTGGTAAGAGCGAGAGGCTATTTAGCGCCTCGTGGAGGTCTTTAGCAAACAACGCGCACGAGGCCCTGCTAAGAGGTGTCGCAGCTTCGGGGGCTCAGCAAGGGTTGGTGTCAGAGTTACTATATCAACCAGCGATGCACAAGAAAGGTTTTTGCGTGACTCTCCCGATCATGGGGTTACTTCAGCACTAATATACGACCGCTGACTTCAGCTGCATCCTTTCCACATGCAGCAGTCTAATTTAAACCTCCTGTTTGAAGCGACGGCTTGTCCTTGGCGTAAACAGCATTCCCACTTAGACACCTAGAGCTTTATAAAAGCAGAAAAAATGAACTTCAATAAACATAGCGAGGAATTCTCAACTGCGTCACACAATCCCTAATAGTTAAGGGCTCTCATATGGTTATAGTCGCCAAACATTCAGCTAGCAGGACAGAATATGCGGATTTGTAATCTTGTGAATATATTTTGTCCTCTATTATCCCTTCGCGACAAATAATGATACCATAATTACATAATACATCTCTTAATCGTGATTATATACTCTACTTGACCAGATATCTCTTCCATTTACCATCACTTTGACCGTATGCATCAGAGGCTCTCGCTCTGGCTGCGTTTGGCAAACATGTAGAAATCTAAATATTTCATCTCAGAGAGTGAGCTTTATGTTTTCACAGAAGGTAGCAGCTCGTACCTGTTTTTTATTGCTATAAAGAAAGCAAAAATAATGCGTTCTCATTGCGTTTCAATCAATGTGGCTTAAAGCCTCGATCATCGGTCTTCATGTGTCTTTCATGTCTACTGGTTAGATCGACCCATGTGCCTAGTCGAGTACACTAAGCTAGAGCGCTCGAGTGGCGTTGTGTATATGATGGATAGTGAACTTTTCAGGCAGGTACTGATATCTACTGGTTATGGACTAACACCATGTCTGCAAACAAAGCTGCTTGCGGAGCAGACTGGGGGCAAAAAGTAGGCTTACCGCTCACAGGAATACATGGAAGGGAAAGTTTTCACATCATTGTTTTAATTTCACGGTGCACCTGTGTGGTAGTTACTCTGTACAGAGCCATCACGAAGATTCTAGAACAAATTCTGAAAGCGTGAAACATTTCAGAGTCACAGTACTTTTTTAAACACCACGAATTGTAGGCCTGTGGTTTTCATAAAGCGGAGCAGTGCATGGGAGGCCTCCACCGCAGACGATCGCCGTATCCAGGGACCTAAATTCTTAATTTCAGTCAATGGGCGTCCATCTAGATGCTCCAGCGTATGGCACAGACACTGTCTTTCCTCACTGTATATGCACAGTGTATATGCACTGTATAAGCACAGGCTTAACCGAAAGACTGAGTTTGCTGTTATGTTACGTGATATGACTGTGACGTGATGGGATGGGGCATGTCTGTGATGTGACTGTACTAACTTCACCCATCCCTCTCTCACAACTTTTGTATCCACTCGCCCCTGTCCCTCAGTGCAGGGCAGCAACCCGGTTTGTTTTACCGGTTAACATTCCTGCCTTTCCTCCTCATCTTCCTCCTCCTCCCTTCCTCACGAATTGTATGGGGGTGCGAGTTCTGAAGGCAGCCCATAGGAACCCATGTGAATACAACCTGCTGCAACATTTTTTCTTCTTTTTCAAAGCGTCAGCAGAGGTGGCCGTTCTTTGAACGTTGGCGAGTGATTTGAAGAAATGTGCGACAAAGTAAGCTATATCATTCCAGAGGCAATCTATATTTAAAACACAGCAAAATATGTGTTGTGAAGCCATATATACCGCCGACAGACTCGCTATCCGTTGTGTTTTTCTGAATCGCGCAAGCTTCTCTTGAGAGTGATATGCTGCCATATGCACTGAATTTGCTTACTAATAAGAATCGTTCAAAACGTGCAGCCTAGTAAAACTAGCTTCAAAAAGCACTTCTCAAACGCCATGACAACGGAACGAGAGAGAACGCCCAACTGCAAAAGCCGACGGCGTAGACGACATTCTATTCAATGGCGGACGACGCCGGCCTCCGCGAACTCTACCTATGGGAGCTGACGGGACATTTTGATCGCGTGCTGCACGCGATTCGCTTGCCGTGCTGTATGCGAACTTCCTTCAGCCTAAATGTTTGTATGATTGGAGCGGCAGTATTCAGAAGATAATGTAGCCAGAGTGGGAGGGCGTCGGACAGCATGAGAAGCTGCTGCGACTATGAGATGAACCCAGCTATAGCGATAGCTATAGGTTTTTCAGGGGTATGTCGGTGTTCATCACACACACATCGAGGCATTTTAAAATTTACTGGGTATAAAAATGACGTAGCATACATTGTCACACTTCTACTTTAAGACATTCACTAACTTATAACCTTCTGCCGTGTATATTGGTGCTCTCCTAAACCGACAAATTATTTCGTGCATTTCTCCCGACAATACTCCGGACTTGTACTTCCCAATTTTCGCGGTGTTTTAAATATACTCCGCCTCTGCAGTGAGATTTCATAGTTTCAAAATGTGTTCTACGGTGTTAATAGTTACCCTGCGTCGAATGACGGCATCACAGGCGCACTGTGAAATAAGAGAATTGCTTTGAAAGTTTTTTTGTTCCAATTCCTATGGGCGTTGAGCCTTCTTTTTATCCCCAGTCGGCCCAGCCTGGTGATAGCAGCGCTACTGCATCTTGATTACGTCACAGATTGGTACTGGTCTGTGCCTCCGTTCTAGGTTAGCCTTAAAATCACGGGAACTGCACAGACCCTTAGGCATCGGCATTGACTCACTTGCACTTGGAGTAGATGTTTATGTTAATCTGGGTCGTTGCGGTTTTCCTATGCATGTGTTCCTTCCGTTTGTCCCGAAAAAAATGTGTTGTGAGCCGGCTCATGTCCTGTTCTTTGCGTGGTTATTCTTTGTCGTTGTTATAGCACAGTAACGTTCTTTCAGTCGTGAAGCTCATCAAGTGACAGAAACAGTTTTGGTAGCCGTAAAGCTGTACCCTCTTAGTAACACCATCCGTGAGCTTATTACCATTCAGTGTGACAGGGACCTTATCTTGTATACCAATGCTTACGCTCGTAAACACCTAACAATTTTTCCCAGCTTTCCCTGGATGATGGAGTTTGGGCGAAGGGGCTTCAGTCACGACGGTCACGCTCTCGGTGCGCACCAGAGGCGATGTTATGCGGCACCGGCCGGCGAAGGATTGGCTGCGTGCCGACATACTACCTCTGGGCATCTCCGACAAGCATCGTTTTCGGCGACTCCCGGCAGTCCCTGCAATGCGGATATAGCTGCCTCTGCTTGGCGGGGCTTCGATGTCGCTTCGCTTGCTGCACTGCTGCCTTGCATGCCGGCGGCGCGATCCTTTCTGCATACACACGGGCGCGCGCTGTCGCCAGAATCCTCGGGTCGATCGATGTGCTGCAATATATGACACGGCGATGCCCGGCCCCGTACGTGACCGTAAATTATGCTCTACTCCGCCTGTGCCGGACGCGTTCTGGTGTTTGCAATTGGCATCTTGTTTATTTATATTTATTAATTTTTTTGTTCATCAGCTCTGGCTGCATGCCAGCGGCAGTGATCGTTGCGTTATGGAACTGACATGCTGGCTCCTCCTCCGCGCGTTGGCTGACCAGGTCGTGCGCGTTGCAAAGCTTTGTCATTTCGAGCGCGGCGACAGATTGCGTCGCGGAAGTCTGCGTTGTAGATAAAGCGGAGTCGATCCTTCTGACTTCGTAGAAAGGGGTTGATTTACTTAGGTGGGTAAGACTAATGTTTGCGGGACCTCTAGAGAATTTGCTGTGGCCAGTCAATGCTTCGTTCACATCGCTTAAGGAGATGACAAAGTGAATTGCTTACATAAAGAGCAGAGAGCAGCCCAGTAAGCGTACACGGTATAATACCACGGCGCCCCAAGACCTATGTCTCTAACGTTTCTTTTTTTCGTTGCAGTCGGCACCAGCCCCACGATCCCTTACCCGCGCTTTGATGCGTCGTAATGAATCCACGGAGGGCCCATACAAACGTCGCATCCTGTATTCATGTGGCTTTTCAGTCCACAATGTCTGGCTTTGAAGCCAGTGTGTGCAGAGTGTCCGGGACGGTCCACCCCTGTTTTCCTTTGGCTATGTGCCTTTTTCACCGCCAGCCTCCTCTGGACATTGTACGGACTCCTTCAAACTTGACCTTTCATCACACTGCAGGGCGCCCTCTCCCTGTCGTCGCTCTCTCATCTGCACCGAGCCAGACTGACGGCCGTAATTTCAGCAGCAATAATTGCGGTTCCATCGAGCTGTTCATGTCCTCTGTGCTCGTTAGCCACTGTTGTAGCAGGGTTAGCGGAAAGCCTCTCCGTTGTACAGTTAGTGGACACGGGCACACGTGTCTCTTTTTTAAACTGATGATGCTTTTGTAAACTGATGACTTCTGTTTCCAACTTTTACCTGCAGGCAAGCTCACTCAACGTTCAGCCTGTGGCAGCGCGCACGGCTCGAATAGTTATTAAAGTAGTTTTGTGCATCGCACAGTTTTGTGCTGCCTCATGGCACTTACGAGTTGATTTATGGCTATGCCTACTTCCCCCATAAAATGCCATCATTGATTCTACTGCGAGCAGCGAACTATCTCTGCTTTGCAAAGCTACTGTGAGACACTCTACGCGTGCCGGCCACTCTACATACCAGCCTGCTCTGCAGCTCTCGTATTCCTTTCCTGTGCCTGCTCATCAAACTCTACCTTTTTCACTTCGAATGCGCGTAGCAATCGCTCGCGCCTTCCTTTCGCTCTTCTGACCTTCTGTGGTGATTACAGAGGAATGTACTTTTCAAACGCATTTTCTTGCTACAAAGTCTTCTTCGGTGTGAATGATGGAGTCATGCTGAGTTACTTGATTATGATCTGACACGCTAGGTCTCTGATGACCGTGGCAGTCGCCCTAAACTTCTGCGTTCAGCGAAAACTGTTTCGGTGCCTCTTCGCTTGATAGACTTCATCTGTTCCGCAGATAAACACGAACAGCTAGTCGCATACTTTCATCAGCCTTTCTGTTCCTCTACTTCTTTTAGCAGATACTTTTGGGCCGCACATCCGTCGCAGCATAGTGAACCGATGCCGGTACACAGGTCTCCTTAAACCAACGCTGTGTCGCATGTCAGCCACTGAACTCCGTCGTTACCGACAAGCGGATGGCATGCTATCAAGCAGTGTCATCGATACTTTCCACAGCCACGTACTAAGCCTCCGCCGCCTTCTCGTGCAACATAAAAAGTTTAGATCCATCCGAATTTGCGTTTATTGGCAGAGGTTTAATAAAATTAGGCACGAAGGTGTATATTTCCGTGCTTGCAATGACAATGCGATCGACTACCTGCTATAGCAGGCAGTCGATCGCACTGTATAGGTGCGAAATTATTCTGTCGTCCTGACCTGCGCTCTGCCTACTGGCAGGAGCCCATCACTATTTCAGATCGGCAGAAAAAGTATTTTGTGATACACAACGATCTTCAGCACTATAGCCAAACGGGCGAGTTGGTGGAACATATTGGATGGAAAAACAGAAAGTTTATTAAAGAGGGAACACAATATATGAAAAAAAGGACAAGCACAAACACGTGTTGCTACGTGGGATGCAGGCACGCAATCTCACTTTCATGAAGAAAAATGGATGGCTTACTAACGCACAACCTAGTTTTTTTTCCCATGTGGTAGGCCTCCATTATCTCACGTGTTAAGCGGGCCGGGTGCTTATAGAGGATGTCAGAATAGTGCAGTGAAGGATAACAAGATTCGCAGTCACGGACGTGGTCAACGAGATCAGTAGATTTGTTAGCGTCTAAGTTATTTGCATGCTCTTTCAAACGTGTATTAATGCACCGCCCCGTCTGCCCAATGTACACTTGTCCACATGGCAGTGGGATTTTGTGGACTACACCTTTAGCCCACGGCACATACTTCGTTTCATGCTTAACCCCACATGTTGGTTAACGTTCGTTCTGATGCTCAGCTTTTCTTTCCAAAATAGCGCAAACACTTTTAAGGTTTTTATGTGCAGAAAAAACAATCTCTATGCCATATCGTTTTGCCAAATTTTTAAGATTGTGTGACAGGCGGTGTACATAAGGCAGAACGGCAAACTTTTTCCTTTCCTTTCCTTTTTCCGCACAAGGCACCAAGGCTGGACTTTTAAGTTTTTTGGCTATCTTGTTACAACCCAACAATAAAACATCATCTGGATAGCCTTCCCTTGAGTCTTCCAATCTGATCATTGAAGCTGCCGATTACCATCACTTTAAGATAGTAAAAACAGGAATTGTGGTCTCATCTCTGATGTCTGCTTTATCAAAATCTTGTGAGCATATGGTAATCGGCAGCTTCAATGATCAGATTGGAAGAGTCAAGGCAAACTTCCTAAAAAAATAATCAGGTGGAATTTTCTTTAAATTCCTTCGTGACTAAGCATTCATGTTTTCTCCTCTCAGTTAATACATTACGAAGAAGCAGAGCTAATCTGTCATGCAAGCCCAGGAAATCATTATACAGGAAAAAGCAATGCTTAGCGGAGCACAGCGGTAGAAAGCTTATTCTAACGGAAACGTCAGTTTTTTTGTCAGATTCTTTTCTAGAAGGATTCGTGGGATTAGTTAATTATGATTACACATTTAAACATATAAAAAGAAAAAACAACTTCCTCCAAGGATACAGAGACTCCCGTTTGGGGACAGTGATTAATAATACCGAGGGTTGAATATGCTCACTTGAATTGTTAATCCTTCCATATTTTATGTGAAGTTAGGCTATAGTCATGTTACTATATGACTCTTGCACCCAGGTGTCGAGGAACACGTGCAAAATTCTGCTTTACTCTAGTTCAGGCCAGGCGAGGAGCACCAAGACTTCTTGTTTATTTCGACTCGTTCATTTAGGATTTCAGTTTTCTGAGGTGAAGAGGCATCTACTACCTTTCTTTTTTTTTCTCACTTTAGCCAACTTTTTTCAGATAACTGAAACAATATCAGCGGCGAAGTAACGTGGTGCAGTGAGCACATGCAGTAACATTTAACAGCAAAAGCAACATTTTGACAGTATAAGGACTCCGAAAACTCGACAGACGAAAAGCAGCGCTCTATTTGTCTTACGTTATTTTACGTTTTTTACGTTATTGCTCTGTGACAAATTCGTTATTTCCCGTTTTTGACCCGCCAGTTAGTAACAGAACAACCATTGTTACGCCTCCGGCGTTCTCCGCTGTCAGCATCGTAGCTTGATGCCACGTCAGCGAGAAGCGACAATTGAAAATCAAGACATCACGAAGCGAAACACACAATCTTTTCCCGCGGTCCCGTCACGAATGTGTGATTCCCGCAGGATCGAACGGAGAAATCATGAGCGTTGGGAATTCACTCGAAGAAACTATCCCCTCTTTTTCGTTTACGTACATTTCCCCAGTGACAAGTTCTGCCGAAGTGCGGCGGCAGCATCCAGACATGCCGTAAGTTGTGAACGAATACATTGATTGCTTTCGAGCGCTAGGCTGTTACTGGACGCAACAACAAGGAAAGCTCTTTCCTGCGGAGCTCATTTCATGAAGACTGCCACAGTGCCTCATAACACACCTGCTTATATCTTCAATGAAACTGTCGTGGTTTAGCTAACATACTGGTGAGCTCTGAGAACGGATTTCCATTGGGTTTACAAAGAGTCTAGGTATTCTTCTTGCAAAAGCGGAACACTCCTTAGATGACATTTGGGGTATACTAGATACCCAAAATCATCCACCCCTGATTACTTACTGTCATGTTTTACCACTGACTACCTTACTTTCTAATGCGAAATTTGAGCGCAGCTCATCAGCTGTTTTACCTTTTCGATAGATTGAAACAGAGAATTCGAGCAAAGCAAATATGTACAATTACAGACTACTTTTTATTTTTCACACATATTCCATACAGACTTATTCATCAGTGAGTGACAAATATTAGGTCTTTCTTTTCCTGTAAACCACTTAACTGGCTCTAAGTTTCGATGGATGCGAAAAGAAGAGGCATCCGTGTGCTGTGTTATGTGAATGCACGTTAAAGATCCGCATGTAGTATAATATACTAATATACTACGGAGCCTTTGACTCTTTCCGCTTTTATTCTCAACTTCCTCCCTTTCTTTACGGGTGGCTAAGGTGCCCACAGAACATGTCTAACAGACATTGCACCTTTCCTTTTCTTTACACGAATTATTAATGTTGTTGGCTCTAATTAATTACCTAATTAAACCACATCATCCATTTAGTTACTTGCACACCTTTCCTTGATGCTCTATCCTGTGGTACCATTCTTGTTCGACTGCTGAGCTCTTTACGAGGGACAACGGTGGCGCCGACGATTACATTACTATTTACAAGTTACTAGGTATTAGTTATTTAGTTTCTAGTTCGTATTTTTAAGTAATTTTGTACGTACCACACATGCTGCTTGAAAGCAAACCACCTTGGGCTGCATTTATTTAAACGTTGACCTACCTAGACTATGAACTACTGAATTAGTGCCCTTAGGCTGAATAGGTGATACATCGATGGCATGCTTTTTTTTTTTGTAATGCCTCACTGCTAAAGAAAAGGCCAATAGACTGCAATACGATTAACAAGGAGAAAACTGATTGAAAACGAGCCGCGCCGTCTTTTTCCAAATATATATATTTGATGAAATCACAATGACGCACCTAATTGGGAGATCATCTATACGTCTAATATTTGCTGACACTCGCGGCAGAATGTCAAATTAGAGGGGATTATATGTCTGGCCGTTCGTTACGCAACAAAGCTTTGTCAAAGAAAGGAAACTGAAAAGCAGCAAGTTGTGTGCAGTATCAACGAATAATTATTGGAGAACCCCACAAATTGGGCTTCCCTAGGCAGACGACGGCCTTGAAGTCTTTGAAAAGTTTTTTGCTGAATTATCAGTCGCTCATTATCAGTCGCTCTCAATAAAGATTATAAAAATCATAACGAGCGCTGAGTGAACGCTGCAGAGATAAAAACAATAATATGGAGATGAAATTGTCGTCAGCCAAGAAAACTTGTATTATTTTCGGTTTGTTTTGCTAGTAGTCCATACACGATCAGATAAATTCAGTACGTGAATTCAAACGAAAAGGAACAGATATCCTAAATGAGGTTATGGGGCGTTTCGGCACAAAGTTGCGCACTGGAGACCTATATTCTGCAGTGCCTTGCACAGCACCTCATTTGATCTATTGTAGAAGACCCAATTAGGCGAAAAGAAAAAGAAAAAGGCTTTCATAAGTCTAAGTGGCTTATTTCCAAGCCTGATGCTGCATTTTATTGACAGTTAAATTTTTCTTTCCTGAATATATCTTTGGAGGGCACTGCGAAACCGTATTAAAACGAAATTTTGTTTGGACGGCTACGTTTAGTCATGAGGTCATTATCATCGCTGCCGTAATGTATTTCTATCCACCAAGAAAATTTTGCAAGCACGTTTATGGCTAACTTCTGCTTTACTCGTCACGTAAAAGTTCGACCGCTGATGAGCCGTCGCTAGTTGATTGCAAACTCTGTCTTCTGCGCGGTCGAAAAACAAGTAGAAAAATAAAGATGCTCCTTAACAGACCGTTTTCAATCTGTGTTCCTTAATCTTTAGTAATCGTAATGAAGATCGCTAACAAAACGCACCAGAAGAATGATTTCACTGTTTGGACTGTTGCGCCCATAGCTGAGGTACACTGAATAAAGTGGGTGACGCATCACCACTGATGTCATGGAATGATCCTAACGGAACAGTCTAGATAACCTCGCTTGACCGGAACAAAATGCTACGACTAAGGAGCAAGACCATACTCGATGATGCCACAGTCCAAGAGGAAGTTAATTTCCGACTGTGGACTCTGTTTTTAGGAACTTTTCTGCCAACAGGAATTGTAAAATGAGTTCGTTGTTCTACATGTACTCTGTTTGAGTGCGTTACTGTGCTTAGCCATTTACAAGGACAAACGCTGGTATTAACGGTGAACCAGGATGTTTCACGCTCATATATTGCTTTGTCTGATCCATTGTATGAAAAAATATATATATAAACAAACACAATTCGTCAAAGACCCGCAATTACACTTGGCAGCTCTTCTATCTCTTTAGCTTGAAAACAGCTCTTCTTGTAGCAGCTCTCCTATTTGGGCATAAAAGTTTCGAAAACAAAAACGTTTCAACGTGCCAGTGAATCTTGCAGGTAATAAAACAAACGACATGCTTTGGTGAGGGCTGACCAATTTTGGAACATACGGTGTCGATTTGGGAAGTGTCGCCAATACGTTTACCCATATAGTGATGTCCCGCGGATATTAATAAAGACAGAAATAATGATTACACAATCAGTGTCCTCTTCTTTTTTTTTTAACACGCCTAATTATGTATGACGCAATCGGCTAAATGTCGGCACAGTAAATTGCTCGCGCTTTCGAATGTGTCCCAGGGTGACCCAGCTACTACTTTGTCTTTGTTTTGTTGGCTAGACGAGTGCAATCGATGTCTGCGGAGTCCTCGCCTGGATTTTCTGGTCACCAACCTTGCCGAGGGTCTTTTTCTATCTACTCATTTCCGTGAGCATTGGGCTTGCGTCTATGCGAAGTGAGCCTCTGGCACTCATGCGAGTTTGTGTGTGTGAAGGCGTAATTCCCCCTTTTTTAAGCGCGCGTCGCAACCAGAATCGCGTACCGTGCCAAAGACCCTGGGGAAAGAAGCGCAGCCATCTGCGCTAAGCTTTAATCGTTCCGTGCTTTTCTTACGCCCCTTGCAGTAAATCCGTGCAGCGCCATGAAACCCAATGGTGACTTATCAGCAAAGATGCTTGAGGTTTTCCGCCATGCGCGTGAACAAATTCACCGAAAAATCGCTTAACGACTACTGCTCTTTGCGGTTACAACAACCAAAATACCGACCAATCAGAAACCTTGCTTACCTGGGATGAGCTTCCGTGATAAGGTGAATGCGATGTTTATATTATATTTACTTTTAACAAAACTGCGTGATACTGCCTGAAAAAGACTGTAGTAAGACTGCGGCGATAGAACTTCAAGCGACTGTCAACTCCTTTCTTGACCCCCGGTGCCAGCGCCGGCTGAGGCCCCCACCGGAAATTGTCTGCGCCGTAAAGGCTTACAGGTAGCTGTGCGCGGATTTGAGCTTAGTGTGATAGCATGCGGCAAGCCAGTAAAGAAGAAATAAGTTCGGTGCTCACCACGCCACGGGCGTAGCCAAAGGCGCCGCTTCCTAGGCCCTACGATGAGCTTGAAACAAATGCTGTTTACTGTAATTTTTATTCACGGCGGCGCCTCACCTGAAGTTATCCTCAAGCAACAAACTGAGCGTATGTAGGGCGCTGTTTGGCGGCTTTCAAGATGTCAAACTGCACTGGTGAATATATAACGTTTGCAAAACCGGCACCACTTGCGGTCGGTCTGTTTGAGAAGTGTCTGAGAGATCGTCGCTTCTTTACTTTTCCAAATCTTCCATGTGATAAGCGGCGCGCAAAGGATAAACGGTAAAGGCGGCAATTTGATTACACTCTTGCTTTGCTGCTATTTACTACGTATGGCTATAATCAATAGAGTGCATCTCTTCCTCCAAATGTGGTTGCAGAATTCTGAAATGTTTTTATGGGAATGTTATGAACGACGCAGCAGGCATTTATGGGAAGCAATTCACTGGCGCAATACCTCAATACATGCCACACAACTCGGAGCTACTAAACACCAATGCACTAAACTGCAAATCCGAAAGTCCAGCCCTTTTTTATTCACTAAGACCTAAGCCTGAACCTAAATATTTTCTATGCATACGATACTATCGCAATTAATTTACTCTTCCGAAGGCGCTGTATAGCTATACTTTGACAAGAACTTGTAACCTAAGCAATTTTCTTCAGCATAACATCGTGTGGCTAATGCATTTCCAGTGTTGTAAATGTCCTAAAGGAAGATATATTTTTCACTCTGTCCCCTCTAATGGACTTCCACGAATGTCACAAGAGCCCACTACGTGTCTTATAAGCTAACCCCTGGTATTAAAACATTTCACGAAGGGGTTAATGTACGTAATTCAGAATTCTGTGCCACCAGAGAATTGCGGATAAGTGAAAATAATATTCCGCATAACATACATCTAGAACATGTAATTCTTGAAGTACATTTCAATCATTTTTGGCATGCACAAGTGCCAAATTCCGGAAGCAGTGTATAAATCCGGCGTTCACAATGCTGTAACTTGAGAGGTGGTCTCTACAACTCTGAGACGTATAACAAAACTGCTGGCTGTCTCTGTATTCTTCTACATCAACAGGAAGCACCCTTGGGTTTCTTTGTTTTTAAAGGGAAGCTGAAATGGTTATTAAATTGCATAACATTCGGTGATTGGAACGAACGGGCTTTATTAAATCACGTGTGTCAATTTTTTCTCAATTTTGTTGAGAAGAAAAGATGAAATCGCTTGTTGAAAAGGCGCCGCTGGCACGCCCTCTTCGCTACCTGGAGCGGCGGGGACGGGGCGCCAAAACAGCGGAACAGGCGGTTGTGACGTCAACCGCGGAGTGCAGGCCAGCCGGCTGGGCAGGCTGCGCGTTTTTCACGCTTGCTTCGCTCCATTACGCGTTTTAGTGATAGACTAATGAGTGTAATCTGCTGCTGGTGCCATTTTTTTTTCTCTACTGAAGGTTCCTCATGCTAAAGGATTACACGAGGTTAACCAGCAAATACCTACCTGTTGCGGAGTGGCGCGCCGCGCCCATCGACGCCCTCCGAATATGAGCCTTTTTGCTCATTTGTAAAATAAACGTCATTCGAAATTCGAAAAATACTTTCCTCATGTCATTAAAAACACCCCTCCCCTCCCCCCCCCCCCCCTCCAGCAGCGTTTGCTTGAAGGGCGAATCCACTGGCGATCGTTTTCTCAATAAAAATTGCCGTTTGTGTTTATTTCTCACATTTTTTCCGCATGATAGTCTTGTTCAGCGGACAAAAAACTATAAAATGCCGCACAGAACTCATTGTTTGCGAAAAACGTTTCAGCTTCCTTTTGTTATAGTGAAAGCGTACAACCAAGCCATATAATCACATCATTTATACAGGTCTTCAAAGAAGTCTCTTTGCAGATTCCAGCCTCCTCCTTCAAGAAACCAAGGGGCCTACCCTTCACAGCGCGGAAATTGGAATTCAAAAACAGAGCTGCGAGTGTTTTCAATGTCCCCAGTATTCAAACAGAAAGGACACGCACAGACCTACTCCCTACCGACGACCGCGTCGCATCGTCTTTTCCGCAACAACTCGCCCTTCTTGCGAAAACCTTTTACTTCCCTGCTCCTGTCTCCCCTATTTCGTCTCGACGCGCTATTCCCACATGTCCCAGCCCCCATCCTATCATTCTCCTCCGCGCTTGCAAGCCTACCGGCTTCTTCCTGCTTCGCGACAGGACACAGACTTTTTCAACGCCTTTCTTGCGCGCTCTCATTTCTATGGAGGCCGTCCTCGTCGCGAGCTTTGTCGTCTTGCCTTTCGCTCTTCTTTCCGCATGCTTCTTTATCTCCTCGCGGCGTACTCTATTCACTCGCCCTCTTCAATCCGTGGCGCCTTCACCCTGTGGGCCAATCCGTTACATTGAGGATGTACGCAGCGCTTCCTTGTTCCCTGTTTTCAGTGGAAGAAAGGAAGCCCGGCGGTGAAGAGGCCGGATAGAATTTCTTCTGCGCCAGCCGAGTAGACAGCCCTTCCTTGGCTACATTTCTCTTCCTTATTCTTTCCCATTTCCCTTTGCCTGTCCTCTCAGAGGTGGCGGTATAGTTTTTCCTTGGACATTCACTCCAATTTCTCCTCCCCATTTCCTATCCACATCGGGTATTCCTTCTCGACGCTCAGGTAGGTTTGATTTTCCCACATTGTCACTTTTCTCTCTAGCCATATATACAGGTGGTACCGTTCCTATCCACCACTCTTAATTTCCTTCAATATTTCATCTCACTCGGCGTCTGTCGTAGCTTCTAGTTCAAATTTATTTTTTCTGCATCTGTGGCTTTCTTCTACTTTCTTGAAGCTTAATTTGTTGAAACAGGTGTGCTGTTCGAGTACATTTTGCACTGAGTGAAACGCTATCCATTTCATACCCTGTTTCGTAGCTGACAAGATCACAAGTCGAGAACACTTACTGCGGGCGGAAAAGAAAAAGAACTATGTGCAATGGCATATTATCTGTCCGAACTAAGGGCGCACGCTAGGCTCTGCAAGGTTTTGCTGTAAATCTTAGTCTTGATGGAAAAGCCTGTTACTTAAGAGTCTTAGCTCTGGAAAGAAGGAACAGCTCAAACGGACGGGACGTGTAGGAAGGCGACACGTCCCGCCCGTTTGAGCTGTTCCTTCCTTCCACTCAACATGAACCAACCAGCCAGACAAAGCCCTCTTCTTGAGCCTTAGCTCTACTTACATTTGTCGGTTTCTCGTCCGTTTATCTGTCGTTCTCAGATTCAAGACGGTGACCACATCACGTGAACACAGCTACAACATTGTAAATAATTTCTTAGCCACCACGCGACCCCCCATACAAGTGACTCCACCACCTGGTCCACCATGTGTGACGTCATGATTCCCCAAAGCCATGTGACCAAGGATTATTAAGAGGGTCGACATGTTATTTATGCACAAAGGGTACGGGAACAAATTCCTTAATTTATGTATTCAGTAAATGCTTGATGTCCTAAGTGGGCCCTACTAGAAGATTACTCACTCCTGTATCATCAACACTAAAAGCGCCCAAATTAAGCAAGGAAAGCCATTGTTTGTTTCATTTTGAAACAGCTTAATGATCATCGTTATCATCATCAGCAGCAAACGTAATACATAAATATTGCTGAAAAAGTGTCTACCTCGATCTGTCGGTCGTGTCGGAGTTTCCCTCACTCCTGCCGTCATTTCAACGTGGCCTCATTTCCGGTATTTATATCTACGCCCAGACTGTCGGACCGATATGCAAATGCGAAAGCCTTAAAACCGACATCCACCACTTACATTGAGATTGCTCAGCACTGAAACCGACAAGAATCGGGCACCTGACAGTAGAGGGCGTTTCAAGTAGAAATACTGCTTAGAGACCACATCATCGCTCTCTCCGGGACTTCATAGAAATAGCAAACTTCTTTCCATTAATTTAATCCTTACATCACCCTTCATTACACGACTCCCCGATGAGCTGAAGCAATAAATATTGTTCCTGAAAAACGTGTCCATCTTGGCAGCATATAATCAATGTGCGTTAATAAAGAGATAAGCAGCACAACGTATCGTGCAGCATATACTCCGGTCTTTCAGGCATGAAAATTAAACCTCATCTCACTGGTGGCCGAAATTTAAAGCTGGGTGGCCTGGCCTGCTTTATGTCAAAACAGACCTTGTTCGGTATTAGCTCTGGAACGTTTTTTGTATTCTCCATTTTCATCTTGACGACTGCTGAAATTGTTGGGAATATTTTTCTTAAACAGAATCCAGGCTGTGTGAATAGGTATGGAATAATTTAAAAAAAAAAGCTACTAATATTTAGGGCAGGTAATCAGAACTGGCGTTGCCATTTGGATGTAAAAATTTGTGGACTAGACCTTAAATCAAGCGAACATTTATTTCGCCTCTAATTAGTATCGACAAGCACGAAACTAAAGATGGGAAAACGTTATTTTTCTGAAATGGACTGAAATCATGTAATACAGACAGAATAGTCGCGCCTTGTTTCTAATAATTGAAGTGTAGGCTTCACTTTATAATAAATTGAGCAAAAAACTTCAACCCTAACATCAAAACTATGCAAGTAAGAAGAACTGAGGTTGTGTATGAACTTGGAAAGTGTATTACAACTTTTTGTAGTTTAACTTCATGTTATTTGTGACAGAAAACACATGTACACATGTGCCAAAATGCTTGTTTTATATTTCAGATTTACCTTTCTCTCTGATTTAAATGTCTACATTCTTAATGCTAAGGACAACAGAAGCGACGCCATGCAGTGCCGATAGATGATTGAAAGAACGCTTGTTGTGCACTTGTATAATATTTTAATACTCTTCTCGAATCCCAAGCCTGTTCGTATCGGAAGACGTTCAGCTTCGTGCTTTACTGGCATTCCACTGTCGACCCGGAATTCAACCTTACGCGAGCTTCGTTAGCAACATTCGGACAGGCACTCATCTGTACAGCGTCGGTATTGCTTAACTTAGTCTTGTTCAGCTTAGATTCCACATGGCGCGCAGGTTAGAGGCATTCTCCTTGTCTAAAATTAAGCCTTACAGAGTGAAATTACTCAAGGACCGACATAGGTCGCATCAATTCCGCCAACGGTTTTCTAAATGAAGTTTCATTAGGATTGCTCCAGCTAGTACTACAAAACAATTTTGCTTTTATTTCTTACATACTGGTGTCGAATAAACAACAAATTTATCGTGGAGGTGACTTTATGCGCTTGGCTAAGGGGTGAAAAAGGTAACATCTGCGTAGCTAAAGAAAAAGAAGTAAATTAAACTTGAGGAAAGCATATTTTAACCTTTTAGTTGTAATCATGACTTCTAATAAAATTGCCTTTCTTACATAACCAACTGAGATCAGAATCGGACGTTGAGACCACGTAAAGGGCTTTCCAAATGTTCAAACGTGGCCATCCTGTACACTGTAGCAACTTACCGTTTCCTTCTCTGGTAAAAGAATAAGTGTAGAGTACGTCACGCTTTAAACTTTGTGCATAGATAACTGGCTGCACACTCTGATTTTTCAGCATTCGTTGGAAAAGTGAATTAACCCTAACAACCACAGAGATTCTCTTTATCAAGATAACAATCAAATCTATCCCCTCCCGATGATCGTTTCTTCAAACATCCACATGTTTTGCAGTTCGTGTATTATGCCCTTTGTCTGGGTCTCTCTTTTAGAAAGCATAGTGCTGTTAACAATCAGGTTGTGCAAATAACATTATATAAGCTTTAAAGGGGCGCAATAACATAAGGATGAACGATTGGAACCAACAGAAGCTGTCCACTCAGCTACAATCGGCTCTCTTACATCTCCTCAATGTCTGACTTTTGTTACATTGTGGAAATACAAAAGGCGCCGCACTCTAAAACTGCTATAAATACGTCTTGTTTTTCTGTCCAGGCTGGGCTGACCGAGGAACATAATTGAAAATCAGAGAAGCGGAAAGAAAACCATTCGACCGCCAGTCCATTTTCCCTTTGTGACTGCGCGGGCTGAGTGAAAAGGAGTGCTTTCTCTGCTGCTTCCTAAGCTGATGGAGTCTGGCTTTTGAACTGCATCTGCGCTTTAGAGAGAGAAAATGTATTTCTCTGCGAGATAAAAAGAAAAAAAAAAACCTTAGTGAGCTCCTGTTTTATTTTCCAGGTCATCCTTAACAGACCTGCGGTCACTTATAATATATTTGGCTTGTGTGTTATTTTTTATGTACCAGAATATCTGCGTAGTAACGCTGTAGGCATCTTAGGAATTCATATAGCTGAATCTGTGTTTGACGGCAGCCTTATATTTGCTTGTGCGATGGAATGCAAAGCGCTGCGCTTCAGAGCTGAGTTACCCTAACACTTTTCTTTAGAGTTTTAGTTATCTTGCACCATAACCAGGAAATAATTATGCCTTTTTGGTGTTTGCAAATGCCTCGAAGGCATATCATGAACGCTGACAACGGCATGTGCAACAAAAGACTGAAAAGAGGGGAGATGGTTAAGATGGGTTTTGAACTGTATCTTGCCCTGTTTATGCCACTATTGGGCTCCAGGGTCAACTGCTCCTGCCTTCTCCTTTTTCGTACAAAACGAGTGACTGTGAACGATTATGTAGCTTAAAATGTAAGGAGAAAAATTTAGTAAATTGCAGAATGCGATAAAGCCATGTTTAGAATGATCTAGGGCGCAGCAGTCGTGATTCGCGGAAGCCAAGCTAGGAATACCAAGGAGGAAAAAGCAGAAGAAAGAGCGCTAAGAAGTAAGAGGTGAAAATAGATTTTTGGCGTGCTTTCTTGCAAGAATGACATTGTTTCGCCAAGTAGGAAGTACAGGAGAAAGCGATTGATGAAGGGATTGTGTCTCGGAGGTGGATATAGATTGGTACTTAAACGTTCAGCTGCCAAGGTGATAGCTGTGAACTGGGAAGGTGGAACTCGAATCGAACCTGTGACTTAGATCTTGAGTAAGATATGCAACCACGCCGGACGTTCGCATGGTGCGCTTAAAGTGATGCATCATATGCCGGTTGGTCTCTAAGAGAATGGGGCAGCTAACGACTGATTGTAAAAATGTTTTAAATGGCGTGCGATATAACAGGGTTACAAGTTAAGAGAGTAATGTTGAGAGAGTAGCAAAGTGCATGAAAAAGAACCTAAATCAGAAAGGGGATCTGAGAGAGTAGCAAAGTGCATGAAAAAGAACCTAAATCAGAAAGGGGATCTACAGAAATGAGTCATCAACGAAGCCGCAGCATACCCTTGAAGGCAGAGCAATAATGGTGTAGGCTCAAACGGCACTTATATAGAAACATGGCTCTCAAACTCTTTGCCTCAGCACATTTCAGAAATATAATACTCTGAGGGCTGCACTCAAATTGCGTTACCAAGTGTCGTAATCGCCGACAATTTTGAGAGTGTATTGATGAATGTTTTAATGACCAAGGTGTTTGGTCTAGGCGAGTTTGTGTTGCTTAGGTTCCACATAGAGGTGGCTCAGAAGGCGTGCCTCGAGGCGCATTACACGCTTTGCCCCGTCCTGCTATCCGCAAATTAAGCAGCCGCCTGGAGCTCTGTGATGCTCCAATTTGCGATGCTGCTCCTCTGAATCAGAAGCGCTTGCCCTCGTGCTCCAGTCCCATTTGACCCCGATTCCCAAGTTTGTTGTCGTTCGCGGTCGGAGAGAGGGACAACACGCGCCGGCATCTGGTTGCTTGTCGCTAGTCTCTGAAGCTAAGGCGACCCAATTTCTCCCTGTAAATGGATAATCCGATCCTCGTGTGACCCTTTACGTTTGACAGAGGACGCCGGAAAGCAAGTTTTTTGAAAGGAGATCAGAAGAGAGGGAAACAGCCGTTCATTTCTGAAGCCGGGTTTTGCGCCGCCGGCGTTGCATTGCTTCTATAGGTTGGCAACAGTAACCACGTTGTTTTCTTGTCCAGGCAGCAATACAGGAGGAAAGAAGGAAAACCTTGTTGTTCACCGAGGGCATGAAGGGTGCTATATGCTTGCGCGTGAACCAAGAAACAGAGGCTAAAAAGCGACAAAAAGAAAATCTGCTCCACCGTGAAGCAGTGACGCGCACTCCAAATACCAAAAAGGGTCTGCGTTCGCTCGAGATTACAATCAGAGGTAATGTTGGTGTATAAATAATTATTTGTTGGTACTCTTTCAGAGGTTTTACTGTCATTCTAGTCGACATCAAGAAGAGATGGGGTGGGCAGAGCATGTAGTGCGAAGAAAGGATAACTGATGGACGGAAAGGACAACAAACTGGATACCAAGGGAAGGAAAGCAAAGCAGGGGGCGGCAAAAAGTCATTTGGGCAGAGAAGGTTGAGAAGATTGCAGGGGTCCAGTGGATGCAGCTAGCACAGGACCGTGTTAATAGGAGGTATATGGGAGAGGCGCCTTTTCCTGCAGTTGATATAGTCCAGTTGATCATGATGACTCTTCGGAGTAGGGGAGGGCAACCATGGCAGCATGAGATGAAAGCACCCTCCGAGGCGTGCGGGAGAGTTAGAGCGTAATGTGGGACCGAAACGTAACACCCTTTAGAGCATTATTTTTTTCATTTCCCGGAATCGGGGGCACAAGGACGCGGTAAGTCAGCGCTGCCACTCATTCGTTCGTGGTCCCCATTTTCCTTCGAATCATCCTCTTTCGCTTCTCTATCCCTCCTCCCTATCCTTTTTTCTGAATTTCGCGTGGTGGCGATAGCACGTAAGCATTGCATTTCTACTGCTGGCTACGTGATGAAATAATATAACCATTAATGATCAGTTCCGATTATTTTATTGTGCCATGGCCATTTCTCTTTAGGTGATTTAGACGCTGTCGGATGTCTACTAAATATCCGTCCACTTTTCTATCAGGATAAGAATTGGGGTTTGATGGGGCCATTATACGCTCATAAAAAGGACACACACTTGCCAACTGAAAAAGGCTCGTTCGCGACTTTTCGGTGCCGCGATGGGTCAAACGGATGTGCAACGGCTGGAGTGTGTTCGATTAGTATCTCACCCTTTCATACAAAAGAAGCTGCCCCAGATGGCGGCTCGTTTCAACTCGACCATGCCGACGACCAATGACGCGTACGGGGCTTTGGAGCAATATTCAAGTCTCCGACTAAATTATTAAAATAAGAGCAGTGTGGCTGGTATTATGTAAAGTAACAATTGCCCCGCTCCTTGTAAAATGATAGAGAAACGTATATCGACATTGAGGAGAGGGCTGACGGCAGTAAGGGTCTGAGCAAAGCACGAGGGGGAAAAGCTGTCATGGGCAATTGATTTCTGGCTGGTCTACATGACCAATCAATGTTCTTTGTAATGGAAGTGTACTCATATACGATCTAGAGAGATATTTTAAAGACTTCCATATAAAGAAGTCGAGTGGACTTACATATCAATTTGCAACAAATATGACCTTGACACACGACTGCCCTTTCATTTTGTTCCATCGGGTGAGCGCGATTGAAATTTTAGGCAGTTATATTGGCTTGGTGCACGTGAGCTCAGGATTACAGGATTAAAGGCACTGGACAACGACTGAAAATGTTGAAAGTAAATTGCAGATGTATAACACTAAGCCTTCTACTTCAGGACATGAGGTGCGACTCGTGCTGCAGAGGTGAACGAACAGCTGAAAATATGAGCTTACTTCCTAATGGCTTCCACTGGGTCCATCTTATTAAAAAAAGGGCCCCCATTCAAAGCGTTGCTATGGGTCCTTGGGAGCTTGATCATATAGATAAGTCGTCAACAGTTAGAAGAAATTTTGACGACCCAATAAGCTGAACTAAACGGAAGAAAATTATTCTTTCTGAGCAAATACTGCAGATGATTAATATACTCGCTGATGTGAAATCCCAGAACGGCTGTTCAGATATTTTGGTCTTGCCAAACTATGCTCAGAGAAAGAATGTGAAAGAGAAATATATATGCGGGTGCAATTAAACCCTACTCTTCGGTTTCTCACATAATCGTCCTTCCGCTTACAGTCATTTCCCAGTTCGTAATTGCTGCATAGAATACCTGTGATCTAGAAAGTGCTGGCAGATGTTTTTTTATGTCTCGGACCAACAGCTGGGTCTGAAAGGCGAGGTCCATCCATGAGTTATATGAGGTCGTCATAGCACTGGGATGAGTTACCGTGCTTCGTCGACATTGTCTCGGGCGGTGCGAGGACAGAGTTGACACGTTTTTCTTCTGTGCATGTTTAGTTCACCGTTGTACATTACGCATTAGACGGCGCAAACTGAGCGCTAACCCCCGCGCTTGCTCCTGCGGCACTCTCCTAATCCACTTTCCACCTTACGCTTTCACCTTTCCCTCTTCAGCCACTGCTTTCCCCTCTGCATACCCTCATGGCCATCCTCCGCGTTTCATTCTCTGCCCTGTGTTTTACAATCCTCCGCCCTCACCATAACCTTATGATTTTAGGGTAATCACTTTTCTGCTTCTTCTCGTGGCACCGCCTTGTGGTTGTCACCTTGTTACAGCCCCCTAATTCCTACGTAGTTCTTCCCGCCGAATATTTTGTGGCCGCCGTGCCTCCAATCCACTAAGCCACCCGTCGCCTCTCGTATTTTCTACTTCTCTCCTATATGTGGGGACGGGATTTCCAACTCCCCACTTGCAACCTGATTATTAAAAACATTTGCAGCGCGAAAGGATGGCATACAGAGAAGAAGCACGGGTCATCACAGCATTTGTGTCGTGCTTTAGCGCTGCAAATCCTTTAATAACTATGAACCAACAAGCTCAGCTTTAAGTTTTGCAACCTGCCGAGGCCAAACAGAACACTGTGCGAAGATGGCCGCTGCGCACTCGGCGCACACAAGTGTTGCTTTTTTGCTCGGTATTACCTAGATTCGAGCCATGTGCATGCGCAGGTGGAAGCTAACTCCAGCCGCGCCGATCGCTGTAATTACGGCCAGTTTTTGGAGAGCACGCATACACTACAGTACGGAGTTATGGAGAAACACCGGCGAAATAATAATAAATTACGTGATTTGTTTCTTTCAGCTCACGTCTAACTATCGCAATGTTACCAGTCTTATTTTAGCAGGCTCACGTGTTTACCGCGATGGCTTCACACTTTCAAATACTAAAAATGAACTAAAGCCTTCCGAACGTATTCCTTGTGCATAAAATGTGAGGAGAATATGGGCTTTTACGAGGACTTCTTCATTCTATAGAGCATTTATTAAATAAAAGAAACGCACTTCTAAGGTGAACGGGTTTCTGGCTGTCCTCTTTATTAAGTGCTAAAGAAACTACTGACTCCCATTTAAGCAGCTCCGCAGTACATCGTTACAACTTATAGAAACTTATTATTAGTTCTTAATGTTGTTAGACGTTTTGTAGAAATACAAAACAAGCTTTTGCTTCTGTCGTGAAGCACGGGCGTTGTGGGCAGCTCACCCGCAAGCACGCTCACAACAAGGCAATGCACCCTTTACAGGGATCTTCACGTCATGTTAGCCTTAAGGCTGGTTCACACTGGCGACTCGCGGAGGTCGCGCGACACAATTCGTCACGGATGGGGACACATCAGCCAATCCGCGGCGCTCCTGCTTCCTTCCTGACCGATAAGGCAGTTGACCTTGTTCTCCTCTACTCGAGAGAAGAAGAGATAGAATAGTGAATCGGCACCCTCATTTTCCCTGATTCTAAAACAGTAGTACGAACCTTTGCGAAAGGCCGTATCTCCGAACCCGCGTTCCGGCTTAGCCGATTTCCCGTCCCTATCCGTCCTATTGACCTTCTCTGGTTTCCGGGGCACGCCAGCCACCCAGGTAACTAGGCGGCTCATTCTTTAGCTCGAGGTTTCGTCAGCCGAGCAGGAGCCGCCGACACCTGGAGAGACGCTCACGATCGTATAGTCGCTTGTTACGAGATCACTATGCACTACCGTGAACAACGTCTTGCCTATCCCCCTTCACAAAAGTATCTCATTAAACTGCAGCAGGTGACGCGGGGTCAGCTACATTTCGGCACCTTCCTCTACCCTGCCTACTTGGCCCTTTTTCACCCGGGACTATTCACGCCAGAATGTACCCTCTGTTGTGCTCGCAAAGCGGATTTTTCGCACAGTCTTGATTATTGCCCTGGACACCTTTCGCCAGCCGAATGGCAGCTCACAGGCCTCAAGCGATGGGAGGCTGCGGTGTCCAGTTCTGACTCGGCTGCCCAACGGCAGCTGGTGGACTGGGCTTTGGAAGTCGCCGGGAAACATCACCTGCCGGCCACGACACGCATGCAAGAGCAATCCCATCACTAGGACGTTACAGCTAAGGCTCGCCTTAATAAAATTTGTCTTGTCACCACCACCACCTGCTTCCTTCCTACGGTGGCAAAATTCAAGAGTGCATGCGCCCGTGTGCACGACTTGCTGCACACGCAATTGTTAGGCACGCATGTCAAAGATCACTGCGAGAGTGAAATGTACTAATTCGCGTTTGTATTCGTACTCTATCATGTGCTCGACGCTCTGGCATAAGGGGATTTCGTGATCGGTTACTGCGCGAGACCGCAAACAACAGCGTGTACAGCACCGCAGCTTCCGGTTTCGTCAAACCAGAGCACTTTTGGCTGCCGAAACAGCACTAAACATTGGCATAACGATAAGATCTTCTTCCTCGCTGATGATTACACATAATAAAACATGAAAGCAGTCTGAGTTGATCTACCACAGGAACGGTAGAAGAGGCTGAAAAAGCGGGAAAGCCGGCTCTTCATTTAAAACTCGTTCGGAGAGAGGGTTGTCGTGAAGGGGGTCGCAAGCCGGTGTGAACACTCGGTGTCGCGGGTCGGAGAAACTTCGTCGCGCGACCTCCGAGAGTTGCCACTGTGGATCAGCCTTTAAACTGACACTTGCTGCCTATCTGACATTGATAGATGAAAGTTTTGCACCCCCCCCCCCTTCCCCCATTCTCCTCCTCAGGCACTTGTCGAAAAGACAGCAAGTGGATTGGGTGTATACTTACTTAATGAATGGATCAGTCATTTCTTCGTTTGCTTCTTCATAAATGCCGCAGCTCTGCGTGAGGCTATTGGCCTCGAGATCGAGGAGAATCGTCCCCTTGTGGCGCAGCGGTGAATCCTACTAAGTGTGGATGCATGTACGCGTAGCGTGCCAGCAATCAATGATTTACGTGCGCGCGTGTGGCGTCTACAAGCATGTTTTTGTTGGTTTCGCACTTTTGCTTACCTATCTGCCTCTTACAAAAGAAATGTCAACAGGTTATATTCTCAGGTCCCACTAAAAAAAAAAAAAACACCTGTACATATCGAGTATGTCATACTGGATAAGGACATGACCAGTCGGTCTTCGGTGCGTGATGCTCCTTTACACGGGGCGTCTCAAACGAAGCGATGCTGTCGTTCGACACCATGTGAAAACAAAACAAGTCGCTCCTCACATTATTCCTTAATTAATGCTAACGCTCAGAAATTGTATATTCCCATTTCTGTTTGGAATACCGCAGCTAATTAAGCATGCAACCGCAGCCTGCTACATAGCAGAATGTAGTCTAAGCAGGCCATTCTGTGCCTTCTGTATGCACAATCGGGTTGTTTGAGTACCTTCCTCTAAGTTTTCTATTATTTATTGATTTTTATTTGTTTTACAATATTTTTTTTATTTATTTATTATTATTTTTTTTTTGCCGATGAACTCTCGTGGTGTTGTCTCATTGGTTAGACGCTCAACTGCTGTGTTCGAGATCGGGGGGTTCAATCGCGACTGTTTCGCAAAGCACCTCTACTATGGAAATTGACTGCACGTCAAACAATCCCAGATGGGCAACGACACCAAAGCCCGCCACTACATCATGCGTCATAGTCGATGTCGCTTTGGCTCATTAAAGGTCATATGCATATCCTTTTTTTGCAGGTCGAGGCTTCTGCGCATCCATAACAGGGTAGTGAGCAAATATTGCTTCAGGGAAATGCTCGAACATTTCAGGAACACCTCTTTTCAGCACCTAATTGTTACACTAATTGCGTAATACACCTAGATCAATGTAATTCGCTGGTAGCCCATTAAAATTTGTTTTTATCTAAGTGCTGCTGCTGTCTACCGAGAAAATTGAAGTTTCTGACAAGGGGAGTAAAATAGCTTCATACGGGCCTAAATAATGGTGTTTTGTTCGTGAATAAATACATTTTTATAGCGCATGATAAGATGAACTTGCGTGTGTGTTATTCTCGCCTCCCTGGACGGTGAAACAAGCTCACCTACGCATTTCCCCAAGTACCTTCTATTTTGATATGTGTGTAGAATGTGTAAGCTGACCTACACTTGACGCATGTATGTTTCATGTGTGTTCACCAACGTCCAGGCAGAACTGCTGTTTGTGTGCACTTGAATTATTCAATAAACAAATAAAAATAAATAAAACATCCGGCACCTGTTTTGCAAACAACCCTAATAATTTTCTTCAAATAAGATTGAGCCACTGTCAATGATAGTAATAAAAAAATCTTCAGCCTCTTAATATTTCTTGGCAAAACGTGACAGCGCCATGCGCAGTGTTTTGCGATGTCTTCGCAGGGACTGAGTCATGGCTTAATGCACATTAACGTTAGTGAAAATTAATATCACTGGTAGTCCTAAATTTTGCCTATTGTGTAGAACTCCTCTGACACGATGAAATTTATTGGCATTGTAAAAAAAAATTATCATACTACTAATTTACCAACATCACAAACATCGCAAAGCTCTTATAATCCTTTGTTTTCAGAAAATTCTTTATTCATATTGTGCACTGCTAAACTATCAGATTCTCTGACATTGGCCACAAGGAGCATTCGCAATGTTGTAAACCCTGCAAACTCAATCCACTCAGCGCTTTACACTTGACCTGTGCGGCGAGATTTGCTATAGAGTGTCCACATAAATTCATTTTTTGGGGAAGAGTTCTACCCGGTTGTCTAGCCATAGTTTATGTGCATTCAGCCTACAGCAACCCGCCTGGAAGTACGCTGTCAGCGCTACATTTAACCTGCTTAATCCTTGAGTCAAGTAAGATATAATCAACAAGGCAGTGTCTCAATTCATTCTAAAGTATTGCAGGTCAGAGTACGAGCCTTGCATCTGCGTGGGCTTGACACTAAATCTACATGTCTAACACTTGTTTAAGATACGCGCACACTGTTGAAAAGGCGATAAGAAGAACAACGCTGTCATTAGACTAGTGGCAAGCGCGCAAAATGAGGCTATTAAATCTAAAGGGCAGGTGGTTGCGTGCCTTGTTTTCCTAAAAATCTGCGCCTATTTTTCACAGCCCAGGCGAAACCTATATTTTTTGCCATATTGGAACACTCTAATCAATAAATCGCTAAATCATTGCAGAATACATGTCTTCTTCGCCAACAAACTCTCCATAGACTTGGAAGCATACCTATGCCGCGTGCCTTTCTGTGAGCGCTACTGGCTGCCGATCCACTCTATTGGAGCGACGGCAGCGCCACCTCTGGGTCGATCTCGATATGTATGTATATATATATATATATATATATATATATATATATATATATATATATATATATATATATATATATATATTGTTGTGCCATGTTGTGCCGTATCTACCTCATCCCCACCCTCGCCTTGGAGCATCGACCGAGGGCCCTGGGACTTCGCCGAGCATCTTCGCCCCAGCCCTTCCTGCTCAGACCCGACCAACTACCGCCGCCCAGCCCCCATCCCGGATCTGAAGACAAGGAGAACAGACAGACCAACCAGAACCGAGACGAAGGACCCGAAAGACGCAAAGGAACCGGACATGTACACGCAACTCCCACCCAGCCGCTCGACGTGACCTCGAGCCATCGGTCCCATGGACTCTGGTGACGGATGGTTGAACAGCTCCAGGGGAGGCGGATCAGCCAAGCATCATCGTGTTCATCGTCATCGTGGTGGCAAGCGCATCATTCTCTTCTCTCTTTTCTTGAACATCTACACCACCACATCACCATCGACTGCAACGAACCGATCGGGACGATCGCTTGGTGGCCCCGGGAAGTGTTGAGAAGAAGAGCGGCAGGGGCGCGAGAGGAGCCCTCCCGCTAGGCCAGACATTATATCATCGTTCATCCTGCCGCTATGTTGTGCCGTCTCTTTGCTTGTCATCACGTAACAATATATATATATATATATATATATATATATATATATATATTTCTATACGCACAAAGAAGCTCACCATACTATTATGGCAGATCAAATTTAGCAATATTATTTTTTTTTTGCAATTTCCGCGCACGATCAAATGTAGGAGGAAAGTCCCAAATTTCTACAGTGCGCGAAAAGAATTGGAAGTCAGGGAGCGTGTTCTTACCAGATGTCTCTGTAAAGTTAGTTGGAATTCTACCACTAGCCTTCGAAAGCGTATTATTGTGCTCTCGCCACATGTCGTTCCCCACTCGTCAGATGCCCGCCTCTTCCCATGCTTGAAAACAGCCGGACATTTCCAGTGGCAACAAGCTTCCGGTTACTCCGACTAATCCTGATATTACTACTACTACCATCACGCCTACGCGAGATCGAGATACTAGCACGTCACAGCTATCGGTGTAAAAAGCGCTACAGCACAACCAGCTGTAAGAGCAGGTTCAGCAGCAGTAACCGGTCTTCTTCTTGCGAGAAGTTTTCCTCAGATGAGCTCCCGCACATATAAAGAGCGGTGCGGGAGAAGCTAAGCACAGGATGGCGGTGTGGAACAGCCTGAAGCGCTCGGCAGCCCGGATTTCTAATATCGGCGAACCGCTGAGGCAGTCCGTTACGACTCACACTATGTGCCGCTCAGCGGGGATTGCCGCACCAGTGGCCTCAGGGCCTGCCCTTCGCACCTACAGTGTTACCTTCGCGCTGGCAACAGCGGTTCCGATATTTCAAACAAGCTGTCGCCACTGAAGCGAACTTCTAACTTTTAGCCACCGTGAAGAAAGTAGATGAGATCAAACTCCATGAGAGTTCAGTAGGGAATGTGTGAAGCGTATGGGCCTTGCTTACGAAAGGAATTGGGCATTTTGGAGTTAGACATTCACTAAGCAATTAAGTTTCTTTTCTTAATGGGTGGTTGTACTCTTGTAGCTCAATGGTGATGGCAGTGACCTATCTGTTGTTTCAGTTTTAGATTTGAGTTGTACAAATATTCCTTATTTCTTGCAAGTTTGAATAAGGAAAAGAAGAATTCCCTGCGTGGAGGTCTCCATAAATACAATAGATAGGCCTCGCAGAAGACCAGCAACAATTTTTTTGGCGGGATAAAATTGTGAAATATCTTATAGATTCTAGCATGGATGAACTTATGATTTCCGCCCAACAGGTGCTTTTTATTTCAAAAATCTGTGCTAAGGTTCAATAGGTGCTTTCAGTGCACATTTACCCTCTTCATGAATCACATGTTGGTTCTTGCGAGTCAAATTTGGCTGACATAATATTAGCAGTCATTTACAAGAGAATAAAATAAGTCAATTATTTTTACCATAAAATAATAATCGGCTTCAATTTTGCCTTATGAAAAATCAAAGCTTTGGGACTGCTTCCAATTGAGCATTGTAGTGTCATGTGTCAAAGTAAGAAAATAAATAACGAACAAGAAAAAAAATTAGGAATGCAGAAAAGTGTACTTCGGTTAAAATGAACTGTATGCTAATAAGAGTCCGCTTGAGTGGATGGTAAGCAGGAGCCAAATTGTTTGGATGGAGGCCAAATTGTTTGCTCTAACTTTTCTAAAATTAACATAAATGGGTATTAAAACTACAGTTCCTTACAATTACATTTCATTTTATTTTCATGCAGCTCGGCAAACTGTGTTCCATAGAAAATACTGTTATTGAGTTTTAGCACGTCCTCCAATTTGTTGTGGGCACTCACGAGCTCGTATGATGCGGTTTAATCTTCGACACCCTGATCAAATTTGCAGCCGCAGATGGGGGATTACGTTGGCATGTGGGCACATTGACGATGATGGAAGACACCGGGGCTGGTGGCACTTGATCTGGTGGGGTCATAGTAAAAGTTCCTTGCGCTGGTAACATGCAGGTGCGAAATTCCAGATTGGTCTCGCGTTTGACTTCGTAGATCACAGCAGATTGTGGCAAGCTCTCCAAGAGACTGGAGTTCCAATTCACCTCATCTGTCTCCTCAGGAACCTGTATGAAGGGCAAGAGGCCACAGTCAGAACTGGGCATGGTCTTACCGATTGGTTTACGATTGAGAAAGGAGTGAGGCAAGGCTGCATACTGTCGCCTTGCCTATTTAACCTATATGCAGAGTGCATCATCAGGAAGGCCGGTCTGAACGAGTCTTCAGCTGGAGTGAGGATTGCTGGAAAACGTATCAAGAACCTTAGATATGCGGATGATACCACTTTAATGGCAGAAAGTGAAGTAGAACTCAAGAGACTTCTGATGCGCGTACAAGAAGAGAGTGAGAAGTTTGGGCTTAAACTGAACATTAAAAAGACAAAGATCATGGAGTCTTGCCCTATCAAGTCCTGGAGTATCAAGGGACAAGAAGTGGAAGCTGTGACAGATTTCACCTTCTTGGGCTCCAAGATTACCCCGGAAGGAGACTGCAGCTATGGAATTAGGAGACGCCTGCTTCTGGGAAAGAGAGCGATGGTTAGCCTTGACCGCCTAGTAAAGAGCAGAGACATTAGTCTGCCAACCAAGATCCGTATAACTCGTGCTATGGGCTTTCCAGTTGTGATGTATGGATGCGAGAGTTGGACTGTGAAAAAGGCTGACCGCCGAAGAATTGACGCGTTTGAATTGTGGTGCTGGCGGAGACTCTTGAGAGTTCCTTGGACTGCCAGAAGATCAATCTGTCAATATATTGACTGATTGTGGACCATAAACCCTGACTGCTCTTTGGAGGGTCAAATTCTAAAGTTAAAGCTCAGCTACTTTGGCCATGTGATGAAAAGAGAGGAGTCACTGGAGAAAGATTTGATGTTGGGAAAGGTTGAGGGTCGCCGGAGAAGGGGTAGGCAGCGAACGCGATGGTTAGATGGCATCCGCGAGGCACTGCAGATGAAGTTATGTGATGTTAGGAAGATAGTGAGAGACCGGAAAGCGTGGCGTGACATGGTCCATAGGGTAACGAATAGTCGGACACGCCTGAACGACTGAACTGAACTGATACATGAGCCCTGCACCTCCACCAAGTGTAAGTGGGAGGTTTATTTACAGTGGCCGATAGTCTTAGCGCTAAGCACGCTGTTTCCAACCCAACACACACTCACGGCTTCTATCTGCTCTTCCTTCACCACTCACACAAAGCTACCACTGTGTCATTTTTGTCACTAGACATAAAATGTGTGCGGCATCCTTTTGTAAATTATTTTAGTTTATGTTATATGCGATTCGATTGACGTTTAATGGGAATCAATCACTTGCTTGATTTATTCCGAGAATGCTCGCGTGGCCACTCTTGCGTGCATACCAGCTCTCACTGGACTGCACACGAACAGGACATAATTAAAGAATGTGTGCTCAGAATACTTTTGAGGCCGCGTATTACAGCTGTTGCTGAAGCGAAAATCTCACAAATCGTCTCATACAGTTTTGTTGATATCTGATACCATTATGGCCCCGACAAAGCATTATATTTGGAAGGAACAGAACTGCGTTAAATATACAATGCTGCAATAAAAACAAATCCACACACACAAAAGATAAAAAAAAAAAAACAGAAAGGGTGCACAAGTAAGCAATTTAGGCCGTTAATGATATAAATGTTCTCACTTCCTACTTGCTATATTTCCATGACAAATGAGAAATAAATATAGAAAACCGAAAAGAATACATTAGTAATTGCAAAAAAAAAAAAAGATAAATATGAACATGCTATAGCTTAGCAAAAAAGAACGTGAATCCAATAAAACACATTAACTTATGCAATTCAACGGATGAAAGAATAAATAAGCCAAAAATAAGTTGCAAAATAACATTAGTCAGACAGATGGATCTTGTGTAACGTGCTGCCGACACATATTTCAGCGCTTTCTTGGAAAACTAAATATGTAAAGACAGCAAGCTAGTGTTTGGCTTAGACGTCCATTTTTTAACAAGTCAGGCACAGGGATTGTTCAGACAGCTGAATAATTTCTTTTCTGCATTCGCTGTAGAAGCGTTCCTGATCGAATATCAGGCATCTTTTACTGCCTAATATTCGATTTCTGTTTATTTTTATTTTTTTCGCCATACCTGCCCCGCCACTGCACTCACGAACTCCAGACGAAAAAGATGACTTACAATAAGTTGCCTGCAGCGACCAATTGAGTGAGTGCGGTTTTCCTTCAGAAATTGGAAATCGAAAGCGCAGTTTCTTGCACAGTAAAAAGATGCAGTAAGACGAGAAAGCGGACACTGAAAAGCAGTCGTCATGGCTAAGGAGCTGTTTTTTCACTGAATCTGCGTCATGTGCAGATTTCATGTTAGACGATATTTAAGTCACAAGTTTAGCCAGGACAAATCGGTCAACAAATGCAACAAACCAGCTGAAGCACACAAGCACACAAAAAAAAGATGCCGTTGAGGAAGAACCGAATCGGCATCATTTGAAGAATATTTTTGGCTCCCGGGGGTGCAGCGACGGAATAAAGAACTTTTGTACTCGATGCGGCGTAGTTCAGTACACCGGAGTGATATGGTAGGCGAGTACGAAGTAGTTTCTTTGGACCTGTGAAGTTCATCCGACGATATGAATAGTAATCTGCGCTTTTCTGCTATTTATTTATTTATCTTATCTTCGAACACCCACTCAAGGGTATGACATTTTGAGTGAGAGGGGGAGAGGGGAAGGGAGTTTGATGGTGAATAAGTTAATTCATCTAAGATGAAGATCACATACAGAAATCGGCAGAAATCGTCGAAAAATAGTTAATAGACTCGAGATTACATGACAGCTTATGCTATTGTTTCAAGCAGGTAGGTCAGTCTAAGAAATTAGTCCTGAAAAGCGTTAAATATAGTTCCAAGAAGGATTTGTTCGTTGCGATTTGCTGGGATCTGAAAGCAGGAAAGTAGAAGTGCTAGAATACAGTTAAAAGTATTGCAGTCAAAAAGCAAAGGGGTGATCAGACACCTGATGCTTTCAGTTCTACGAAAGCCGTCAATGCTTAAAACGATTCGATGATTAACGGTTCAGCGCCTTTGGCTTTTGTGGGTTTGCTAGAACTTCCCTCTTGAGCTCACACCAATTTGGTTTCAGGGCAGCGCGACTTGTTCGAAGACTCGCGGCGTTTTGGGGCGTTATATTAAGGCCACGTGAGCATGTTTTTAGAGGATGCTTAGCGTTAATGGCTTAAATGAACGTTAAACTTATTCAGACGGATAAACGAATGTTCAAGCCAAGGTCTGAAAAGAGCTTTGCACGCTTGAAGAAAATGGAGAGATGTAGGCATGAATTTTGTTCTTTAAATTAGGTTCAAAGCGTAGATGAAGCCTTGTCAAAACCCTTATAAGAGGCCATGAATATTGTGTCAGTTTGGTGAAAAAAGTGAACCAAGTAAATATCAGTGCTAAGTTTAAAAAACTATGTTTCGCCATGTATTATTGATATATAAATGGCGAACTAATTATGAAATAAGCAAGATGCTGTGTTTTAAAGTGCCGAATGATAGTGTGCGGGGTGTAATGAATAATTTGGCATTATATTGGCATAAATTAAAGAAGAAAATTCTACAGCGCTACAAAAACGATAACTTCAATAGACAAGGACGGAACGGGAATGCTCATCTCTTTTTAGCACTATAAAATTTTTTCTCTATTCTAGATGCTCCAACTAGCCAAGCAGTTCGTTTTGTTTGACATTAGTAGTTGCAAAAGAGATGTTGATCACAGTATTACTAAGTGCTTCCAATGTGCACCATCTCGATACCAATAAATTATGAGGAGCTCCGTTCAGTGCATTTATGAAACAGTTTGCAAAAATAAATACTAAAATTTGCTGTAATGAAACGTCCTTAAGACAATTTTTGTTATTCTCCGTGCTTTCTTTACCACTCCCATTAAATTTCACAAAGATCTTACGTGGCACATTACGAATAAAATTAAGACTGCGAATTTTGCGTCCTTCACTGTTTGATAGGCATAGATATATTGCCATTGGCATGATAAAGGCAGATAACGGCTTTAGGCAAGTATGTTAAGGTGAGAAGAAAGCACTGGTTTGAAAATTCCAACATTTATGTATGGCAGAGAAATGTTCAAATCATTCTTGGCTATACACGTTGAAAAAACAGTTCGTGCGGGCATCGCATCTTGGTCGTTCGAATACTGCGCTCATAGGTAGCGAAAACTTACAGATGCAACTACACAGGTTTATACCCCCCAAGACAGCCTATTCAGTTTCGGCACCTAGTTTAAAGAAAACGAATACCAATAATCCCGTACCGATTATACTGTTTTACCAGTCAGGACTTTTGTTTCTTCTATTCTATGGTTAATACATATGCAACAGGAGGTGTCTTTTTCGTTTATAATCTTCAGGCGCAAGGTTTATACAGATGTGACTTCCGCTTACAAGCACCAAGGTATCGTGTGTTGGTCGCTTCCATGAAGAAACTCATCTAGTTCACAATAGGGATCAAGAGTAAAGGCTGCGCCGAAATATTTTTCCAGTTTAATTTCTCCTTCATGAGATGTCCGCATAGAGTTGTCATCCAAACCACCTTTATTTGTTAGAATATCATCCCAACACGAGAACCTTGTAAAGTGAGGAGAAGGCGCATTGCGGTGGTATCTTTTTTTTTCTCGCAGATAAGCACCATTAAATGAAAGAAATAATAAAGTCAACTTGAGGCAAGCAATTATTGACAGGCCATGTTATACCCGATTCAAATAACAACGGTAGCTTTTCTGTCATGAGAATAAGGTCCTTTGTTTGCAGTCAAAATATACTTTCTGCCTTACGATATAGTCAGATTTCAGAAGCAGAGTTCTCGCTACGTGGCAAATGCGACCAAAAAGCAAAGTCTATTGAAATTACTCAATGCAAATGAACTTAGCCAAAAACGAGGAACCATTGCTTCTGATTTTGGACTAGTTAGTGGGTTTGATAAGCTTAAACTTAGCGCCACTATATGCCTGATCTTCGTCTGTTTGGCTTCTTTTTTTTTTTTTTTTTTCAGTCGACATGAGTAACCAACCAGGTTAGTCCCACACGCGAGTAAAAAGTATATGAACACGACACTGGAGCTAACAAAATGTTTCAAGAGCCCCTTTAAGGCAATGAATTCCGTTACCCAATCACGTGGTCATTTACCCTATCACATGGTCAGGCACCGTAAAATACAGCGAGTGACTTCTTAAAAATATAGTGCCCGTATTATGCACTGACTCGTATCTTCTGTGGCAAATAGTGCTGTTACGAAGGTAGGTTGATGACGCGTTCTGCATTGTTTTCTTGATTAAGTTATTAATAAAAGAAAACTAAAGTTATGATACTGAAAAACATATATCGGGTATCCAGAAGGTGATATTTTTTCGTTATTTTATTGAAGTCCTTATTTTGTAAGTTTCATAAAGGTTTTCGCACAAACTTTGAAGGAAAGCAAATAAAAAAAGGCACTTAATAAAAAGGAAAGCACATAAAAAGCACCTAATAACATCTCGAGCCCTTTGCTGATAAATCAAACTATTGAAAGAATAGCTCGAAAGCATGCTACCTCATTATAGTTCATCGGCGGGCTGGGTCGCCCGAGTATGCCACTGAGCAAGTCGTGCTTATCAGGACACGAGAAAACATCATATCAATTAGGCAAACTTTAGTAACTAAGGTGAGAGAGAAACCTAAGAAATGAAAATGTTGAAAATAACTAACTTCATGGTGATATAATATGAACCGTGTATGGAAAACCTTCGCAAACTACGGTGCTTTTGAAAATGTCTTTAATAACTTTCTCTTGTCAAAAGTCGGCCTATGTGCAAAAAATGAAAAACAATGGCTAAAATATTGTCTTCTCATCAATTCACGCTTCAGAAGAGGCCATGATTAAGTGGCTACGCTAGCCGTAGCTCTTTAGCACTTCTTTATAACGGCCGAAAGGCTGGTGACAGCTGGTGTATAACCCTTTATTGAATTGCCCTTCGAAAGAGACTGACCCACATTGTATCAAGGAGAAAGCTGAATCATGGCTACTCTGTCAGCCACTGGTTGCCGCCTTTCTGTCGTCAGCAGAAAAAGCCTCATCATTTTCCTCTCAGCCTGCCCGGTAATTTGTTGTTGTCAGCAGCCGTAGTGTGCCTCTCTGCCAAGGCACGCCGATAATAATGACCGGAGTGGCACAAGGAACTTCGCTCTTTGGTGGAAGTGTTCACATTTTGATCCCCAGGATCAAAGCAAAAGTTTAGTTCAAGAAGGCTTTTTTTTTTATTGCGTATACAAAGGTGCGCCTTGCCGTTCTGTAGTAAAAGGAGAGCGTGGGAAGCTAAACAACAATGGATCGCCTTTTAGAAATGAGAAAGGTGTTTCTGCCGAGAGACATGGCACGCTGGCCTCTTTCAGAGCCTGGCAGCTGCAATTTTGCAGTGATGAATTTCGGGCCACTCAGGCTTGATAGATTGGACGTCAGGTAGGACAAAGAGAGGTTCCTCATGCTTTGCAATTCGCTATTTCTTACGGTTTACCCTCTCAGAAAGTACTCAGAGCTACGCCATCATTGTGCTTTGAATGAAGAGTATGCTAATGGTTCTTCTTCCCGAACTCTCGTACGTTTCCTCAGCTGGCCATTTATGCACTAACAAATCACAGCGTAAGTTATTTATATCGACTTCCCTGGACATATTTTTACAAAGCGCCGACACGAAAATCAGCACACAAGCATTTGAACATATGAGCCCCAGTAAAAAGGTTGGAAGTTGTATCCCCTGTACAGACATGCCGCTCTTACACCGCATATGCCAGAACAACTCACAACGTTGGTATGAAAGAAACAATGCGTTTAAGAGTGAAATTGATAGGAAGGCGGGTAACACTATCATTCTTCGGAATATTAAGGATCTATTGCAATAGTGATCGCAGAGCTTACATGAAGAATCTAACAATTCACTTTCACGTGCGTACTAGAATTATAATCTTGCTTTTGACTTTAGAGCATTTGTTAACCCTAATTTTTTATCATTAGCAAGCCAGCTCCTCGCATTGAACTTGGTTACTTATTCTATAAATCATTTCATAAACAAATGCCACTCCCAAGACCCTAACTCGTTACAAATGATTCTTAAGAGTTCAGAAGATTTATTCATCCGGAAAGAATACAGGAAAGAAAGGAAGAAAGGATGAAACAAGAAATCGCTCTTGGTAAAAAAAGAGACTGATGTTATTAGTGCATGGTGTAAAGTTGGGGTCTCAGGCTTATATTGCTGTGTGAGCTGCATTGGGAACATTTCGTTCCTTGCGGGCTAGGAGGCTGAAAATAAAACCATAAAAACAAATAAAAGGAGAAAAAAAGATGATGCAATACAATAAAAATTAAACAAACCGTCTCATTCCAGAAACGAATCATCTCAACTTTTGTGCAAAAAAAAAATAAAAACAGAAACAAATGTGACGCATGCTCGATTCTGCCTTATAGCCGGGCGGGCGCCACGTCAGGATAGCTTGGTGAAAGCGACTTATATCGTACAACAGGTAATAAATACCATACTCATTTGCTATAAGACGAAAAGACGTAGACTTGGAGAAAAATAAGAGGGCAGTTTGTCCGGTGACAATTGTTTTGGAAACAGTTGATGTACCGTCTTTGCCAAAAGTAACCGAGCAGCCCAGCCGGCCGGCGAAGCAAGCGCAGGGCCGAGCTGCGGCGTGGCGGTCGGTGTTGATGGCCGCTGCACGCCGGCTGCGAGTGTAAGTGTGCTGACGTAAGGCTGCTCCCTCGCTATCTTTTTTGGGATGATAAAATGAGACCGGATACTATGTGCGGCGTCCGAGTTTGCTCCTTTAGAACGCTGTGTTAGTCATGGAGGGCGCTGTGCACAGCAAAACACACTCAACGCTAATTTTGGTCTGGCATCGTGAATATGAGCTCTTCGTTAAAAGGCCTTGCAAGTTGAATCCCAAAACAGAATTCCGGTAGATGAAGTGATTCGAAAAGTGCTTTTTTTTTTTTCTCTCGTTTGGAATGTTAGCACAGGGAGATAGGACACGACAGAAACCTGGGTTTGGTGTTTCGCTCGATTCCTAGTCTGCGATGGGGACACTTCGCCGAGCTAAAGAGAAATAAAAACGAGGCGATACTTTTCGCTGTTTCTAATGCGGCTGTTTGCGTCCATGTAATGAGGTGAATCCGTTATTTCCGCATTTGCCGCCGCTTGTTAACGCACAGGGGTTAACGCACCGCCAAACAGAATGCCGAAAATCTGAGCAGAGATAGCAAATCTTCAAAAAATATTTGGCAATACCGAACGGGTGATGTATATGTTCCCTAGCATATGATGTCCCAAGAAAGCCTTGCTATTGCGAAGGATACCTGTGAAGACGTTTTTCTTCAAATTGCATTCAAATTCCCTCCGAATTAAGCTTCACCTTTTTGCAGCCAAAGAGTTCAGTAAAGACGGGAGTGTCAGGTTTGCAAGCTTGATCTTGTGTTGCACATGAAGGTTCTATTCCAGTAACTTATTTATCGAGTCGTCCGATGCACACCTCTGCCGGCGGGCACTAAACTAACAATCAAGTCACTAGGTGATAGGCAGTAACGCAAAAGTAATTTACAATGCAAATCAAATGCTGCATTTCCAGATTTCTTTTCCCTTCCAGAACATATATTGCTGTTAGGTTGGTCGCATGGTGTTCCCTCGTAAAAGAAACAAACAAAAAAAAAACCGGCCGCACTTATTCAGAAAAAGGGCGACATATGTTTAAGATGTGAGAATTACATGTTTATGCAGTTCACTCATTTATTGAAGAGATTAGCAGCAGGCTAACGCATAACCGCAATCACAAACGCGGAAAACACTACGCGCTTTTTGTACGTTATCAAATAGCGGGAAAGAAGGTATGCAGCAAGTGAGGCATATGAAACAGCTGGAAGTATTATTTTTCTCTTCTTGAGCTTCACCTAGCGTCACAGCAAATCTGGTAGTGGTCACAATAGATGACTAGGAACCGCAGGAAAAGCGCATCGAATTTTCGAAATCAATTCCTCGCCATACTTTCCGGACAATTCAAACGAGTAGAAAAGCATGTATTTGTCCATTTGTTGCAACTACGAGAGCACTGTACCGATATTAAACGCGAAGGCATTCTAACGAAGAGCGTAGCTTCACAGCGTCAGAAAAAGGAGCATTGAGCGAGTGATGCTATGCGGAGCGCCCTTCCTTAGTAGCACAGCGTTCTGAAGATGCCAAATCAGGCACCGCACATGATACTCGCTTACTTTTTATTGTCCCAAAAAGGAGAGCGAGGGAGCACGCTTACGTCAGTAAGCTTACACTCGCCGCCGGAGAGCAGCGGCCAGCGACGGCGATGGTAGAACCGCAGTTCGGCCCCGTGCCTGCTCCACCGGCCGGCTGGGCTGCTCGGTTCCTTTTGGCAAAGACGGTACGTCCGAATTTAGAACATATTAACGGGACAATGTCTCCATACCGTCAAACATCGTGTACCACTGGAGGCGATACTTTTCAGCTGATTTTAGCTGGAAAACAAATCTGACGGTAAAGTTGACTCGTGAAGCTGGCTTTTTCTCTCTGAATAAAGTCTGTAACTTTTGAAAATGGCTGTCCGCGTGTTCGAGACCCCTGGTGCAAGGTAACCTATTTTTCGTGAAGCCGTTCCATTTAGTTCATGATCTTATCTTGGCACACAGCCAATTGCTCTTAGCAACATCGCCTGTTACGAAAAATTAAATAAATAAATAGACACATTTCTAACAAAAACATTGCAGTAGCAGTTGCGTCCAGGCGAGCAAATGATGGATCTCATTAAAATATTATGGATCTGATTAGTTTTGCGCATGCTTTTTGTGTATATTTTCTTTGGCACTTTCACAGCTTGAAGAGCTCACAGAGTTGGTCTAGTGATTTTCAGCGACGAGAAAGAATACATAAAAATAACACCTGTCATTTCATCTAAACGCACCTTTTTTTGATTACACGTTAGCCCACCGCTGCACACTCCTCTGTCAGTAATTTTTACATAACATTCGGGCCTAAACTTTATTGCTCGTCGTCATCGCCCACAATGAGATTTTCTACAAGGTTTTGGTCACATGTCACACTACTAGATATGACATCAATAACGGAAGCAGTCGTTCGACTCATTTTATCAACACAATAATGAAAATATCTCTTTACGTTCTAAAATAGGGCGTTTGCATCCTTACCGAAAGGCCTACTTAATCCTTTACTAGGGAAGAATCCGGTTCAGATTTCGCACAGTTGTAGCCATCAGCATAGGAAAAGAGTGTTAGATAAACTAGTTTTGAAATGCTTCGCTTTACTGCATCACCTTCTTTCATAAATGCGCCGGCGTTCCTAAATATTTCCTTCTAGGCGTAATAAATTAAACAAAGGTTGAATAATTACAGATGGAAGTTTACACAATAAAAATGAGTTATCTTTTTTTAATAAATGAGAGCGAAAGGTTAAAGAATTAAGCAATATGGGTTACTACCACGTTTTTGCCTGCCATTCGTGATCAATTTGTTGAATGGTGAGTGTTTCTCCGTGGATTGCGAACATAACCTTTGTTTTATGTATCGCAAGATTTTACCACCTTATTGTGCAAGGTATCAATTATTCCAGTTCTGCGAAGTTTTACTTCTACCGCTGCTTCCAAACGCAAGCAGCCATGATAAATGTTTCAAAATGGTATCGACCGAAATAATGCAGCAATAAATAAAACTCGGTCCTGTCGCAGTAATAATTTACACCATGATAATTTGTTGATTAATAAAATAGGTAAAAAATAGCCACCAAACAGGCATTCGTTTTTTTTTTTTTTGATCAGTCAGCCGAGATAACATGAAGCCATACCATGTGAAACTAATTTTTATTTCTCATCAAAGCGGCTTCGCTTTCCCTCTGTAACGCCACTGTAACGTGTTTGTTAATACGTTCAAGTTTTTCTACCCAGGTAACACAAACTATTCGGCCAGTATTGAGACGGTGCTGGCTACTTTCGGCTCTACATAGGACCTGTAAGTTTCCAACGCATTCAAACATTGAGCCGATGCTGCGAACACAGGCTTTCTGTTACCGGGAAAGCAATGGTGAGTTAATAATTAATCATGATAACCATTTACAAATACAGACATTCCGTGAGAAAAAGAAAAGCGAACTTTATTTCGTATCGCAGATTTACTCTAAGCGTATAACGACTCCGTGTTTCCGGTTGAATTTATTGGAGCCTCCTCATTGGGCGTTTTTCTCACGGTGCTTCCCGGCTGAGTTTGAAGACGTGCGGGCTGACGAGCAGCCCATCGGCAAACCTTAAGGTTATTATTTTTATAAAGAACGCTTAACTTAACACTCTTCATCCTGTCCTCAAGTTTCAAGCTTTGTCAATGTGACCAGCTTCCCCTGCACTAGAAAGAGATTTTGAACGGTGTTATTTCTGCGTAGCACCAAATCATAGTAGAAATACAGGCAGCCGTCATGTTGTCACTCAGATCCGCGAAGGGTGACCTAAAAATGCAATATAGAAGAACAACTGCTAGAAGTAGCTACTGAAAGCTCCGGAAATTGAGACGAAAAACTAAAACCTCAGACGTCGACACTATTTATACCCATTATTTCCAGGGAGCGCAGGAAAAACACGAGGCCGGAAGTCTCAAAGTTGCGGCCTGGAGGCACTTGCGAAGTTTAGTCCCACTCATTATAAACGGAGCTTTCCAACGAAGCATGGTAAGATCATGATGTGGTGTGATCAGTTTTCGTACATTCTACTAGGATATATTTTTATGTCTAAAATGACAAAATTTAAGATACGTTGTAACTTTGCCTGCGTAAACAATGTCACCTGAGAGCCAGTAAGCATCTCCAATTTAAAATTTTCTTCCTCTCTGGGCGCAAGGTAATGACACATCCTGTTTTGGAAATGGGGAAATATATAACCACGTAGTGACAGAAAATTTAGCAAGTTGTTGCTGATTGATAGAAAGCCGATATGCATTAAGATTTCGCCCTTTGTCATTCGAGAGCTGCAGTGCCGTTGTCCTATATACACCGTAGCGCTATATTATTACGTCGTTCTCACTGTTTGTACTTGTCTGGACGTTATTGTCCAAGTTCACAGAGAAAACAACCCTGCGGCATTGCGGTCGATAAATAAACCTCCTCCATTGCCGGTAATATGAGGCCTCAGAAAAGGAGTTAAGGCGTAAGGACAAAATGGACGAAGGCAATAGCCCTGCCCAGTATGTACTACATGAAAAATAAAGAACGTGGTCATGTCGTTGCTTAGAGCAGACTGCCTACGTTTTCTTTGTTGTGATGAAACTGTCCAAAAATATGCTGAGAGTTTACTGGTGGATTTATTATTTTAAAAAAGTTTTCGTTTGGTCCATTCTGCTTAACACGCCAAAGCGACTCACTCTATAAGTGAAGCCGTTGCTAAAGGCTGCACAATTTCAACCGTCTGAGCTGCCATGATATCGCACAATACGCGGACGCTTTGCTTCATCTTCTGAAATGGTCTTCTTAAAGCTACTCTCCAACACGCTCCTATAATATGTTAAAAAAACTTGCTTATATCAATCTAACACACCCTAAAACTGGATGTACTGCGGCTATTCGGGACCCTATAAAGCCTATATTATCGCCAACATTGAGTGCTTGCAGAACGGTGCTGTGCGTTTTATATTTTCATACTACTCACCATTCACAAGCATAACATATTAAAACCACGTGCTGCGCTGGAAGACTTATCATGTCGTCGTAAACACGCTCGGTTAACACTTTTCCATAAGCTTGATCACCATCCATTACTCTGCTGTGATTTGTTCCAGTCAACTCATGTCATATACGTCCACGACTTGATCATGCCTTCAAAGTTAAACGCGCAAAACCTCATTCATCGTCTTATGCCAATTCAGTCATTTCTCGCACTATCATTGAATGGAATAACATGTCATCGCACATCTCTACAGAAACTGGCCTAAAAAAATTATAGGAGCTACTTTGCTGGAACGAAAATGTGTAGAATATTGTGCTATCCTTATTCTTTCCCTCTTATGAACTTGTACGTGCCTAATATTTATTTATGTTTCTTGTTGTACTTGTTGTTGATAATTGTATTGTGAATACTACAATTGTATAACCTCCTCCCCCTATATAATACCTTTCTTTGGGGTGCCTTTAGGGGTAACCTGAAAAAAATAAATAAATAATGCTTTTACGAAAGTTATATAGTGTAACACAGCCTTGACAAAAACTTTCAGTGCTGTTAAGAAATTCACGAAACTATAGATGAAAGAGAATACGGGAACACACAAAGGCGCAACAGCTGACTGCTTCACTCCACCACCAGGGGTGGTATCTTAGAAAAAATTAAATACGTTATGGAGCTTAAGAAATATCTTATGAAGAAGAGGTGAAACAAAGGGTCAAGTAATGTAAGTTAAATGTGGTTATTTAGTGAAGTTATTTTTGTTCAAAACCCCGTTTTCACTTCCTGGGTCACTTTTTTTCTTTGGAGTGATCGTAAGAACCAAGTATTTTTATTTCCTTATTCCTGAGAACGACTGACGTGGCGCTGACATATTAAATGTGTTTTCCGGTTTACAGCAAACACATCTTTAATATATCTTCTGTCAGTGCTTCTTTAGAGTGCGCCCGGATGGCAGTTTTATGAAGCATTCGAAATCATTCCTTGCATAATTTGCAAAGATTGGCTACATTTCTTGATCCTGTTAATAACTGGCACGTGGTTTGATGCTCCAATATTCTTTCGATGACGGATATTATCTGCCACATTAGTAGATGTAAGCCCTTTGTCAAGGAAATGGGATGGTGTGCATATCCCTGGTAGAACTAGTCACAAAAGGGAACAATTGTTGGAGTGTGTTTAGCGTAACTGGGCTATGCCACCACAGGTGAAGAGAATTTGTTCTTAACGCTAGACACTGAGGTTTAGCTTAAATATGATTGAACTAACAAGCCTAAACCTCCTAGCAACCAGGAAAACTGTTCAGGCATGTTTCGCTGATAAGAGGACATATCTCTTTCGAAGAGCGCACCGTTGTATGTTGCAAAAAGCGCGACTATCACCCAATAAAATGGGGTGTGCGATGGTTGAGCAGATAAAAATATGTTTCAGAGAAGCCCATTGAAGAGGACTAACGAGGGTAGTCGAAAATAATGGTAAAAAGACGTGAACGATTGCGGCATGACTCTTGGTGGCACTTGTTTTCTTTGTATTCCCACGATTTTGAACAACGCTGTTCGAATTTCACACAAATGTTGATTACCTTTCCTTCACGTTCGTTCCCAAGCAAATAATATTACGAGCTGTAATCACAGCACAAAAACATTTGACAATGCGGCATAAAAGAAGCTCAGCCAGGCATGCTAATCCCATGCTAATAATGCACACCCGCATAATGTGTTCTTTATAGCACGGAAGCGATGAAACTTGGCGAGTTTCCGAATAGACCGGCAAGCAGTAAATTGCCATCGCCAGCCCAATCCTCCCTGCTACGAGGAAGGGAACGGTGGAGTTTATCTTTCCAACGACCACCCCTATAGCGTATGCAAATGAAACCCTTTTCAAGTAGGCAGTGAAGATAACATGCATGATCGGCCTCCCATAGGAGCCTCTCATTTGTCTGTGAACCGCCTCTGTATGCAAGCATGTTCCAGAAAGAACTCGAGGCAGGGCGGTTTATAGTCTTTCTCATGTGCGTTTTCTGTTTAACACTAGGCTGTTTACATACTCTTTACAGACAAATCCCACAAGACGTTCGCATTCCTGTTTGCAACGCTTAGCTCAGGGAGCGTTCGTTCGTAGAATGAAGTATAAATATTGCGCAATAGAGCGCAGTTGCGTCTTGGAAAAAGAAAAAGATCATAACCTGTACGCCTGTGGCACGTCCTGTTTGATTCATATTTATTTGCATCCTCTACACTGGGCTTATGTAGTGAGGGCGCAATAAAACACTCAGGTTTTAATATCGACATAAGCACGACATGTACAATACAATAAAAAACAATGAAGCATACCTGATTTGAAATAGGTTATGAAACGAGCACGTGCGAGGCCTTCACATAAAAGTTAATTTTTTTTTTCGGAGAAGTTAAAACTGATGATGGTTTTTTCATAATGTCTCAGTATAAGTTGTTTCCTCCTGCAGAGCCTCATGTTGGGATATCTAATGTTGACCTTGGCGGTCGCATTTCCGTGTATGAAAGAAAATGAAAAACAAAAACAAGAAAAGTCGCTTGGTCTGTTGTCTATTGTAGGTTCTCGTTAAATAAACCCAGCTAGCAGAAATCATACGCAATCATTCATTGCCGCTTCTCTGAGGCAGCTTTAACCTCCAGGACATTAACCTTCGCTTAAAGGGGAAAAGGAGACAAGAGAGGACTGAGCCACTAGTCGCATTCGCTCCTGGTGCAGAATTACTCGACCATTCTCGGGGATTGTCAAAGAAGGGAACAAAAATTAAACTTGTAAACTAATACTATAACGCTGTGTTATTGATATCACCTGTCCTGTCCTGTTGTCCTGTACGCCATTCAAATTAAACTTATTTCTCAACATTTCATACTTTCCAAAATATCTTGACCGCTATTTTCTTAGGCTGCGAAGGCTTTAGTTTTGCTTGATCACGAAAAAATGTTCCATGGCTTTTCCACCGGATGGGACATCGGTGACCTGAAGGGTGCACAGAGTGTTTTTGTCACTCACTAAGACGTTCGTAAACTTGACTGTAGTCGGATACAAGACAAAACGGAAGCGGATGCTCCACTCAAGGTCGTCTACTGAGTCCCCTGATGTTTTTGGTAATCCTCTAATCTACTCTTGTTCTTCTAACATCTGCCAACCACTTGCGACATGTCAAGCTTCCAAATTTATTACGAATATGGTAATTACTACATCTGCAGTACCACCTAGTGGAATTGGCTGCATTTTTCCTTTTACGTGCATCAACCTCTTCAGTTTTAGATTGTACCTGCTGCCGATAGAGCGGGAGACGCACATCCACGTGAACTATGAACTGGCTCGTTGTGAACATAACGGCACAGATAATAGAGCTGTTCATTCAGCAACCTTGAGCGACTGCATTATGCTTAGTGTTACAAAACAGGAATGCTTAGTCTGCCACACTCGCTGGGGCATACCGCATTGTTTATAGTTCGTCCTCAAAACACAGATTCTATGTCGTAATTTCACAACAGTAAAGGATATTTTATTAAGAGCTAGCAGTTCCTTTGCTCATTGTGTACTGACAAAAAGTTGAAAAAAGTGTATATTTTTGCGTGAGACTCATGAATAGATTTCCTTGATCAGGTGGCTGTTAAACGCAATGTGAGACTTACCGGTCCTTTTTTATCTTTGCTCTAAAAGCGGATTTCGCTGAACGCTCTTTTTACGAATTTCTCATTGTACTTTTTTTTCTATTGTATATCACAGGGCTATGCCAGTGTCGTTGTTTTCAGTAAAATAAAAAAGCGCTACAAATCTCACTTACGCCACATGCTTGTGGCGTATTGAGCTTAGTGAGTCAGGTATTCGCTGAGCCCGGCTATTGACAATTAAATGAAATTTGCCCACACATCCCTGGCAAGCTAAGAGTGCAAACTTTGATGAATTTATACTAGATAAATATTTTCACTATTTGGTCTGCGAGAACTTGGATAACAAAACATTCTGCAATATATTAAGTTCAGGGATGAGCACTTTAAGCTGATTCTTAAGAGCATATTATTTTTCGTAATTGTTTTACTGCGAAAACAATACTACTCGCACTTTCAAGCCTTCGCGTGACCCGGCCGCAGTTACGTCTTACCCACGTGACGCTGTGACGACACACCCCACGTGACACACGGGCTGGCAGGAGCTGCCAACTTGGGTCTCTTGTTTCACATGGGACGGTTATGTCAGAATCAGCCCTCTAGGACCCTGGCATTCACGTTACACCTATAGGCCACTAAGGTACGTTCATATGGGTTGGTTAAAGCGGGGCTCTATATGTGGGCTGAGGAAGAAAAAAAAGAGAAGAAGAATGCTCGGTCACCCGCAGCTAATGCTTTCGCTCAATATTTGGTTCAGCAGCGTTGAACCCTTGTAATGTTTCATTTCATAATGTGATTACAGAGCACGGGATCGATATTAGAACCTCTAGTAGGGTGTGATATCGCATTAGGCCCCATGCTTTTTGGCCATTTGCGTTTTTGGTCCGAGGACTTGTCCCTGTTGGAGCTGCAATTGAAACTTTTTTTCTCTTCTCGTCCTGCCACAAATTAAAGAAAAAACTTTAACCTTCTTTCCTTCGCTTCTAAAAAGTTTCTCTCACTATCTATCTGTTTTTATTTGGAAACCGGAAAGAATTAATTATGATTGATAATTAAAATTCTCACTACAAACTCGGGTACACTGCTTGTCGAGGAGCACATGACGTAAATAATTCTTTTTTTTCTTTTTTTACCAACACACTCCTCTTCGAACCTTTAGGAGCGCCTGCAACAAAATGCGATGAAGAAGCAATAATACTGTAATATAAAAAATTATAAGGAAGGCCTAATGATTCGCTCACTGTGCTCAAGAGTGTCTGTAGTGATGACCCATTCTAAATACTTGGCTGAAAGCCATTGAGAGTGAGAACACTTTCTTCCTTTGAAATAGGCACTAGTTTGGGAGGCTCTAATATTGATGAGAAGCGGTGTTCAGGACTAGAACCCATCGTCGACCTGCATCACCCATAGACTTTGAGAATGAGGTCAGTGCTTCCACCAGTACTCACGGGTTTCCAAAGTACTTGGACTCACCAGTGACCGTTGGCTGAAGCGAGCAGTTACTTGAATGAAGTCAGTTATTATACTCCTCATATGAAAAATAAAACACAAGCCCTTCAGCCTTTTTTGTAAAGAAAAAAGAGGTGGAGGAATTGGGGTCTCTGCGTCGTTTAGCAAGAAAATGCTAGCATATATTTTTATCACTGGCAAAACGTTAAGAAAATAACAATTTCGAATATAATGAATGAAATAAATAGCGCCGTGAGCAATGCTTTCATTTGTGGTTTTGCCTGATTCCATTAGAAGCGAACATTCGTCGCGTGCAGACAGCTTCGTCGCGCCACTCTAATTGTATTACGCCGACCCACATGCGTTCGGGACTGCGAAGAAAGCGAATTAGAGCGGGAATTGCTAGCCGTGAAAACATTCTATTAGATAGCTTATGACCTTCGATAACTTTTTTTCATGTGAATACATTCTTCCAAAAATGGTTGCGTATCTCAAGCTGCAAAAGAAAAGCTGAGGATATTTTTCTTTTCAACCCCTTTAAAGGACATCCACGGATGCACTTGAGTAAAACAAGGACGAAGGCACGTCCTTGTTTTTCTTGAATTGTACTTATGCCCATGCGCAAACGTTTTCAATACTCGAAAAAAATAACTCTCCGCTACTGTGTTTCGAACGCTGACCTATGTTCACACCAATATGCAACCTCGTTTTGATTACTTTATTGCAATAAAGATATGCATTGGCACAAAAAATATAAGCCGAATTTGGCTGACATAATATATCTAAAATAGTTTCATTGATATTAAGCGTTCAATTTAGGGTCTCCGAGCAGGCGATGCGCCTAACAGAAGAAGAAGAGGAAGAAGAGGACTGGTAACTTACGCTCTCGCGTCATACTCTTAAAGGATGACTATAAAGGCCCACTGTCCACCCTCCGGTGGAAAATATTTTCTTCCCCGGTGACTGTGAGACTTTGTTTCCAGAACGCAAGGCCGCAAAATCTTTGTGAAAATAGTAATTAATAACGCAGGTATAGCCACCGCAATTACCCGATTCTGTCGTGTTTCCTCCCGTTCCCTCGCAAAGGTTTATCACTCTCTTGCATGGTCTTTTAGCCTCCGCAAGCCAAATTCTCCTTCCTTCTACGCGTTTGGCGGGAGGCGGGGCGTGGTACTCTACGTGCGCAAAAAAAAAATAAAATAAATAAATAACGGGTGAGGGAGCGCGCGCCGCTGCTTCCAGTCCGGCCGTGGCGAGGGAAAAGTGCGCAGCAAGCGGTGGACACAATTAGTAGTGTACGCCCATCCTTGACCCGCAAGTTAGCGAGATGAATCAATAGATGTCGTTTACTACTCTGACGTCAGCCTTTCGGCTCGTAGAGAAAGGGGAAGCTGGTTTCTTGAAGAAGATGAGAGAGCTTTGATTTGTATTTTTGCTGTTTTGCGGCGCGCGTATCGCTGTAGCATTTTGCTCAGACTATCTCCGGTACCTGATTGAAGCACTCGGCTTCTTTGCTTAAAAGGTCAGAATGCGTCAGCAACATTAGCTCTAATTTAAAGACAGGTCAAAATGCCAAGAAAGAGATAGAAACAAGTTTTATTGCTAAAAGAGTGTGATCATTAGAGCATGTCGGCCTGGCGTGCCCTTTAGGTGGGGGCGACGCTCTGGGCCCGCGAGACAAGCGCGAGCTGCCAAAGCTACGCATTTTTATGCGCCATTTCAAACCGCACAGCACTTTGATATGTAACCATTTTTTTAGAGGTACCGGCTATAATAAAGTTCAAGAAATAAAGCTTTGCTGTCCAATTAATAAGCATTTCAAACGCATTGTTCAATTACTCGAATCGTTCGTGTTTACATACCATAGGCCATTGTTCGGAAAGCCACGGAAGCTGCTCTTCCAATCTTGCGCGGACCTTCGAAGTTGCCACTCTGTGTGTAGAAGGGCCTTAAGATAACAGTGTAATTAGTCCAAGGATTCAACGAGTCCTTCTCGTATGAAGACAGACAGCGGCCCTTTAAGTGTTCCGAATAATGTAACACTTTACACTGATAGGGCGTGATAGGGGAATAACGTAGCAGGCAAAAGAAACTTCCGCTGTTGCTATCGCAATTCAACTAAGGTTAACCAGAGTCAAACCGGTACTAATTTTTTTATAGTTTACTTACATTCCCTGGTATGTGTATACTTATTAGTATAGAACGTCGCTGAGCAAATGTTTTTTAACGCTCTATTATCACGGTTGCTCTCAGCACCCAGTATTTCAAACAGTGCGGTTGCGTTTGAAAGAAAACCACGTGTAGCCCTGTTCTTTCATTCAGAAAGAAAACCCTTGCGTTACTGAAAAAAAAATGCGGGTGCTGCTGAATTATCATGGCAGAAACGAATGAAGCACGCGTCCAGAGAGGGCGCACATTTCTAGCGAGTATCGCGACATGTACTTCTGCCGTCCATGAATTCATTTTCCATGCGAAAGCAAGAATGTACGAGCTTTATTTAAACTTATCCCCACCTCCCCCCTTTGTTGATGTTCTAGAGAACGTTCTGCATGTGCGCCGAGTTGGGCATAACCCTCGGGAAGACAAGACAAGCGCCGCTTCAATCAGCGACGCACGTAACGAGGATGAATGATGACATCTGCTCACCGACCACTCGAGAACGTCAGAGATAATGCACCCCTGAGCCCGAAGTTGGCACTGTCGCTCGTCGTGGCAGCGTGCAAACAATAATTGAGGGCACCTTACAAGAAGGCTACTACGGTAACCGTATAGTGAGAATATTAATAAAAAGGGCGTGTTGTTTCGCTAGGTCTTGTGTGTTATTTTTTATTTAGCACAACCAGCTTCAAAACACAATATATGCTCAAAGACCCATTGGCTGTTGTAGGGGCTCTGCAGTGTGCTGAGTGTAATGCTTGTCTAGGGATACCGCTTTAGTTTGAATAGAAACCTCAGTCTAGGCGCACGTGTATGGTTCGGCGCCTATTTGTAGAGCAACGCGATTCCAATAAACGTATACCACATTTGAGTTCGAACAATGCGTATAAGCTCGTTGCGAGGGGATGGCGTGAGTTGACACATTTGACCCACCTTTTGGTGTGTGATCGTTATTCTCCGCTATAGTGCAGTTTTTTAAGGCCTCAGATAGGCACTGAATTTCTCTTTTTGACGCATAGTTAGGAGCAGTTAGTGTAAGGAAAACAATATTTAAAGAAATGAAGTCGCCGAGGTCCGGTTGTCACAGTGAGAAGCAAAATGTATACAATTGATCGTGACATGCTATTGCAAAAAGTTACCAAGCTTTTAGCGTATCCAGGTCAAGGAGCGGTCGTCTGAAATCGAATCCAAATGCGAACTTTGCTGCGGCTCGAATACTGATGCAGGCTTTTGATAGGAACAGTGCGTGAAGGGAGTCACTATTTTAACTAAGTACATTAGACCGATGGCGAAAGATGCGTGTTTAGTTTGGTGTGGTAAGTTGCTTTCCGCAGGACATTTAGCCAGACGGAATTCTAGCTTTGCGAAACGAGAAGACGATATTAGTTAGACTGGAGCCCGCTTCGGGAACTTGCTTGACCATATCACCACAAGTGGCATGTTCTGCACTTACCCGATCCGCAGATACGATATATAATCCCGGTCAACCGGGACGATAAAAATGAAATATAAAGTGCAAAAAAAAAAAAAAAAAAGCAAAGTAGGTACGTACACGCTCGAAGGCAACAGACTACATAACTTACTGTAGGTACAGACAGCCCCATTTTACTCTACATCGAACGTCTTCGAATAAAATCACAAGGGTACATAAACTCAAATCAATACGCTATAAGCTTTAAAATATGCTGAACACAAATATATTCTTCCACTTAAAAGAATAGAGCGAGCTTTATAGCAATTTTTTGTCAAATAATGAAGTCCACAAGACACGCGACGCTAAGCAAGACCGCGGTATTTGTCAAAACTCTAGGCCCCAATCAAAATAATATATATATATATATATATATATATATATAGAGGAGCTTGAAAAAGTTGAAAGCTGCCTTCTCTCCTCCCGAAGGCTAGCGGCGGAGGCAGCACAGCCAACCAGCAGGCCATTTACTTTGCTCCTATCCAGTAATGTGCGGTCTTTCAAGAGTCCACTCAGTGATTCTTGTAGCGGAGACTCCAGCGTACGCTCGACCAAAACGAACTCAAGGAACACCACGACATTGACGTATCGAGTGATTTAGCGATCTGGCGATTATGTATTAAGCGCATTTACTGCCAGATCTCCAGGGTCAGACCGCCAGAGCAATTGAGTGTCACGCAGTTCTGACCCTATAATCAGAACGGATGGCTTGGAGAAATGAGTGCCAGAAGGCGCATCAAAACGCGCCAGATGAAGTCTGATTTCTGCGCTCTTTTGAACGTCTTCCGTGCAAACAAGCAAAATATAACAATGAGTACACCCCCCTTCCCCCTCCCCCCTTCCCCGTCCCAATTTGCCCGGCTGTCTCCCAGTATAGGATAACGAAGCGCTGCACGCTTTCGAAGGACTCCTTACGTTTATTGCTTCTTTTTGTGTCTTCGTCGGCACTGCATCTCCATCGAGAACCGGTGGGCTAATCAGCATTCAGAGAGCCGGAGTAGTAACGAGTAGTGACGTGCAAAGAGGCACGCAAAGAAATTGTAGAAGGAGGAAGGGGGGGTGGGGGGCGCTTCCTTTCAACACGGATGCCTGTGTGGCTTTCGATATTGTTACCCGGAGATTGAACTTGACTGTAAGCAATAGCACTTCGAGATCCCTAACGAGAGTACTGAAGGCGAGTTCAGGCGTACTTTATGCATCAGTGACCCTCTGGCGAGTTAGCTATATTTCTAAAACGTGCAGACTAAACAGGGCTAAGACGTAGCTAATACACATCGTAATGTCCATTTTTATTTCCAAAACGGCGCTCCTATATTTGCTCCCCTGTATAATTTTCTTCTTTTTCTTCTAACCTGGCTGCTTGGCGATATCAATTGCCTTGGATCTCTTCTACAAATGAGAAAAATTACCTTCTTTCTTTTCGGATTCTATTTCTTCTCTTTTCATTCTTTCTTTCTTAGCCTAGATCGGCGCCAATTCACCTGCGTACAAAGTTAAGGAAATTCATGCTAAGCCAAGGAAGAGCTGTTACTTTTACAACCACCACTGTAAGAGTCACAAGTAAAACGACGACAGAGAGCGGACTCCAGTTAACCGCTCTCACCATAGTCGCCTTTTAAACTGCTACCAATTTGCAGTTTCCTTATCTATGTCCGAAGGCGGGTATTTGGACAATAAAGTTAAATTGAACATTTCTGCGGGCTGGTTGGTTCATTGCTGATGAAAGGTAAACCACGCAAAAGAAACGGGACAAGAGACGAAGGAACAAAAATGGTAACTCGGGCAAAATTCAAACTTGTGGGGGCATCAACTTGCGTTTCAAGCAGTATGTCAGGACTCGGGACTGGCAAGCAGCCACAGCGATGAGGTACACGCGTGCGAAAATAGCATCATGCTTTGTTTTCATACACAAAACACAGTCCAATATAGAAGAAATATACTTAAGTAGAAAATTTTTGCAGGCTAGTTTTTGTTCCTTTGTCACATGTCCCGTTTCATTCGCGCAGTTTACTTTTTATCTGCTAATAGACGGATGTCAAGGAGAAGCTTATGAAAGAAGAAAGACGAGAGGATTACGCTAATGAGAGATATGAAAGATGTCTCAGGGATGTTCAAGCGAGACGAGAATTCATGAATGAAGATTCCTTGCTTCCTTCCGCGGTGACAGCATTTTAAATCTTGTTGTCTCACAAAGTGGAAACTT